>NC_091952.1:91878879-92200546 GCF_031021105.1 Erythrolamprus reginae
TATTTTTTAAAGTCAGACAAAAGATGATAAAAACCCACACGTAGCTACTATCTTTTGTATTTCAAACAGGACGTGTGAAAGAAATATGCAAAAATATGTAAGCACATTATAGCTTTTTTTATTTTTGTAGATAGAGCGTTCTTCCTCGCATTCATGTTAATGCACATTCCTTCAGATCTTGAGCTGGCAGAAACCTTTATCTGTGCTCTAACTTGCTTCAGTAATGAGGCTGATGAGTGGTAGTCTCCTTACTGGTTTGATATCAGACAAGTCAAGAACAGAAATGGGTTGATTCCCCTGGCTGTATTTCTTCTCTCTTGGCATCACTGACCATCATGAAAAAACCCACCTATCATTGTCCTTAATATATGGTGGGGCAAAGTTGAGTTGGTGTGGTCATGTGTCTGACATGGAGTGTTTAGCCACATAACAAGTTACCAATGCAGAGTTGCTATGCAGCTGTGACTTGTCAGTCAGACCATTTTGAAATGCATCTAACAATCTTCTGAAAGAGAATTAGACCAATGTCCAAAGATAGCTAGGCTGACAAGTCAGTGACTCAGTGGAGACTATGAGTTGAACCAGAAGCGACCATGATTATATCATAAATATCCTTTCCTACCTTATCTTGCTCCCTTCTGGACCACCAATTTTTCTGTTGAGCTATTCTTCATCATGAATTTAGTGCTTTTTTCTTCTTTTTCAGAAGAGTGCTAAATGCCTATACAGAAACAGTGGTGAGAAGTCACATCTGTGGCACACCTCTCCATTAATAACTTGTCTATTGGACAATTTGAAGGGTGGCTAAAACCTACAACCCATTCATCGGTCTCAAACGTGTCCCACTACACACTAAAGAAAATCATGAGTGGTTGTTTTCTAGCTGGCCGGTGATGCTGTGTGAAGAAAAGTACAGCCAAGTGAATCCAATTGCTGTCCTTGAGTTGCCCTGCAACAAAACTCTAAGGACAGCCCCACTCAGTGGCCTTGTTACTAAGATTTGAGGGGAGGCATAATTCATAGTGGCTGAGTTTTGTGTCAGCTTAAGGAACTGGAGGAATGTGCATTAATAGCTGTAAGGAAGAACACCCGAACCAGAACCGATGAACCTGAATTTAAGCAGCCACTGCATTGGCTGAGGATGAGGCAAAGGCAATGTCACTAGGATATGATTTTTAAAAAGACGGCTAGTGAAACATTTATTCCCCATATTTGGTGGGATTTAAAAATGAAATTTTACATTTTGATGCTGAATTACATTAACAGTATTAAGTGTTTTGTATTACTTTGTGGCATGTAAATAAGACAGAGATGGGATATATAAAGTGTTGTGTTCTGTGTGATTTTGATGATGCTAGTACTTAAAATATCAATATTTTAACTGTATTCATAGCTGACTATTCTGTACATCTGTAAGTGTTGTAGTGTCTCCAAATACCTCTATCAATGCTTCACTTGTATACTCTGAACTAAACAAACTGTTTTTGCCCTCCCAGACTGCAGGGGGCAGGGCAGATGGCATTGAATTATGGGTGTGGTCATGTGCATGCACACCATAACGTGTGTATACACTTTCAACACCTGAGGAAAAAAAAGGTTCGGCATCACTGGTCTAGGAGGACCCTTGAGAGAGAACAATAGAACCAACAAAGAAACAAACAACAAAGTACAATTCAGTGCTTTCAGGTTTCACCTGTTTCAACCCAACCTCATTTCATATTGATTCCAGACCACTATCCTGGACAAATAGCTAAAAAGAAAACTTTTGTCACTTATACAAAATGCCATAGTGAGGAAGAAAGAAAGGAATAACGGTAATAGGCATATTTAAATAAAGAGTGAGTATAATAATCCAAGTGCCATTAGTCATCACAGTATGTTGAGTAGTTGAAGAGGTCAAATGAGTGAAGGTGCTGGTATTTTTTCTGGCGGTCAGAAAAATGGAGAAAGCAGAGCAGGGGGAAGTCAAATTTTGGTTTTTAAAAGGTTTTGGAAAGGTTTGAGAAGTGGTTTCTAAAACCCAAACTTGAACACACAAATCCACAGAAACAGTATATAGCAGTATTTTAAAATATATATTTTAAGAGGCCCTTCAAATTACTGTCAGTGGAATGATTTCAGAGTGGAAAGGGGGAAAAAAATCAAAGAAGAAAATGGGCTGGGTTCCTAATTAGGGAAATATTCCCATCTTTTAATAAACCTGCAATTCAGGTTTTCTAAAACCTGTAATATCTGCACATGCTGGTGTTCAGGTTACATTTGCCAAAAATTCCTGTTTCCACTTGTATTTAAAGAAAAGCATTGGCACATTTTCCTTCCATGTTGATTCTTATAGGAGCCTGCACTTTTATTGATATGTCGTTGAATGCCACATAGTATCCTATAAATCTAAGGTTTAATTTTAACTATATATGCTGCTGTTTCCCCAGATTTTATCTGTCTGATTTGTAGTTACACATTGTTCAGCATTGCTTTTCTCTCATAGATAGATGTTAAAGCATACAGGACCATTACAAGCTACCAAGACGTATAATTCAGTCCTTTATAATAAGCTGTACAGTAGCAGCAAAATACATGTTGTGTCTGTCTGCATGGGGCTACCTCTGAAAAGTGTTCGGAAACTTCAGATCGTGCAGAACGTAGCCGCGAGAGCCATCATGGGGCTTCCCAGATTCGCCCACGTTTCTACAACACTCCGTGGCCTGCATTGGCTGCCGATCAGTTTCCGGTCACAATTCAAAGTGTTGGTCATGACCTTTAAAGCCCTACATGGCATTGGACCAGAATACCTCCGGAACCGCCTACTACCGCACGAATCCCAGCGGCCGATAAGGTCCCACAGAGTTGGCCTTCTCCAGGTCCCGTCGACTAAACAATGTCGTCTGGCGGGCCCCAGGGGAAGAGCCTTCTCTGTGGCGGCCCCGGCCCTCTGGAATCAACTCCCCCCGGAGATTAGAACTGCTCCCACCCTCCTTGTCTTCCGTAAACTACTTAAGACCCATCTATACCGCCAGGCATGGGGGATTTGAGACACCTTTCCCCCAGGCTTATTATAATTTATGTTTGGTATGTATGTGCTGTTTGGTTTTTTTTAAATTGATAGGGTTTTTAGTTTTTTTCTTCTTCTTAATATTAGATTTGTGCCTGTACAATATTGTTTTATCGCTTGTTGTGAGCCGCCCTGAGTCTTCGGAGAGGGGCGGCATACAAATCTAATAAATTATTATTATTATTATTATTATTATTATTATTATTATTATTATTATTATTATTTCTATGCATGTGTTCCACTGCAACTCTGCAGCCACTGCTGGAATAATAGCAGAGTCTAATGATGCAGGAGGTTTTCCTGTGAGAAAACAGTTCAGTTTTTGGGATTCATCACTTTCTATCTTGCCCATTCTTGACAGTCAGTGCCAATATTTGCAACTGGTCAAAGGAATGAAATTTGGCAGAAAAACTTTGGAAATTAAAATGGAGCCAACTTTGTTTTCTGCTTGGTCATTCAATATACTTAATGGCTTTTCTGAGTTTGTTAGCACCTTAATAGATTGATTTTTGTGACTGTTGATCGTATCAAAAAATCAGCGGAATAATAAGTATAATTAATGAAACCTGTCGAATCATGTGAAAAAGGAAGTACACCCTCTTCGAGTTCTATGGTTTTACATATCAGGGCAGAGAAAAAAATCATCTGGTCCTTAACAGTTCATAAAAGTAGGTAAATACAACATCATATGAACAACAACACATGACATATTACACCATATCATAATTTATTTTACAAAAAGAAAGCCAAAATGAAGAAGCCATGTAAAGATGACATATGTTACGTGTGTTATATGTTGTTTGTTTGAGGTTGTACTTACCTACTTTTAATAACTGCCAAGGACCAAATGATTTTTACTATGTCCCGATATGTAAAACCATAGAACTCAAAATAGGTGTACAGTGTTCCCTCGATTTTCGCGGGTTCGAACTTCGCGAAAAGTCTATACCACAGTTTTTCAAAAATATTAATTAAAAAGCACTTTGTGGCTTTTCCCCCTATACCACGGTTTTTCCTGCCCGATGACATCATATGTCATCACCAAACTTTCATCCACTTTTAATAAATATTTTTTTAATAAACTTTAATAAAGAAACATGGTGAGTAATAATCTAAATGGTTGCTAAGGGAATGGGAAATTGCAATTTAGGGGTTTAAAGTGTTAAGGGATAGCTTGTGATACTGTTCATAGCCAAAAATAGTGTATTTACTTCCGCATCTCTACTTTGCGGAAATTCAACTTTCGCGGATGGTCTCGGAACGCATCCCCCACAAAAATCGAGGGAACACTGTACTTTCTTAATCACATGACGGTATGCTACCTGACTATCTATAGTTCTAGGTGACACACATTAAAATATAGTATTTTTTGTGAAAGGGATATTGAGGAATCTTATCTGCCCCCCAAAATGCAGGAAAGGGTAATAAATTAAGTAAAATTCTATACATAGTACATTTTAATTTAATTTAATTTATTAGATTTGAATGCCGCCCCTCTCCTTGGACGCGGAGCGGCTCACAACATCTTTATCTTTTGGAAGATAAATGCTTTAACCCAAGCCAGGAGCAGATGGACCAGCAGTAGGTTGCTGCCAGTTGCTGGTCCGGTTCTAAGAACCACTAGCCCCAGTGCTGGGATGCTCTTCCTACCCTCCCAGGATGCTTCTGCCACATACGCAGAAACATCGCACAAAATAGTAAAGGATTCACCTCACTCCACTGAGGTGGATGATTGTATTTTCTTTTTCATGTCACATATTATGATTGAGGATTAACATAAAATCTCTATTTGATTAAGAATCTGTACCAAAAATGTAAGGATGGGTGGTTGTTTTGAACCTGAAACTACATTTTTTGTTTGGAAAGGTTGCCGTGGATCACAGGGACTATAACATCAGCAGAGTTTTCAGTCTTGTTTTCCTCTCCTACAGTGAAGGAAACTAAGGAGTTTTTAAGATACATTAATCATATTGGATGCTTAATGTGATTACTGTTATTTCCTTTAGTTCTCACTGCTGCATTTATGACCAAATGTTGGCAGAATTTTGTCAGTATGTGTGCTGTAGATTGTTTACCTGATCTACAAGCTCTCAAACATCTGTTGGCTGCAAAGGTTTTTCTTGAAATACTCCTACTGAAATTATAGAGGCAGTAATAAACTATTAACTCCTTAATAGTTTTTTTTACTAAACAAATAACCCTGTGATCCATTGGGCCATCCTTTAAGAGAAAGGTAATGCAGTCTGATGTCCCCAAAATAAACATTAAATTTTACTTAATTGTATGGCTATTACACAAGTGGACAAAAAAGCAGTGGGAACGAGCAATTTCTGACTTCTTGCCAGTGTCAACCTTCGCTTATGCGGCTGCATCTCTCTTGCTTGGTTGTCAATAGTTACAGGGTGGGTTAGAGATAAGGATTAGTGGGAGGGAAGCACACAGGAGGCCATGGAGTGAGATAGGTTTCGTTTTCCTTGGTGCCAGGAGGGGACAGTTTGAAGAACATTCCAGAAGAGTGACGTGCAGATGAAGATGAATCCACCTGATGGTCATGGACTATAGGGATTGGGCATTTGCCCAAGGGGGTTGGTAAAGGGGGATTTGGTATATGCTTGTATCGCGCCATTTTCCCCAGACTTTGCTTTTCCCTTCAATGTTTCTAGTTCTGATTTTGATAAATTCACTTTTGAACTTTTGGAAAAAGGACTCAGTTTTATTTATCTTATATTCTGACTGGCAACTTGACAGCCAGCTTCCCCATTAACCTTTACTTGTGGAAAACTGGCAAGGAGCATCTGAAATCATGATCACCCAACCATGGAGATACTGTGATGACCAGAACTTTGTAAATAAAACTTGTCTGAACATTCTGGAATTTCAATTCCAGTGGAGTAATGAGTAAAGGAAATGCATACTGATTAAATTAGCATCAATACCTCAGACGAACCTAGAGGAAATCATAAAGTGATTGGTCAGCAAGCAATTTGAAAGCAGTGTAGTGTTTACTAGAAGTCAGCATGAATATGACAAAAATAAGTCTTATATTTATTTTTTGAAGTTCTTAATTATTGGAATGCTGCAGACATTGTCTGTCTGTCTGTCTGTCTGTCTATCTATTTGACTTATATGTCGCCCAGTCCTGCAGTAAAAAACTCAAATTCAAGCATTAATAATGATAAAAACTCCTTGCGTTCAACAAAGCATTTAATTAAGATGTTCTGATTAACAAAACATTTAATTATAGGTTAGATTACATGACTTCGAGGTGGATCAATTATTTAGAAATTCCTCATCAGAGGAAGTTGCTACAGGATTTGATTTTCAGTCATATAATTACAGATTAATTACTTGCACTAAAGAAAAATTCCTTGTGTGTCCGATCACACTTGGCCAATTAAGAATTTTGTTCTATTCTATTCTGCTCTATTCTACTTGATGGAAGGAATGTTTACTTCATTAGCAGATGACTCAAAAGTGGGTGGGCCAGAAGACAGAAATAAATTCCAAATAATCTTGGTAGGATTAGATAGATAGTGGTCTAAAAATAATATCGTGAAGTTTAACATGAATAAATCCAAAAAATAGATTCAAAATATAGGGTGCTGAAGACAAATTTGATGATCAAATGTGTAGAAAAAATATTTTTTCTACAATTGCAGGCTGGCTGACTTAATTTCACTTGAATTAATTGAAGATTTTATTTAATCTACAATGTACTACATATGGCAATAGTCCAGGGGTGAAATTCAGCAGGTTCTGGAGAACTGGTAGTGGAAATTTTGAGTAGTTTGGAGAATCAGCAAATACCATCTGTGGCTGGCCCCCAGATAGGATGGGAATGGAGATTTTTGCAGTATCCTCCCCCTGCCTGGAGTGGGATGGGAATGGAGATTTTGCAGTATCCTTCCCCTGCCATGCCTACAAAGCCATGCCCACAGAACCGGTAGGGAAAAATTTTGAATGTCACCCATGCAATAGTCTTAACATGGAAGTGCCTACTGAAAATGGCCAGCCCTGCCAAATGGTAACTATTTGAATAACTGTATAAGTGGGAAGGAATGTAAATTTGGCCTTGGAAAGGGAAGGTTTAAGGCAGGAGTTTCAGAAAAGATTGCTCAGGTTCGGAAAACAGAAAGCATGAGAAAGAAGCTCAAAATATTCCTGCCTTATGCTTGCTTAGTATAAGTTGAAGAAGAATGGGGGGGGGGGAATCTAACAAGATTTTAAGGTTCTGTTATTCTATGCTAGAATAAACATTTCTGGAATTCCTGCTGCACTTATTTCTTGACCTCATCTTGTTTGAAGAGATAATATTTTCACTTTTTAAAAAATGAAAAAGAAGATATACTGTCTAAAATGATTCTAGCTAGATTCAAGCTACTAGTAGGGGTGGATGTAGGACTAGCTACAGATTGCAAACCTGTGAGTTCAGAAAGAATATTGTTGAGATGTTGGCTAATCTCAAAAAACTAAGTAGATTTATTAGTATTTGTATGGGTGACAGTGGGGAATTAACAGCTCTGTAGTAAAAAACAAATCCAGAAAAAATTAATGGCAAACTACTTCTGTATTATTGGTAACATACCGTATATACTCGAGTATAAGCCGACCCGAGTATAAGCCAAGGCACCAGTTTTTGCCACAAAACCTGGGAAAACTTATTGACACGAATATAAGCCGAGGTTAGAAAATGCAGTGGCTACTGGTAACTTATAAAAATGGAAACAAATAAAATTACATTAGTTTAAACATCAGTAGATTAAATGTTGTAGAATATTTTTTTCAAACGAAACCAGCAAACTAGATCTGTAAATTTAAAAGAGGATAAACAAAAGCAATCTGGTATTTGAAGTTGAAGTCCACAAACCATAATCTTGCCAGGTTTGAAGACCTTGCACTTCTAACCCTAACTCAGGGGTCTTTAAACTTGACAGTTTTAAGGCTGGTGGACTTCAACTCCCAGAATTCCTGCACCTCTTGCAACATAGAAACATAGAAGACTGACAGCAGAAAAAGACCTCATGATCCATCTAGTCTGCCCTTATACTATTTTTTGTATTTTATCTTAGGATGGATATGTTTATCCCAGGCATGTTTAAATTCAGTTACTGTGGATTTACCAACCACGTCTGCTGGAAGTTTGTTCCAAGGATCTACTACTCTTTCAGTAAAATAATATTTTCTCATGTTGCTTTTGATCTTTCCCACAACTAACTTCAGATTGTGTCCCCTTGTGCTTGTGTTCACTTTCCTATTAAAAACACTTCTCTCCTGAACCTTATTTAACCCTTTGACATATTTAAATGTTTCGATCACGTCCCCCCCTTTTTCCCCCTGTCCTCCAGACTATACAGATTGAGTTCATTAAGTCTTTCCTGATACGTTTTATGCTTAAGACCTTCCACCATTCTTGTAGCCCGTCTTTGGACCCATTCAATTTTGTTAATATCTTTTTGTAGCTGAGGTCTCCAGAACTGAACACAGTATTCCAAATGTGGTCTCACCAGCGCTCTATATAGCGGGATCACAATCTCCCTCTTCCTGCTTGTTATACCTCTAGCTATGCAGCCAAGCATCCTACTTGCTTTTCCTACTGCCCGACCACACTGCTCACCCATTTTGAGACTGTCAGAAATCACTATCCCTAAATCCTTCTCTTCTGAAGTTTTTGCTAACACAGAACTCCAATTAGGAAAAAAGGGTCGCCACCCTTCTTTCCGAACTGGAAGTTGGAGCCGCGGAGGGTAGAAAAGCGCGACCTCCGTAGCCCAATCCCCACGTCCGACTTTCAGAAATGGGAGGGAGTTGCCGGCCCCAAGGAGCCACCTTTAAGACAAATTCAAGGTTTTTTTTTTTTTTTTTAAATTGCTTTTCTACCTGCAAAGGCCGTAGCTCTCAGGACTACGGTTGGCTGGCGCCTTTGCTTGGGCCAGGGAGAGGAGACACCAGCCCCACCTCTCCCACAGCTCCGATGGCGCGTGAGAGGGGGAAAAAGTCAGTGAGATGGGGGGGGGCGAGAAGACAGAAGCAGGAATCCACTGCCCCCGACCACACCGGCTTCCCATCGCCTTTTCCCCCTCTTGTGCGCCATCGGAGCTGTGGGGGGGGGTTCAGACTTGTGCCTCCTCTCCCTGGCTCAAGCAAAGGCGCCAACCAACCGCTCCAAGAGGGGGGAAAAACAACGGGAAGCCGGTGAGGTCGTGTGTGTGTGTGTGGTGGATTCCTGTTTCTGTCTTCTCACCACGCCACCCCCCCACCTCACCGGCTTTTTTCCCCTCTCGCGTGCCGTTGGAGCTGTGGGGGGGGTTGGGCTAGTGCTTCCTCTCCCTGGCTCAAGCAAAGGCGCCAGCCAAGCGCTCCAATGGCACGCGAGAGGGGGGAAAGGCGATGGGAAGCCGGTGAGGTCGGGGACGATGGATTCCTGCTTCTGTCTTCTTGCCCCCCCACCTCACCAGCTTTTTTCCCCTCTCGTACGCTGTCAGAGCTGTGGGATGGGTGTGGCTGGTTCATCCTCTCCCTGGCTCAAGCAAAGGTGGCAGCCAACTGTAGTCCCGAAAGCTCTGGCCTTTGCAGGTAGGAAAGCGAATTTCTTTTTAAAAAAACCCTTGAATTTGACTTGAAGGTGCCTCCTGGGCGCCGGCATCGTTCCTCCGTGTCACCCTTCTTTCCTAATTGAAAGTTGGAGCCGTGGAGGGTAAGCAAAGTGCGACTTCCGCAGCCCAGTCCTACTACCAGTCCGACTTCCGCAGCCCAGTCCTACTACTGGCACTGCTAGGCACTACATATTTCCCTGTACATAGACAGTGATGCCCTCCCAAAGGCGCCCCTGAAGCTACTTCAGCCGGGAAGAGGCAGCACCGGCTGCCATAGCTTCCTCACCCGCCCAAGCCAGCAATGCCTGCCGTGCTCCCACAGGGCGCCCTCTTGTGGTGACTTGTCAGTGACCCAAGTATAAGTTGAGGTCGGGTTTTTCAGCCCATTTTTTGGGCTGAAAAACTTGGCTTATACTGGAGTATGTATGGTAACTACACAGTGCATACATGTAGTAACTAGGAACAGAGTTTGGCTCAAAGAAGACTTCACATTTTGTCTTTATTATCCCATCCAGAAAGCTTAAAACAGGTTTAACAACACTGTAAAAAACCTAATTAAATCATGGAAGGCAAATTATTATAAGTATATTAGAATGGGAAACGGAAAGTAGTGAATTCAAGACTTGCCTCAGCCATGAAAGTCAGCTGGGTGACTTTGGGACAATCACTTCCTCTACTCCACCCACCAAACAAGATTGTTGTTGTGGTGGAAAATAAATGGGGAAAGGTGTTTTAATATGTTCACTGCTTTGAGTTATTTGTTAAAATAATAAAGATGGGAGACAAGTTTCTCTCAAGCTTTTGTAACATCTTCCAACATATTTTGTAACATCTGAAGTATCTTCCACAAAGCTTCTGATAGATGAGGAATGCTATGTATTAAGGTTTGAAAGTGTAGACTGCTTACTCCTAGATCCGCTGTTGAGAGTGGGAAAACTGAGACTGCTGATTGATTGAACCAGCCCGCAGCCCTCTATTTAAAGAGAGAGCTTCCGGGCTGTTTCCTTTGCTGGATCTAATATGCTATTCAATAAAGAGCTGTTAAGTCACTACTGTCTCCAAGTCTCTTCAGTACAGTAGTCCCTCACCTATCGCTGGTGTTACGTTCCAGACCTGGCCGTGATAGGTGAAATCCGCGATGGGGAATTTATCGACTGATAGTACTTATTTAAGTATTTATATTGTAACTGTTTGGTAAGTTTTCATTGTTTTAAGTGTTTATAAACCCTTCCCACACAGTATTTATTTTAGATACAGTATTTAAATACAGTATGTACAATTTTAGATATATATTTTTTTTAAAAAACCTGCCGATCGAGTTCGGCGGGCTGTTTAAATCTGCCGACCAAATTCCTCATAAACCCACGATGAAGTGAAGCCGCAGTAGGTGAAGCGCGGTATAGCGAGGGACTACTGTACTCAACAAGGAGCAAAATAGTTATTCACTTTTGGGGTCATGGCAGGGGTGGGTTTCTACTGGTGCGCTAGGAGGCGCTGTTCCAGTAACAGCCTGCAGATTGCGCCATTTGCATGCAACTGCTCCAGTGACCTCTTTGCCAGTCTGTCAGGCGGTGCCATCCTTTAAAAAAAAAAAAAATTGGCACTTTTTGCTTCTTGCGCATGCACAGAAGTAAAATCTCACGAGGGGATACTTGTGCGCATGAGATTTCCATTATTTTTTTGTTTCCTGCGCATGAACGGAAGCAAAATTGTGCGACTGGGCACAGGCACACCTGAATTTCTAGGAACTTGCCCCTGGGTTGCAGGTTTTCTTTTTGTATGCTTGAAAGCTTTATTTGACTTTCTTTAAAGTAGAGTAAGATTTTGTAAACGAACATGGGGAAATATTTTTCTACTAAGCAGTTTCATGAAAGGAATGGCACAAACTCAAGGATCAGAAAAAAATATACAAAAAATAGGAATTGAAATGCTGCCTGAATGACTGAGTTCACATACCACAGCAGTCAGCCATTGCACCTGTTCGTGTAACATGCTGCCCATTTTGCCTACTTATTTTTAACCATTAATAGTTCTTTTGTGTTTATTACCCTTATCCAATAATGGCCCTCCTGTATTAATCAATAAGCTTAATTTTAGGGAAAGCAAGTAGCTATGCCTGGGCCCAGACTAAGAAGGCAATTTGTGTTTCTCGTTAACCAGGCAGCTTGGCTTAGTATATCAAGTGCTTATGAAACAGTTTAGATTTCAATTTTGCCATAAAATAAGAGCTGTTTTATATTTATTATAAGATAAGTTAAGAAAGCTGCTGTAATTCCACTTTCATAGTAAGGTTCCTGTTTACTGATATATATTAAGGGCAGGGGTGGGCTACTGCCCGGATGAGGTGGAACTCAGTGGGGTAGTGAAAATGAAGCCCCCTCTCAGAACACCCAATTTGCACTGAAAGATGTTGAAGAAAATGCAGGGTGTCCTGGATAAACCATGCCCACAGTGTGGTAGTAAAAAATTTGGTAGCCTTTCACTGATTAAGGGCATTCACTTTCAACAAATTCAACTGTATGCTAAATTATTTGCACGTGTTGTGGTGGGGCGCAGCTTGGGGGTGATGGGTGGGGTGGGATGGAGCGGAATGGGGGATGGGTGGGCCACGGGACAGGCATCTTACCTGACACTTGTAGCTCCATTGCGTTCCTCAGTGTTGTGTCTAGGGCAGCTGGACACAACACTGAAGATATTATGTAGTGAATTGCTTGGTACCATTTCTTTAAGCAGCTGTATTTGTTAATGTTTTGATCACAGTGTTGCAGAATTACAATTTGTTCTAATGGGTTCATAAACTTTCATTACTGTAAATGGAGGTAAATGGTGCTAAAGTTCAGTAATTTTGATCAGTTTCTAAACCACTTATTTTCATTAATCTGCATCCATATTACAGTACTAAGTTGGTTGTAACAGCCAACATTGTTTTAGTAATCTGCAGATTGCTGATGATCAGTTACTGTTTTTTTACTGTATTAGGAGGAACAGCAGAATGTATATTTTTCTTTATTCCTTTATTTTTTTGTCTTTCTTCCTTCCTACTATCTTTCTTTCTTTCTTCCTTTTTCCTTTCCTCCCTCTTTCTTTTTCTTTCTACCATCTTTCTTCCCCCCTCCTTTCTTTTTCTGTCTTTGTTCCTTCCTATCATCTTTCTTTCTTTCTTTCTTTCTTTCTTTCTTTCTTTCTTTCTTTCTTTCTGTCTTTCTTCCTTCCTAAGAGCCCCTGCCCCACTCCACTCTGCTCCACCCAACTTGTCACCCCCAAACTGCGTCCTTGTGAGGGCAAGAAATTAACAACTTCTTGCAGTGAGAAGTGTTTCTTTATATTGCAAGCATTTTTTCCCCTAAAGAGACCAACTGAGAGACACATGGAGCTGTTAAACCCAGACGCAGTTTGGGGGTGACAGGTCGAGTGGGGTGGAGTGCAGCAGGGCGGGGGCTCTTAGGAAGGAAGACAGACAGAAAGATAGTAGGAAGGAAGAAAGACAGACAGAAAGAAAGATGGTAGGGAGACAGAAAAAGAAAAGAGGGAGGGAAGAAGTAAAGAAAAGGGAAAGAAAAAAGATGGTAGTAAGGAAGATAGACAAAAAGAGAGGGAGGGAAGAAGTAAAGAAAAAGGAAAGGAAGGGAGGGAAGAAGAATTCTCAGTTCATTAATGTCTTGGTTTTCTCTAACTTGTTTCAATAAGACTTCTAATGAAAGTGTAAATAATAGTGGTGATTGAAGACACCCTTGTCTGAGCCCTTTATTTATATTAACTTTTTCCATTGTTTCTCAATTTAACAATATCTTCCCTGTTTGGTTTGAATATATTGTCTTAATAATTTTAGTAAATTTTCCTCCAAATTTCATATCTAATTGCGTATTAAGAAATTGCAAATTCAAGTTATCAAAAGCTTTTTGTGCATCAGCCAAAATTAGAGCCAATTGTTTATCTTGGTGGGCTGCATAATAGTATAATGCATTTAATATAATTCTCATATTGTAGACACAAGAATTATATTAAATGCACCATTAATAAGCAGTGTCATCTAAAGAGACCCAGAGATGTCTTCTGTATCACAGCATCTACCTTCTGGAATGAGGTCCCTTGAGATCTAGATGACTTTCCACATGGTGTTTAGGAAGCTGTCAAAATCCTAGTTACAGGATGCTCCCAGGCTTTGGGGCAGGGTGATGGTTGATCTCCTACTAGACAGGTTGGTTTGGTTTACTGCATATGCTTGTTTTTGGGCTGCTTACAATCTGTCTTTTGTCTTTTTAAAATTATAAGCCTCCCAGATTGTAGAGATTAACAAAAAAAATAAGTTTTTGCAGCCCATATATGGAAGATCTTACCTGCCCAACTCAAACCAATGTTATTTTTATAGTATCTGTAGGACCCTGCATCTAGTTTGACTTCTGATGGTTCCATTCTTTAAATTGTTAGAAAACTTTTTAAAAACAAATATATATATTGTTTATGTCTTGTATAGGTAAAACAGAAGAAGGACATTTTTGCAGACATTTCTTACTGGATTACAGAAAGGAATCATGACTGACGTCGCACAGAAGACAGAGGTACGTATAAAATCCAAAAGGAAAGTACTTATAAAGCAATTTTGCTGTTTCTCTATAATCTCAAAATAATGTAACAAAGCTTAGAGTTCACCAAGCAATACTGAGAAATAATGTTTATGCAGATTAAAATTAAAATGTTTAAACTAGTAGTTTTTTTTAATGAATGCTTAATAGAATTTGTCCACACAATATTAATTAAATTAAATTTTAATTCAGTTCTTAATCTGTAGTGTATTAGTGTTAACAAGCCTGAATGCTATGTTCAAAGGCATTTTGTTGATTTAGAGAAAATATACAAGTAAAGATGCTGGAGTTGTGAAATATTTTCAAAATATAAAACTGAAGGCTAGTTGCTAAATGTGGAAGTAAAGTATGTAGGAGAATAAGTGGATAATAATAAATAGTTCATTACTGAGTTGAAGATAGATAAGGATACTTTGCCTGGGTTTAGTGTATTTATAGACAAACGTACAAGAAATGCTTGCAATAACTTTACAAGTGTGTTGACTGAGGCCATGAATGTGTGTATACCACAGTATGAAGTCAATCTTTTGTTGCTAGCTGTGAATATGAATGATTTCCAGTAAATATTAGACTATGATGCAACAGAGAACTTATCTAATAATCATCAAAGATTAAGACATTTTGATTTGATAAGGAAAATTGAGCAAATAATTATAAATTATACATACTGTATATGGTAAAAACTGAGGCAAGTTGATAAAGTAATAGACCTTGTCAGAATGTTTGGAAAATGGACGAAAATGTAGAAATGCTGGTAAAAGGTTGGTGGATAGTGTGAGATCTGTTTAAGGAATGAATGTTTGCTGCAAATTGGATGGGATCCTCTAAAAGAAGTGAAAAGTTTAAAATACCAAAAGCAATATATGAAGCAATGCAGGGAATGGTGGAAGCAATCATGGCTTGTAGAACTCGGGAGAAATTAAACAATATTGGCAAAACTCCTTTAGGCAAGTTGATACATTTTTTTGTCTGATATCTTTAATTTCTTTTGCCCACTATTTCTGCTTCTCTTTCATTTACATAATATTGCTTTCATAAAAATGGAAGTGCTAGATACAGCATGCATCTACGTATCTAACACGCTGTGCAATGTATCTTCATTTGCCTCTGTCATCCTTTCCTGATCTTTGCCTTTTCTACATCTTCACTAAGATTCTGCTTTCTTCATCTAAACCTATACAAAAGTCCTATGTGCCCAAACTTCGAAAAGGTGATATAAAGGATAAATTTGAAGCCATGCAGAAAACAAGGGAAGAAAAAAATCAGAGACGAACAAAAGAAGAAAAGCAAAGAAGAAGAGAACAATATATTAGAGAGAAAGAATGGAACAGGCGAAAGCAGGAGGTCATTTCCTTTGCAATTATTATTTGTTTCTCTTGGTTTGATTTCAGTTATACTACAATGGTGCTATAAAAATATATATTTGAATCTTATATAAAAATGTACCAGAGTTTTTAAGACTGTCTGCATTAATATCTTTGATCCATCTGAATAGATGAAAGAACTTCTTGCTTCTGATGATGAAGAAGAAAACTCTTCTAAAGTAGAGAAAGCCTATGTTCCAAAACTAATAGGTAAGGGAAATTTTATAAGTCTTGGCCTCTGTTATCAATGCTTTAGTATCATACTGTACATTGTCTTAAACATTCCACTTGTGTACTATTACCAACATTGAAGCAAAGGGCCACTGCCCATCTGATAATGTCTTTAGTAGTAATATATCAATGTATGTATTTTGGATGGAGAGATAAATGGATAGATAATATAATGGCAAGTTACCTTGCTGCTGTCCCATTTTAGGATGAAAAGATAATAGTGACTCAAGATAATCCATATGGCTTCCATGCCTAAAGCAGGATTAGAATTTAAACCCTTAGCTTCTGGTCCCAGTGCTTCAAACTTTACCAGTCTGGAGCCACTTTATTGTCGAGGGTGTGTTTTCAAGTGATTTGATTACTATAGTAGCAGTGCTGAGTTGCTCCTGGTTGGGACCAGTTCTTAGAACTGGTAGTGCTGGCAGCAGGATGCTTTGCCCACCTTTTTGGGACCCTCCAATCATTTTTCTGGGACACATACGAACCCGTAGCCAAAATATTTACAACTCACTACTGCATAGCAGGCACAGACTGTTGCAACATCCCTTCTGACAAGTATAAGATACTAGTCTAATTTGACAACAGTAATTTAATAACTGCCAGTTTCCCCATTAATTCTCCTCACAAGAAGCTGCAGGGAAGGATGCAAAGGGTGATCACGTAATCTTGAAGCACTGCAACAGTCAAAAATGCAAGCCGGTTGCCAAGCATTAGATCACAATTATAATTGCAGAGGTGGTGTGATTCGCCATCTTGTTTTTCACTTCTGCACATGAGCAGAAGCTGTTTTGTGGCATTGTGCATGCACAAGTGGAGCGCATCTTGCATGTAGCCATATGGTGCAGGAGGAAGTGAAACGGCAGCAAGTTAGAACTCACCCCAGATAAGTACCCTTTGCAACTTCGCAAGTACTGTTTGCAACACCATTGCAACTTCAAACAGTTGCTGAAGAAATGGTAAGCAAGGACTATTTGTACAACGTATTTTGCTCCAGTTGAAGCTTTCTAGTTGTTTACATGTTTCAGAACTAATTTAAAGTGCTGGTGTCTAAAATTACTCTACACACATGTGTATCTGTAGAAACTCTACTACTTCATAACTCTTAAACATCTTTCAATTAAAAAAAATTAAGGTAGCTGAAACACACCTATTTTGCAAACTCTTGGCAGTTTTTAACTGTAAACCATATTCACAATAGCTCGATCTCAATTGTGAGATTTGAGCTACAGGGCTTAGGTAACTACTTCATTGTAGGAAAAATGTACATAAAATGCTCCTAGATTTTATGGATTCATGTGTAATTTTTACTATGGGCATTATAATGTCTTCTTTGAAATCTGGATTATTTCTTTATTGCTTCAAATGTCTCTTTTTGGGTAGATCAGAAAATAATAAAATATTAATATTTTAATATTTCCTACATGAATCAGAAAATAGAGCCAGAGGTGTATTGGAAGCATTCATTTTTGTTTTGCTTACTCATAGGAACTGTCAAAGGAAAGTTTGCAGAAATGGAAAAGCAGAGGCAAGAAGAAGAAAAGAAA
Organism: Erythrolamprus reginae; assembly: GCF_031021105.1. Classification (NCBI taxonomy): domain Eukaryota; kingdom Metazoa; phylum Chordata; class Lepidosauria; order Squamata; family Dipsadidae; genus Erythrolamprus; species Erythrolamprus reginae. The sequence goes on from NC_091952.1 coordinate 91,896,244, forward strand.
AGGATGGAAGAGGAGAGGCAGCGAAGAATTGAACAAGATTCGATAGAAAAAAGAAAAATTCAGAGGGAACTGGCCAAAAAAGCTCATGAAGTATGTTTATTGAACTTGGTAAAATATGCTTCATATATAAAAAAAATAGCCATGCAAATTTGGATAGGGTTAGTATTATTCAATTGTAGTTTCAAAGGAAAGCCTTCAAGTTGTACTGTATATGAAATGATTTTTTTAACTATTAGTGTTGCACTGTATGTGTAAATATTTTTAACAGTTATGTCTCTTTTCTTATCCATGTCTCATAATCCAGGAAGCAAATATTAAAAGAGCAACTTAATATTTAAGTTGTTAGCATATTACTTTTATTGATCTGACACTCCTGCAGTTTTTCTAGTTGGAATAGATGTGATTTCTCTTTGCCAATAAAATAGCTAATTTCCAGAAGGGACTTAGCTTCAATGAAAATTCTTGCAGAAAGGAGTAGAATTAAATTTTACCCAGTCTAACTACAGCTTCTGGTGCTGTATCCATGATCTGTTCAATGTTTTTTTTTCCATAGAGCACATACTCCATATATTCTTCTAGCAGGATAGCCCCTTTGGTCAAACTTCCCTCAAAAGTACCGTAGATATCTTGTGCCTAATGTTAAATTGATAAATGTTACTTTTCAAAAGGTCTTTGTCCTAAGATCATGCTATTATCTTCTCAAGGGAATGCCAATATGATACCTAAGTAAAAACATAAATCTGGTAATTGATTGTTACCAACTGTATGTTTCTTAACGTAAGATATAGCACTATATTATTAAAGACATAAAATGTTATCGCTAAGCCAAATATCTAAAATTCAAGGTTGGGAAAGCAAAATAACATTTCCTTGTATTGAAAGTTGCCAGTGAGATACATAGGTTGGATTTATAAGCATAATGTGGTTTGAATTTTGTATTAGTGAATTATGTTGATTATATTGATAATGGCTTATTCAGCAAATCATTAAAAACATGAGACTGCAGACGTTGAGAAAAATGAGGTAAGGTGTTTCTGGTTTTCTTTGAACAAAAAATAACCATACTTTTTATTGGGATACAAATATTAAGAAGCAAAATATAATACTATAAATGAAACTTGTGTTTATAGTATCTGTGCAAATTATTACTATTTAAAAATTTTTAAAGTAACAAGTTTCAACTTAAAGACCATCCTGAGACTGAAGTTTTGTACTAAAATTCCTTTTTAAAAAATATGGAATAAAATATACCAAAATGATTATGTTGTAAACTAATTTTTATACTGAGAGTGATGATTGTGTCTGGGATCATATGTAATAACTAGAAATTAAATAGCACTAGATATTTCAGTATCCTTTGTCAGGATAAAAACATTGTTCAGTAAGTTATTTTTAGATTACCTTTATAATATGTGCACTGAATTTTTCTTCCACACAAACAATATATTTAGCTGTATAATTGTATAATTAAATGTTACTAAGAAACCACAGAAATACTTCAACTATATGTAGCTTTAGCAACTAGAAGACTGACGGCAGAAAAAGACCTAACTAACCCTTCATACTTCTGCTATTAGCACTAAGGAGTCACATATACATAAAACAAGGAGGACAATGCATTAAATTTAAATCATTTGGCATTTTCATTTCATGATAGATAATGCAACAAAGTTTCTGCCTTTGGAATATACTTGTTTTATAGTATATTTATATTCATTGCTGTAGAGTAGACCAAAACTAAATTTAATAGTTTTAAATATTATTACTGTATACATAATGATGCTAATCAACAGTTGTATAATTCAGTAGTACTTATATGAGATTAGCATAGTTGTTGCTAATTAAAACCTAGGAAAATTCATTTCTAATTAAGATATCATATGCCATGATTTTACATTAATTGATAAAATTAATGTTAACTAATGCTAAACCAAGTAATAGAGAAGAGAAAATAAATACAAGGGTATTAAAAGATAACCCCAAAAGATTAAAACTAAAAAGGTCCAGAAAATTACAGTATGTTACAAAAATAAACAGCTCCAAAAAATTTGACCACGTTGTTTAAAAGGTTTTTTCCCCCTCCTTTGTCAAAGTACAGTAGTTCAAATTTGACTAAGTACATATATCAACAGTCTACTGTCACAAATCAGTTAAAATCAGTCAAAATACTGTAGAACAAGACCAACTTGTTTTACATGTGACTCAGTTTATATAATATGCAATATCCATATCTGTATTTGAACTGACACCATATCATTGAAATTATTTGCTGGTGGAATTCAACAAAATGAAGAAAAGACTAGTTTTAGGTATTAATTTCCAAAGGAAAAATTGTACTGAAAAAACACATCGATTGGGATATCTATCTATCTATCTATCTATCTATCTATCTATCTATCTATCTATCTATCTATCTATCTATCTATCTATCTATCTATCTATCGATCGATGTATATTTTGTATGAACAAAATATACCCCAATCATGCTTTCCTAGTCTACAATGGATTTTCAGATCATAAGGTCAGGAGAAAAGGGATGCTATTCTTTGCAATAAAGATAACCCAGTTAAATTTATTGTCAAGTTTCTGCAGTATGTGGTTTTCAGAGTTCAGCAACTATTATGAAAATTCATCATGGCCACCATTGCCAAACTCTGCACTACAGTATGCGGGGGACATTACAGCAAACTCACAAGGCACCATAGCATACTAAGAATTACTAGAAGTGCCACGGATCGAGAAACTTTGGGAATCTGCGAACCAGGAGCTTGCCAATCTTTTTCTTTTTGCTACTGACCATGATTTTAAAAATGGGCCCACAGTCCAAAGCTGGTAGACTCTGTTCATCTTGATAGTTTACAAGCTGTTCAGTTTTGTTTTATAGAAGTAGGAGGAATGAAAATATTATCTATTTGTTGAATTTTTTTCCTGAAAGCATGAGTTGTATACAAATCAATATATAAATATACATCAAGTGTATTTATTGAAAGCAGAAGTGCATTGCATTAGCACTTTTCAGTATCACATTTTGAAACTTGCTTATTCAGATTCAAGAATATTTTATGCTTTTTTAACGGTGAAGGGAAAGGAATAAAAGTAACAATATTGTGTAAAATTCTTATTTAATAGATTGATGAACAGTTAAACAATTCGGGAACTGAATCAACATCAGAGGTAATCAGACTTTTTTTACAACACAACATTCACCTATTTCTGAATCTCGTAATTACCATAATAATGAATCTGTTCAAAAGCACTCTGTGTCAAGTAAAATTTTGGGAAGGCACAAGATCACAGTTGAGAACAGTGTGAACACAATTACTTGCGGCCGAATTTTGTTTCAGCTTTATAAAATGACCTTTGTGGTTCTCAGTTATTAGTTAGTGAATACTCTGTTTACCAAATTTGTTTTCTGATTGATGTTCTTCTTTATATCTACTTTGATCAAATTTTGCAATGTGTTTTAGCTAAAAGTGAGCAACATTTTGACACTAAGTGCAATACAGATTGTGGACTACATGCAATACACACATTTATTCAAATTTTACTGTGGCTTGCTGAAAAGTCACATTTAGCTATGTTACATACATATTTAAATAGGCTATAGTGAGTTCAAGTTCAAAATGTCTGATTCAATAAATACACTAAACTAAAATTAAGCAAATATGATTTTAGGTGATCTCTCACTCATCTACTGTGTATATATATATAAATATACCATTCACTTACTGGGTTCACACTGAGTACTACAGCATAATGTGGTTTGCTGGGCTTGGATATAGCAAGTTGTAAAAGACAGCCACTGTGTTTGTAAATCAAAGGTTATGCATCAAAATATCTACTTTAGCAAACTAGAGCAAGTAATGATCCAGCCACACTGTCATAAACCACTCTACCTTAGAAACAGAATATGTATATCTACTGTAAATGTAAGATGGATGAATGGCTGAAACTGTGGTTAGTAAAAAATAGCATTAGACTTAATGCATGTGATACTATTAGTCATACTATAAGGGATTAGTGTTATTCTTGTTATTACTTATAGTTATTCTTATATTATCTTGATTGCAGCTTTAGATGGCATAGACACACAGAGACACACAGAGTATAATTCTCATCTACCATGTATTTACAGGCAATTTACCAATTCAAATAATACAACTGTTAGTCATCTCTTAATAGCCGGATTCAGTGCCACATTCATTGTTACAGACGTGCTTCATTACTTATAATAGCATAATTATGATACAATGTAATTTTAAAGCAGTGTGCATAAACATTTTTAATTTTTTTTCATAGCCAAATGATATTCAACTGAAGAAAGTTTTTAATCCACACAAGTTAACTACTTGTGTAATTAAGCAATTATTGTACGCATTTCTTTAACTGAAATTTTTGATATTTACAAATTGAATTTCAATAATTCTTGAAATCCTTATAACTTGCCTTTAACAGAGTTTTTTAAAATGTAAATTCATCCAATCAATTGTCTACTATTTGAACAATTAGCAATTAGATGATTCTAGTCAATGTTTGAATGGGTTGTTGGGTTTTTTTGGAAGATATTTTGAATTACATGGTGTACTTGCATTATAAAACTAATGAAGCTGACATTATATTTATCTTTAAATTTCAAATAATTATTATTGAATTTTTAATTCCTGATTACAGGTATTATAGTGTGACATAATTTTAAATATACATTGTACTTCAGTTTACATAATTAATTTCTGATCAAATTATTTATGGTTTGGATAAGCATAATTGTGTTGAAGTGTTAAATATCCAAAAATGTAAATAATTTGATCTGTAATACTACCAGTATAAAACAGAAATATTTATATAATATTTAGATTAAAAGAGTAATGTTTTAAAATAGCATGTTTCGGTAGCAGACAATGGAACTTCCATATGCTTACAGTCAATATTCTCTACATTACAGCTGAATGGGGTATCCAACACAAGATTTTTCCATGCCTTTTATTTATTAGCCATCAGTATGTATTCATGAACAACTTAATATGGCTTTGGCTTTATTTACAGGGAACGGAGATCTTAGCAAGAACAGAGATGGCAAAAGGAAAGACTTAAATGAAAGCAATATTTTACATAACACATTAAATAGGATTGTTGGATGATCTTTTCTCTTGAGCAATAATATTGTAATAAATTTTTTTGGTACCGAGTGCGATAGAGCTCTGGCAATATATTGAAATATTTATACATATTCTGGTATAATTCTATATGTATTCCACATAAATTAAAGTGATAGGAGTAACCTTACTACATAATATCCAATTAATATGGCATTTCTATATATTATTTTATTTAAAAGCATATTTAATCTAAAGCATTTTGATGGGCACTGGCTTTTTTAAATTGAAGAGCATATTTCATTATTTTAAATCTAGCTCTGCTTTTAAATCTTGTAATAGTAGTTAAATCTGTATGTAAGATGGCTTAATCAAGTAGTCTCAGTGCTAAATTACATATTCAATTTTTTTCAGATTCTTTTTATAGGTCAATGTTGAAAAAAAGAGCATAGGACCTAGTATTTTATTTTAAACAAAGTTTTCTTGTATACAACATAATTTTTAAGGATTGAAGTAATTACGATTCCTATTTTCCAAATAAGCAGGGCATATTATATGGTATTTAAAATATTCAGTAGACCTTATGGTAATTGTGATGTAGTGTTGCTAGTAGTTTCAAGTTAATTTACTGGGTATCTTTTAGTCAACTACTCTTCTTTTCAGTCCCTCATAAAAAAGTTTCTATCATGACCAAACTTTCATACAGATCATGTGTTGATATTCCCTTCCACATAGGTGGTTCCATTTTTGAAGCTCTTTTTAGGGATGCAGAGAACTTGGGGGAGGGGGGGAGGAAGGGAAATGTTTATTGGACTGATATCCTTTCTGATATTCAATACAACAGACTGGATTGTCTGAGTCAAATTGTGTACAGTGCAAATTTCTACATGGGAAGAGCAGCTTCCTTTGATGTCTGGCTATCCAAAGGTTATCTGTTACTGGAATTTCTACGCAGTCACAGCTTTTGTCTAGTCACTCTTTAAAAATTGAACATTGTGTGGAAAGCAAATTATTCACAGGCATTGGCAACCACACTGTTCAAATGTTCATTGAAATCTTTGTTTTTAACAACAGGAAGGTGACGAGTCACTACTAGTGACTGTAGTTCCTGCCAAAGCTAACAAATCACCTGGAAGGATGAAAATAAGTTTTGAGGACCGAGAGAGAGAAAGAGAAGAACAAGAAAGAAGAAAGATTGAAGAAGAAAAGCGACTGAGATATGAGCAGGAAAAGGAAGCTCTAAAGGAAGCCAAATATTTTTCTCCAGATTTGGTAAGCTAATTGACACATAAAACTGCTGCATGATCTCAAAGGTATATTTATTTAGAAATAGCCCTCCTCTGTGAATGAAGGGAGTTCTTTCGGGGAAATAAGAGCATAACTATGGAGAAAATTGTTTTAGGTCGCATGTCTCAAAAGGGTGCAAATCTGAGAAATGAACCTTCTTCTATATAGGATGAAGATGAGGAAACCTTTGAAAATGAAAGCAATGAAGCTTCCTCTCCTGGTAAAGTTAAATTAACATTTGAAGAACTGGAAAGACAAAGACAAGAGAAAGAGAAAAAGCAAACAGGAGAAGAGGCAAGGCTTCGTTTGGAAGAGGAAAAACGCGCCTATGAAGAAGCAAGGAAACAAATGGTGTGTTTGTTCAAACATGAGCTTTTTGTAACATGGGATATATTGCAGGATGGTTTTATTGGCATATAATGGAGGATTTTTCCCATTTACGAAAAGATCAAAGATTTATAGGGTCTTGAAGTTCCGTTTCCCATTTCTCAAGCATCTCCCCCTAGAGGTGCATATGATATTCAATGATTCCTCTGTAGAACTGTATCATATAAGCAGGACTACTAGATTTTGTAACAGCTTTGTTCCTTATGCCAACTGTCTTGTAAATTCACAGAATTCCTTTTTTCGCCATGTATATGTACACATTTGAACTGGACTGTGATGTCATATAGGTGTATATATGCATAATGCTTCTCTTTTGAGAGCTGAATGCAATGAAATTCCATTTTAATGTATGCTGATTAGTATACATTTAAAGTGACAATGAAGTTTTTATTCTATTCTATTCTACATATATCATATCACAGTAATTAGGCATCTTGCAAATTAATGGCATATTTTAAATGTCTTTTGAAAGATGCTTTAAAATATATTCTTGCCCTAAAGAGAACTGAAGAAAATGAAGAAGAAGCTGAAAATTCTGTTAAGGAGTTTCGTCCAGGAAAACTGAGACTAACATTTGAGGAAATAGAAAAACAAAGGCAAGAGGAGGAAAAAAGAAAAGCAGAGGAAGAGGCACGCAGGCGTATAGAAGAGGAGAAAAAAGCATTTGCTGAGGCAAGAAAAAGCATGGTAGGTATCATTTTAGCTATTCCAGCTAGCTTTAGCTGTTTACTTTTGCTAGGTTCATTATCAACCATTAGTGGCATTACACAAAATGATTTAACATCAACTTGTAACACTGAAACCTCCCCCCCCCCACCACCGGAAAACAACTCCACCAAAAGAGAGGGAACTACAAAATCAAAGATCCCTGGGGAAAGGGTTAAATAATTTTTATTTGTGTATTTTTCACATACGTTCCTTTCCAGTTTTCTTGTGCTGTTTTCAGTACTCTCAAATCTTTTAGGGCAATCCAGTCATAATGACTAACATTGATATTTATTTTGATCTGCTAAAACATCAGGACTGACCAGACTAAAAAAACCGCCAAATTAAAAAAACACCAATTTAATTGAAATACGCTTATACTATAGATTTATCTATAAAGTTATTTCTAGGTCATCATTTGAGTTAGAAAGATTAGGTCATATATAGTGGGTTTAAAAAAAACAAAACATAATATATTAAAATAAATAGGAGAAAGTTAATTTAAAAATCCAGAAAAGAAAGCAAGTTATGACTTCAAAAATTAGTGCCAATTTTTAAATCTCAGCTCAGATTGTGGAAATAATACGCTGATTTGTTTACTAGTTTGAATGAAATTGGATCATCTAAATGTCTATACAGTGGTATTTATTTATACAATTAATTTATAGCCAAGGTTTCTTGGTCGCTTATTTTAGATTATGATAATCCAAACTCTGAAAGTTTGATCAAAGCATTGATATAAATGTATTACTCCGTTCCCTCGATTTTCGCGGGTTCGAACTTTGCGAATAGCCTATACCACGGTTTTTCAAAAAATATTAATTAAAAAATACTTTGCGTGTTTTTTCTATACCACGGTTTTTCCCGCCCGATGACATCATGCATCATCGCCAAACTAATAATTTTTGCAAATAACAAAAAAAATTATTATTGTTAATAAATAATTATGTTTATAAATATCAGGAACACTAAGTGTCTTATTCAATGGTGAGTACCAGTAATAATAGTGAGTAAATGGTTGTTAAGGGTATGGGAAATAGTAATTTAGGGGTTTAAAGTGTTAAGGGAAGGCTTGTGATACTGTTCATAGCCAAAAATGGTGTATTTACTTCCGCATCTCTACTTTGCGGAAATTCGACTTTCGCGGGCAGTCTCAGAACGTATCCCCCACGAAAATCGAGGGAGCACTGTAATAATCAATGTGTAATCTATAATTTAATGTTTATATTGAACCCATTGTTAATAAACCAGATTATCTTTTAACAGGGGCCAGATGATGAATTTTCTCTAATGTCAAAAACTGCATCTCAAGAATCTCTGACACCTGGAAAACTTGATATTAATTTTGAAGAATTACTGAGACAAAAAAAGGAAGAAGAAAAAAGACGCACAGAAGAAGAACGCCGACAAAAACTGGAACAAGAGAAGCAAGAATATGAACTGCTCAGACAAGAAATGGGACAGGTCTGTGTTTTAAGTTGTGAGATATTTACCTCAATAGCAGACTTGGCTAACAAAATTTTAATTTATAAAATACATAATATCTATTGCTAAATGATTTTAAGGAATATTCTGGTGTTCTCCAAGCTTGGTTTTTTGCTTGCAGACATTTCATTACTTCATTAGGTAACATTATCAGTGCTATCGAGTATAAGCCTCTGGAGATGTTTTCTTATGTTATTTCTTTGTTAGCTTTTTGTTTCTTTTGAATGGAAAATGTGGTTTATCTCTATACGTCTGTTACTTATGAAATTTGTCCAGTTATTCTGTGTTTAACCGATAATTTCAAACATTTTATTCTAATAGGAGGAGGAAGAATGTGAAACCTTTGAGCTAAGCAGGGAATATGAGGAACTGATAAAGTTAAAAAGAAGTGGTTCAATTCAACCAAAGAACCTAAAGAAAAAATTTGAAAAAATTGGACAGTTATCAGAGGAAGAAACACAAAAAAAAATTGAAGAAGAGAGAGCAAGGAGGAGAGCTATGGATGAAGAAATAAAAGAAAGAGAAGCAGAGAAATTTCAAGAGGTATGCTATTTTTTAAGTACAGCGGTACCTCTACTTAAGAACGTTCTTAAGTAAAAGCAATTTTTCCCATAGGAATCAATGTAAAAACAAATAATGTGTGCAAATAATCGTTCTTAAGAGGCAAAAAAATCTTAAGCATTCTTAAGTAGAGGTACCACTGTATATAGAAAAATAAACCATTGTGACTGTCAGGATACTGGATGTTTCCCAATATAATTTTAAGACTTTTACTTTTATCATTATCATGTGTCAGTTTAGGAGAAAACAGATGTGGCTGTAATGAATGAGAATTCAAAGGAAAATGATAGCAAAATGTTATAAAGGAAACAGGATTCTGGCTCTGAATAACGATCTAGATAATCTTATACATCTGGTTTATTTATATCCCTCCTTTGTTTTTATAAATAATTCAAGACGGTGAATATGCCTAATGCTCCTCCCTCCTGAATTTTCCCCACAAAATTATGAAGTGGGTTGGGCTAAGGAACAGTGATCCAAAGTCACACAGCTGTTTTTTATGCTATGGCAGGATTAGAAGAACCGTTGCACTTACCTGAACGGTCTTCTCGCTGCACTGCAAGGAGAGTCCAATCATGGGTTATTCTTCAGCCTTGCTGGAAGGGACTGAGTTAAAAATTAGCATAAATAACTGGTCCACCCCCTTTGTTACCCTTCCTGTGTCAGTCTTATAATAAAACGAAGTCATAGTGACAGTAAACCAGTAACTTTTATTAACCAATTGAACAGAATAAAGACCAACACTTATCAAGGAAACTATGACCCTGGGACGAAATGCCGGGTGGGTTTGGACTCTCCTTGCAGTGCAGCGAGAAGACCGTTCAGGTAAGTGCAACGGTTCTTCTCCACTTGCACTGCTACGGAGAGTCCAATCATGGGATATACCCAAGGTCAACCAATTAGGGAGGGAGAAGGCTGGACCAGGGGCGCAGAATCTTGGCATACCCTTTGCAGCACTCTGCGTCCAAAAGCTGCTTCCGTAGAAGCATAAGAGTCCAAACGGTAGTGTTTTATAAATGTAGTGGGGGCAGCCCAGGTCGCTGCCCGGCAGATGTCATCAATCGGAGCTTGGGTCGCCCAAGCTGCTGACGTGGCCGCACTCCTTGTTGAGTGTGCTGTGATGCCCTTTGGTATAGGGGTAGCGCCTGCTTTATATGCCGTGCAGATACAGGAACGGATCCAACAACTAATGGTCTTTGACGATACCTTAGATCCCATGGAAGCTGGAAAGTAGGATACAAAGAGGGATTCCGTTTTTCGGAAGTTACTTGTGTGTCTTATGTAAATTTTGATGGCGCGTCGCACATCAAGCTTGTGCCATCTCAATTCTAGTGGATGTGATCCATGGGTGCAGAAGTCAGGTAGGATAATGTCCTGAGATCTATGGAACGCTGTGTTTATTTTAGGGAGGAAAGTGGGGTCTAACCGCAAAACTACCCTGTTTGTGTGGAAGATACATAAGTCCGGTCTGACTGAGAGGGCAGCCAATTCGGAGACTCGCCTGGCTGATGTGATAGCTGTTAAGAAAGGCGGTCTTGAGTGATAGCAGGCGAAGTGGTATCTCGCGCAGAGGTTCAAATGGAGGTTCTGTTAAGGCGTGTAGCACTAATGGCAAGTCCCATGTAGGGAAACGGTGTATTGGAGGAGGGCTGATGTTCGCTGCTCCTTTAATGAAATCCCGAATCCATGGATGTTGTGAAATAGGTCGGGAAAAGTCCATTTTAAGGATGGTGGCAATAGCTGCCACCTGTCTGCGAAGTGAGTTGGGCGCCAGCCCCTTGTCCAGGCCCGCCTGTAAGAATTCCAAAATCTGGATTACTGAGGAGGACTGTGGGTCCTGGTTGTGGATTCTGCAGAAGGTGCAGTAAGCTTTCCAGGTCGCCTGGTATATCCTGGTCGTGGATGGGCGGCGAGACGCCTGGATGGTATTGATTACCTTTTCAGGTACCCGTTCCTTTCTTAGTCTCTCCCCCTCAAGTGCCACACGGCAAGATTCCACCATTGTGGATCCTGGTGGTGCACTGCTCCCTGTATCAGAACTACTTTTCGATGTGGTATTCGCCAAGGGGGAGAAATGGACAGATCTATCAAGTCCGCAAACCACGGTCGTCTGGGCCAATGAGGGGCTACTAGGAGTATTTCTGATTGTTCTTGTAGTAATTTGTGTATCACTCGTGGGATCAAGCACACTGGAGGGAAGGCGTAGAGTAAGCCCTCCGGCCAGGGACAGGTCAGGGCGTTGATTTGTTCCGCTCCTGGTGTTGGGAAGCGGGAGAAGAACCTGGGTAACTGGTTGTTCAGATGGGTAGCAAAAAGGTCTACCTCCGGAGTCCCGAATCTGCGGGTGATCTCCCTGAATAGTTTTGCCTCCAGGCTCCATTCCGCCGGGTCGATGGCTGTCCGGCTGAGCCAGTCCGCCTGGATATTTGAGATGCCTGATATGTGCTCTGCTCTCAGGGATGACAGATGTCGTTCCGCCCATTTGAATAGAGCCTGAGACTCTGACTTGAGGCGGCCTGATCTTGTGCCCCCCTGGTGGTTGATGTGGGCTCTTGTTGCCACATTGTCTGTGCGGATTAGCACATGCTGATTCTCCAGTTGTCCTGTGAAGTGCCTGAGTGTCAGGTGCACCGCCCTGAGTTCCAGATAGTTGATGTTGGGGCATCTGAGTTCCTCGGGACTCCATTGTCCCTGGGTTACTCCCACTTCGGAGTGAGCGCCCCAGCCCCAAAGGCTTGCGTCCGTCATTATGATTACCTCCTGATGAGTTAGGAAGGAGGACCCTTGCAGGAGAGCTGGGGACCTCCACCATGGCAGGGAGTGACGGACGTCCGGAGGAATTGGTATTTGTCTTGATGAATGACTGGTCCGGTTCTTTTGGAAGGGAATAAGGAGCCACTGTAGGGGTCTGGCATGGAACCTGGCCCAGGGCACAATGTCTATACAAGTTATGAGCATTCCCAGTATCTGGGATAGAAAGGCCAGTGGTACTGTTCGGGTGTGTTGTAACTCTGATATCACGGTCCGGATTTTGTTCTGGCGATCGAGTGAGAGGAACACCTTGCCGGACAAGGTATCTATGCTGGTGCCCAGGTGTGATAGGAACCTGGTTGGAGTCAGGTGGCTTTTTTGGTAGTTGATTGAGAAACCGAGAGACTCCAATGTCTGCATGGCTTCTGATAAGTCCTGTTGAGCCCGTGATGGGCTGCTGGAGAGTATGATGACATCGTCCAAATACGCCATGAGGCGTAGTGGACGGGTTCGTAGATCTGCTGTGAGGATGTCCATGATTTTTGTGAAAGTCCGAAGGGCGGACGATAGTCCGAATGGCATGGCTCTGTATTGTAGATGTTGGTTCTCGAAACAAAAGCGCAGGTATCTTCTGTATTTGGGATGAACTGGGACATGCAGGTATGCCTCCTTGAGGTCTATTGACGTCAGTCAGTCTCCGTGACGTATTGCTGTCAGAATTGTCCTCAAGGAGTGCATTTTGAACCTGCGGTATTTTACATATGTGTTTAATTGTTTGAGGTTGAGAATGAGGCGACAGCCTCCCGAGGCCTTGGGTACTATGAATACTATAGAGTAGTACCCCTGTCCCTCCTGATGTGTAGGGACCCTCTCTATGGCGCCAATTTCCAAGAGGTGGTGAACGTCTTGGAGGAGGAGGTTGCGTTTGTGACTGTTGAAAGTGACTGGACACTGTAGGAACCTGCTCGGGGGCCTTTGGATGAATTCTATGGTGAGGCCTTGCGCTATTGTACTGAGAGCCCAGGTGTCTGAGGAGATAGACTCCCAGGAGGCGGTGAAGTGTTGCAACCGTGCTCCTATTGGAAAGGGAGTTGTGGAGTCATTTGTTTCTACGAAAGCCGCCCCTGTTGGAGCCTCTGAAGGCTTTCCTTGACTGTTGGAATTGTCTATTCCTATCTCCAAAGTTGCCCCTGTCTGATCTGAAGAAGGGTTGTGAGTAGGACCCCTGGGTGTACGACCTTCCTCCCTGGGGATTGGTGGAGGAAGCATCGGTCCGAAAGGGTTGACGCTTGTAGTAAGGGGTGGTGCGTCTGTCCTGCCTCCTGTAGGTTCGTGGCAGAACCTTCTTCTTATCTTTATCCTCTATGAGGACTTTGTCAAGAGACTCTCCAAACAGTTTTGCCCCGTCGAAGGGGGCTGAGGCCAGGCGCCATTTGGACTTGGCGTCTGCCTGCCACGTGCGGAGCCAAAGCAGACGGCGCGATGATTGATTTGCTGCTAGGGCCCTTGAGGAAAAACGTGAGGCGGAAAGAGTGGCGTCCGCTGAGAATTCCGCTGCCGCCAATAATTTGTTTAAATCTTGCCTCAAGCGAGCATCCTCTGGTCCCAGTTTCGTAATCATTTATTGGAGCCACAGGACTGAGGCCCTGTTAAAAAATGATGCTGCTGAAGTTGCTTTAAGGGCCCAGGCCGTCATCTGGTGAGCTTTTTTGTTCAGATTCTCTGCCCTGCGCTCCTCTGGTTTCAAGCCATCTGCTAGCTCAGATGGAACGAGCGCATTGGACACCAGAGCTGCAATTGGAGCATCTATAGAAGGGAATGCAAGAAGGTTCTCCAGCTCTGGTTCGAAGGCGTAGAATTTACGCTCCGAGGCCGTTGGACCCAGTGCTCCCGCTGGGTATTGCCATGGTCGCTTAACATTGTCCAAGAAGAGCTGTGGAGCAGGGATAAGATCTGCCTCCTTTTGGGGTTCTGAGAGCACCCTGTTGGCGGGTTGAGGGGCAGCTGCTGGTTCTGTAGGTTTTTCTGTGCCCGGTGTCACTACCAATTTCGCCTTGTTAAGTAAGACACAAAATATGGAGGGTCTGAAAAGTCCAGCGTAGGTAGGAGGTTCTGGTGGTGCTCCCTCGTCCTCAGACAGGCCATCATCTGGATCTGAGCCTTGGCCTCTGAAGTCCTCCTGGAAGGAGTCATGCTCAGGAGAGGAGGGGACTGGAGCTGCCCATATATTCCTCTGTGGAGGAGGAGGACGTGGTGAAGGTGTAGGTGTGGCTATATTAGAATATTGTTGGGCCCCGGCTACAATGCCATGGGAATAAGCGGAGGCAATCATATCCTGCAAGGCAGGTGGCAAGCGTTGCCAGGTCTCTGGGGAGGAGCGGAGCCCCGCTGCAGTAGGAGTAAACGTGGCTGTTGGCTGTGGTTGTGAAGCCATGTGCCATGAGGAGGAAGAAGGCCTGTGGAGTTCAGGGCCTGGTAGGTCTGGTATGTGGGAAGGCCCCCCCAATCTGTCTGGTGACCAGTCATTGTCTGTGGCTAAACCGGTACCTTCTGGGAGTCTCGGGGTAGTACTGGCCATATTTCCCATAGTCTGACCTTGATTTGGCTGAGGACCAGGGGTCTGCCTTTGTGCCTCCAATTGCTCCTCGAGTGCCTTTATGCGCCTCTCAGCCTCCTTCAGTGCAGAAGAGAATTTTGAACTCTTCGATTTTGCCTTTGAGGAGTGAGACTTCTCCTTGGCTTTAGTGGCAGGAGGGTCCGCTGTCCTTTGTTGAGGGAGATCCGACATTCTTGGGAATTTAGGTCGCTTACTGACCCTGCGGCACCAGATTGAATATCCCTGTGTTTGCGGCAAGGTGAATCAGCAATAAACTGGCAATAAAATGGCCGCCGCCAGACTTGCTTTGCCCCTTCCTGCTTGTGGCAGGATGTCCAGGCAATTTCCTGCTCTGGGGAAAATTGCGGCGTCATTGCTGACTTTAAAATGGCGGGCGGAAGTTGTAGATGATGGGTAACACCCAATATGGCGGCCTCCTATGTAGCTCGCCATCTTCGCGCCCACCAAATTGCCGTTTGCAGTGCCGGCTTCTCATCACGATCTCCGTCGCTTTCAGAACGCTGAGTTCGGCGGGAAATTCAAATTTCGGCTTGCCGGTTTCTTTCCGTCATTTCTAACCGCTGGGCATCAAGTCGCTTTAGCGGGGTATGGCCACGCAGGCCGGGGACCCTCTTCCGTGGCGACTCCCGGTCCTAGGAGCAGTACCCTCGCAGGGAAGAGGCTCCGACCTGGGTGAAAACGATGCAGGCTTACTCCGCAGAGCAGGGGCCCATCCCGCCGAGATAATCAGCTCTCGAGATCTGAAAGAGAGAAGAGAAAGGAAAAATTCATTAGATCAAATAATTTTAAATATTTAAAAAATTATTTATTAATTATTTTAACATTTAAAATTCTAACATCTAGGCAACTAGACTACAAGAGTCATAGGAGAAACTACTAATATGTCCCTTCACTATGACTGAGTTTTTTAGACTGACACAGGAAGGGTAACAAAGGGGGTGGACCAGTTATTTATGCTAATTTTTAACTCAGTCCCTTCCAGCAAGGCTGAAGAATAACCCATGATTGGACTCTCCATAGCAGTGCAAGTGGAGAATTTAAGTCTCCTGTTTGTAGCTTGGAGTTTTAGATCAAACTGGCTTTCAACTTAATCCTGTTTTATTTATTAAATACGCACCTCTTGCCAGTTACATGAAAGGTGTGATACTGATTGTATTATCTATATTGTAACTGATGTTACCTACAATATAGAAAATACAAATTCAAATCTACAAATAGTAACTTATTATTATTATTATTATTATTATTATTATTATTATTATTTATTAGATTTGTATGCCGCCCCTCTCCGTAGACTCGGGGCGGCTCACAACACAATAAAACAGTTCATAACAAATCTAATAATTTACAATTTAAAATATTTTAAAAACCCCATTATTAAGCAGACATACATACAAACATACCATACATAAATTGTATAGGCCCGGGGGAGATCTCTCAATTCCCCCATGCCTGACGACAAAGGTGGGTTTTGAGGAGTTTATGAAAGGCAAGGAGGGTAGGGGCAGTTATAATCTCTGGGGGGAGCTGGATCCAGAGAGTCGGGGCCGCCAGAGAAGGCTCTTCCCCTGGGGCCCGCCAACCGACATTGTTTAGTTGACGGGACCCGGAGTATAACAAAACTCAGGTACCATATAATGGATAGGAAGGATACACATTTAACAAATACAATTATCATTAATTGGTTCTGGGAGGCACGATGAATACCAAAAACAATGACTACTAAACCATTTTCTCCATAAAGAATAATGTAATGAGTCAAAAGGCAGCAAGCACCTGGAAGTTTTAGTTTGCGCACTGAGTATCAAACAATGAATTCTGGGACAATTTTTTTTGTATCAAAATGCATTGAGTACCAAATTTGATGAGCTTCAAATTGAGTAGTAAGATACCACTATACATTTATTGTAGAAAATGTCAAGATGAAATTAATTGTTGGAATAAAATTTTTGGTAAAAGGTGAACATGATCTGTTTGCTAGATGGAATTACAGTCCCTTTGTAGAAACTCTCCTCTAATATATTAAAGTATGCTTGATAGCTAGGAACACTTGAAACGTATGAAGCTTTCCAGTATGGCGCATAATCTTCTATAAATTACTGAACATATTCTGACATTCTTCCAAGCCCACAGTTAATGGAGTTCACCTGGCATAGTAACTGGGAAATAAAAATAAACCTGTTTCTATTTCATGTGTGCTAAGTACCAATCAGTTTCCAGATTCTGCATTTAAAGGCCTAGTGGCTTAAGATCTTAAAAACAGAAAAACCTAGCTTCAAAATTTTGGTGGCTTAATTTGCTTTTTCCATTTTTATTTTAAACCATTTACATGCCTCACTGATTTTCTCTGGGAATTCAGGACAATATATATATTGTTCTCCTATTTGTTTATATCCCTGTGAAATATATTGGTATGAGAAAAAAATGATTGAGGCCAGTCTTCAAAGGACTTTATTAAATTATAATCTTTTCACATTTAAGATGACTAATAAATATGTATATGTATTTGAACTCTGCAAATTAGTGATTCCCAAAATATGAATTGTGTAGGCTTAAGAGAAAGATTCTACTGTTTACAGATCTGCAGTTCATTGTTTCAAAATGGTACTGTTCAATCCAAATTTCTAAAAAAAAAATTGTTCCTTGAATTCTTTCAAGAATTCTCTTTTCAGCTATAGAATAAGCCAGTGTAAATGTCTGTGAGCATTTATTTTTAGATGAAATTTTGCACACTATATACACCTCAGTGCATGTATTGTTTCCACATTTCTGCTCTATACTTGTTTAATGAGGGACTGAATTTAATCTAATATAATCCACTGACTTTTCCTAAGCCTTTATTTGCTGAAACCAATAGACTTATCATTCCTTTATTCTTGTCTTGAAGATAAAGAACTAGGTTTTTTATTGAGGTACATCAATTATTGTGAACAGTATTGACTCAAAAAGAGTAGACAGTACTCTTGGACTAGTACTTTAACAGAAGCATAATGAAAGCATCAGGTCGTTTTTATTTTTTTCAGTTCTACTTTTGTTTGAAATTTATAAGTTGGGAACTAAAGATTTGGACAAATACTCAACATACTATAACAAGAAATGGCAGCCTTTCAGGTTTACTAGCACTATTTGGTGTTTTTTGTTTTTTTTTAAATTGCCAATTGAATCGGTGTAGAGTCTTCACATAACATCCACTCATTTAACCAGTTATAATATTGCTGAATGAGGTGGACTTAGAATGAGACATTGTGGCTGCCATTCTCTCAGCATCCTAGCGGTCATGTGATTGCAATTTGGCTGTTTGGCAACCCGCTCACAATTACAGTAAAGTCAATGGGAAAGGGGATCAGAAATGATTATTATACAATTGAGATGCCATAACTGCACAGGATTTGCCCAATAGCAGCAACTAGGATGGCGGGAACTGCTGTCCTAAGTTGATGCAGTTATGTCACATTACACCTTATGACTGTCATTTAGCAACATCGTTTCCAGTGACAATTACCATTGGTAAAATGAGGTATTTCAAGTAAAATACTCTAATTATCCTATCTATAAACACACTGAACATAAAATATTTGTGTTCAATCTTTTTAAAATACTTTAGCTCAACATTCATTTACAATTCCTTAGCTCCATTCCCAGCTAAGTTTTCTTTATAACTAATTTTATTTCATTTAGAAAACATATACAGTGGTACCTCAAGATACGAACCCGTCTTACGAACAAGTGGTGATACGAACCCGGGGTTCAGAAAAATTTTGCCTCTTCTTACGAACTTTTTTCGAGTTACGAACCGGCGTTTGGAGACTGCTGGGAAGCCGCGCGGCTGTTTTAAAAGGTGACAGCCGGGCAGCGGTTCGTAACTCAAAAAAAGTTCGTAAAAAGAGGCAAAATTTTTCTGAACCCCGGGTTCGGTTAAGGAGGTTGCTGGGAAGCCTCCCAACCCGGCTGTCACCTTTCAAAACAGCCGCGCGGCTTCCCAGCTGTCTCCGAACGCCGAATGCGGAAGTTCAGCTTCGGGAGACAGCTAGGAAGCCGCGCGGCTGTTTTAAAACGTGACAGACGGCCTGGGGGGCTTCCCAGCACCCCCCCGAACCCCGAACTTTTGCCGAACTTCCGGGTTTGGGGTGGTGCTGGGAAGCCCCCCAGGCCGGCTGTCACCTTTTAAAACAGCCGCGCGGCTTCCCAGCAGTCACCGAACGCCGTTTTTTTTGCGGGGGGGTTTTTTTGGTTGCACGGATTGACTTTACATTGTTTCCTATGGGAAACAATGTTTCGTCTTACGAACCTTTTGTCTTATGAACCTCCTCCTTGCACCAATTAAGTTTGTATCATGAGGTATTACTGTACAGTAGTCCCTCGCTATACCGCGCTTCACCTACTGCGGCTTCACTTCATTGCGGGTTTCTGAGGAAGTCGATCGGCAGATTTAAACAGCCCGCCGAACTCGATCGGCAGGTTTTTAAAAAAATATATATATCTAAAATTGTAAATACTGTATTTAAATACTGTATCTAAAATAAATACTGTGTGGGAAGGGTTTATAAACACTTAAAACAATGAAAACTTACCAAACAATTACAATATAAATACTTAAATAAGTATTATCAGTCGATAAATTCCCCATCGCGGATTTCACCTATCGCGGCCAGGTCTGGAACGTAACACCAGCGATAGGTGAGGGACTACTGTATTACAATTCCCAAAATTGTATATAGAATGCGCTATTCACATACTAATCAAAGCAAATGCATAGCTTTTCTATTTCCCCTTTCACAAATCTACTTTTCAGACGTTATCAATATCCATGTATTTCTAATCCTTTTTGGTTCAGAACAGTTTTGGCAGTAATTTGTATATTCTTTTGATATACAATTTCTGATTGTTTTGGGGGTTTGCAAATTGAAGGTAGTTTTTTCTTAATAAACTTACTTTGTTTCCAGGAAGAAGACGTTGATGTGAAGCCCGCTGCAAAATGTGAAGCTCCGTTCACTCACAAAGTTAACATGAAAGCTCGATTTGAACAAATGGCAAAAGCAAGAGAAGAGGAAGAACAGAGAAGAATTGAAGAACAAAAGCTGCTACGTATGCAATTTGAACAGAAAGAAATAGATGCAGCATTACAAAAGGTATTAATATCTACTGGATCTCATAGCATAATTTTTTTATTGTAAGCTAACAGGAATCCTTATCTGCAATTGATGTTTATGTGGACAAATATTTATTCTGCTTTTGACATATCTTTCTATAGTGGCCACATTAGGGATTTCACTGATCAAACATCCTCCCCTTGCCTTGAATAAAAGAAAAAAAGCAGCCTAATGAAACTGCTATTCTGCTATGCTATAATCCACTCTGTAGTTTTAATTCTTTTCTTATTCTTAAAAAGCTTAGAGATACTCAGATTTCTCCCTGGCATATTTTATTTGCATTAGTCTGGAAGATGACTGGCCTGTTTGTGTCAGTGTTAGGTAGATCTTATTCATAGCTATCATCTTGCTGTAAATTGAGACATCTCCCCTGGGCTTATATAGTTTATGTATGGTATGTTTGTGTTTTATGATTTTTAAATGATAGTTTTAGATAATTTTTAATATTAGATTTGTTACATTGTATACTGTTATTATTGTTGTGAGCCGCCCCGAGTCTTCAGAGGGGCGGCATACAAATCTAATAATAATAATTATTATTATTAAATACTACATTGATTTCCAGCACTTTAGTCTGATGATTCTTTTGAAATGAAATGATCAATATTAGCTTCTATTTCTTTAACTTGTGTTAAAATATTCACAATGTCTGTTTAAATGCAGAAAAAAGAGGAAGAGGAAGATGAGGAAGGGAGTATTGTTAATGGCTCAGTGTATGAAGATGAAGAACAGCAAGCCCGTTCTGGTGCTCCATGGTTCAAAAAGCCTCTTAAAAATGTATCCGTTGTGGACAGTGAACCAGTACGATTTACTGTTAAAATAACTGGTGAACCCAAGCCAGAAGTTACATGGTGGTTTGAAGGAGAAATGTTGCAAGACTGTGAGGATTACCAATACATTGAAAGAGGAGAAACATACTGCCTTTACTTACCAGAGACCTTCCCGGAAGATGAAGGAGAATATATGTGTAAAGCGGTAAACAGTAGAGGAACAGCTGCGAGCACCTGTATTCTCACTATTGAAAGTAAGAGATAGTATTTTGCAGGCTATCAAGTCTCCAGTTCTTATTTTCTGTTGATTCTCTCTTTAACTCCTCTTCTTCTCTTCTCTCCTTCAGCTGATGACTATTAAATATCCTACCATTTCTGGAGCCTTCCTTCTTTCATTCACTGCATCTATCTTTTTCTCCTGTGGTGGGGCCAAGAAGTTGTCTATCATTCCTCAAGTAAAATACTTTTCAGACTGAAATTTGGGCAATAAAAGTTTGGCTCATTTGACATATAGCAGTGCAATCTACAAATGGTGACTGCTTATTTATATTACTGTACTGGTCCACGTGATGATGTTCCATAAGGCAGATCAAACTGCAAGAAACGGTTTGTCATGTGAATCTAGAACCTTTCACTATGCCAATATAAAACATGTGGTCAAACAAAGCACTCTTGAATGCACTAAATTGGAAGAATAATTGACCAGAAAATCTCAATTCTATTGTTTGCAACTTTAATTTTATGCCAAAACAACATGGGAAAGTTTTAATTTTAATCTTTTAGCAAGACCATTTCATTATACACAAATATATAGAAATGTTTCAACCAGGGCAACTTTGGGGGCAAAAAATATGTCCTTTGTTACACTAGCTAAAAGGTAACAGTGGTTAAGTTAAGCTTCGCTTAATATTTTTCTTTTAAATTGTATGGATAAAACAAAACCAAGACTATTAATGGCCTGAAATCAAATATGTACTATTAAATTATGCATTCATCTGTAAATTAAGTTCTTTAAAATTAAGTATTTGCTTTTTATATGGTATTAGATGGTAGATTTCAGTATTCCAGACAAGATGCTGGGCAAATCTGAATCATATTCAATTTGTTAGCGTAATAGTGAATGGCTTTTCAATTTGCATCTCATTTTTATAGAACTTAATGAATCATCTCACTACTACTTCTAAACTAAATAACATATACTATTAATACAGTTATAAATCTGGAACAGATAAATAATAGATTTGGGGGGGTGGGGTGCAAAATGAAATCCAGTTAACTAAATTCCATCACATAATTAAAATATGCACTGGAACTTCACATACATGTGAAAATCTTTGTTGGTTTGGGCTTGTATTTTAGTTGCCAGAGCAAGTCAAAATAAATTCTTTATGCAGGAGATTTTTTTTTCTTAAGTATGTACCAAATTACTTATTCTGTATTCAATGGAAGGATAATAAATATGTTCTGTTCCTAAAGTTGAATGTTTTCTTCTTTATCAAATATGTAGCACTCAGCTTTTATATGTTTCTGGATGTACAAATATATATATATTTTTTAAAAAAAACCATTCAAAAATCAAATAATGCAAAGGACACATTTCCATCCATTAGTTTACATTTATTGAGAATTCATACAAAACAGTACAATTAATGTATTTTCTGAGTACATACATTGTCAATAGGCAAGCTCAACACAACATACTGGAAAGCATTGGATTTACCTCACGTCCAAGCTGCATCTGCCTAAGATACTTCCCATCACAGTAGCCTTTAAAAGACAGTCTTCTTTTTTAACACGGGTAGTTTCTGCAGAGAACACTATTCTCAGGACGAAAATGCCTTTCATGCATATTAAGATAAAGTTGCATAAATGTAAGAGTTTGATAGGGTACTACAAATAGAAAAATTGATCTATTGTACATGTTCTGTAGGACCCAATGTTTTACTTTATAAAAACCCTAATACACAAAGAAAAATGTAAAATTCTACCCTCAAACTTATGAAATGTATCTCAATTGACAATATTTTAAGAAGAAAGGATTAGTGAATGATATAGCCTACCTATCAAGATCACTGAGGGGTAATTTACAAAACTCTAAAGATTGCTTTTTAACTAGCAAATATTCTGTACAGAACACATACCAACAGATAATCTAAAGACATTAGCTGCAATTAAGATGTTCCTCTGTTTTAAAACATTCATTACTTTCATTTAATCCTGGGATTCAATTAGAATTTAAAAATATGTTCCTGCTATAACACACAAACTGCACAAGGAAAAACTATCTATGGATTCGGCTCAAGGTTCCATAGAATACTTCAATCCAACCTTATCTTTCTGAAAGAAATCAGACAAACCAAAAATAAAAGCTATAGTACAAGAAGATGCCTACAGGTCCACCGAAACAAAAAAATATTAACACAAATCTTCACTTCCTATTTCAACAACTTTTCCCCTGTTACATCTCCTGACTTTGACTTGAATTGTATGCCGTTTGTTAAAAATGAATAAGAAAAAAACAACTTTTATTTTATAATGGTGAAAAAAAATTCAACCAAGATGAAGCTCTTCAGGATGTAGCTAGCTTTCATATAAAAATTAATCTGACATATCAAAGTATTACCCCCCCTCAAATAAAATAAAGTGGCTTGAGGGAATTCAAGTACAACTATTGATTTAGTTGTAAACGCAAGACATATCCCCTGCTTGACTATTTAGCAAAGTGTAAACTGATAAATAATTTTTATAATTACCACATAACAAGTTATGGAACATTTATGGTCAAGCAAATAGCACTTTAAAGAATGAGAAGTGATAAAAACAGGCAAATTATACCCTACACCATTAAGTATGGGATACATTTAAAATCGGTATTGTTTTTGCCAATTTTACCTTCTACATGGAGCCCTTCTATGGTCCATGCTCATCGGCTCACCAGGGCCATACACTCAAAGGAATCCTCTTTATTGGAAGTAACTATCTCAGGACCTGATTTTATGAGCTATGATTTGGTGTTTGCAGCATCTTCAGCACTGTGTGTGAAAATGAAGGCAGGGTTTTTGAATATTTTCCTTTCATGCACAGAAAAGCAGGACTTTCGATAAAATCAAACATTTTATTAAGTGACAAACAAAAACTGATGGTACTGCCTTAAAATTGTCTATTTAAACTGAAAATTAAACTACCTAGGTAAGTCATATATAAAACATTTTAAAACTAGCAAAAATATACAGCAATTCAGCTGAAATAGCAAAGTAGGAAGGAAATTGCTATAAAAAGAAAAGATCTGCCAAACTTGTTAACATATCACTGGCACAATATTTTTAGAACTATTTTGCAAAAGTAAAATCTCACTTCTTTTCCTTCTGCATGAAATAATCAAGCTACATTAATTTATGGTTTATGGTGTATCATTTTAAGATTGAGAGAAACATACAGTATATTCGAATACGTAGTATTTGGGTATAACATCCACATTATAGAAGCATTTGTGAAGGCTGTTGAAGTTCTGACCAATATTTCCTGTATCTTGAAAAAATATTTTATATTCATTTGTAACAACTATTGAGGGAAAATAGTAAAAGTGACTTACTCAAAAATTATTGCAGCAATCCACTTATCTTTAAAAAAAAATAAAGATACACATTTACCCAGAAATGTAAATAATTGTTTCAGAATTCTCATTGGAATGAAACCATGAATAGCAGAATACATTTGGGAAAAGATATTGGCAGATTGCTTTTGAATACACAAGCACAAAAAAAATTCTCACAGGGACAACATTGATATACTGAAATATGTATTTATACACTTCCTTAGGTTGTGCTTACCTGTGCTTTTTGCAGCAGAACCTAAGGTGGAAGATCTGGGAAGGCACTGTGAAGTATAAATAATTGCACTGTTTGCAATTAATAAAGATTTTATACTTTAAATGAATCAAAATCAACAGCCTCCATTTGGTGAATGATAAAGAATCAGGTGAATGTTTGTTCTGTTTAGTTAATAACTACACCATTTTCCAATAAGCTACAGACTTAACATGCAAAATATTTAAGAGACTTCATAACCTAGTTCTCTATATATTTATTAAGTTCTAGTAGTCTTTTCAAAACGTAAATCCTAAACTAAACTGAGATAAAAAAATCCCTCCTGATTCTACAGTAGAACAAATGCATTTCTAATTATTTTTTGCAATAATACTACTTCATTTTAGACCACATTCAGTTCTTCTCTTGCAGCCACTCTAAGTGAACACTCCAAAACAACAAAATGATTTTCTAAAGATAAGGCTAATAAAGATTAGAAAAATAGCATATAGCTGCATCACTAAATATATGCAGACAACTGAAGACAAAAACAACTTCCTCTTGGCAAACATTTGTAAATGTTAACAATTTATAAGTTGATATCTGAATATATCTCATTTCTGAAACTCTAATGAACAATGTTAGTTCATTGATCAATTCTTTAGCTAAAGCTAAATATCTCAAAATACTTACCCATACACACACATATTTATGCATATCTAGGTATCTGATTAAACAACCAATTGTAATTTTCTAAAATATCAGCACTGTATTTTATTCCAACATAATATTCACACAGGTATGGCATTTGCATTATGTGGAACACTGACAAAAAGATACTGTTGCAGTTCATCATTTTGTCACTCTGATGTACTTACAGTGCAATGCTCCTTGAAGGAACAATCAAGGATGATACACAGCACAGTCCTCCTCACCCCTACAGAGCTAGTTCTATACTGGCTGGATCAAACCTGCACTTCAACAGACAATGGCAAGACAAACTGTATTGCATGTAATCTAATATATGCAAAAAAGCAAAACAGTGGATTTTAACAGAACACCAATTTTCAATTAGAATTATTAAAAGTAAAACGTATGAACAGAGACTTTTCAAACATAACTTAAAAACTAGTCTTTCAACATTTTAAAAACAGACCTTATCTGAAAAAACCTTTTTTTCATTAAGCATCCCAAAACTCAAACAGCATGTTTCTACAACAAATGCAATTTTATAACTAAAAAGCATAATCATCCTTACTACACTGAATTCTATAGCAAAGTGCTGCAAACCAACCGCTTAACATTTTGTTTTGCTAGATAACTGACTTTAATAATGTATCTGGAAAATATACTAAAGAATTAAATCATACATAAAACAAATGTTAACTATAGCAGCTATACGGGTCTGGGACAGTGGTCATGAATAAAAAAGAAATTTCAACTGTTAATGCAGAAGTATGTCAAGAAATAGCTTCACATACATGCAATTTTTATACAAGTAGAAAGAGAGGAAGATATCAGAATTCTAAATAGTAATATACAATCACAAGAGATCCCTCTAAACCTATTCTGGGGAAATACCAACATCAAGCCTGAACTTAAGAGAGGAGGTAAGTCTTACTTGTGTACATGTACAGAATTATTAAAAAAAATATCGTTGAATTCTCTTGAGTACCCACATATCCAACTTACCAACACAGGAGGTTTCATATTATTTATTGCAAAGCACAAAACAAGCATTTAAAAGTGATCAAGTATACATTGAAAAAGTACATTTATATCACAAAGCATTGACCACATAATAGTTGCAAATACATTTGCTGGAATGTGTACATCTACACTAATGTACTAAAAACAAACCAATTTCCATTTCTACACAGAAATATTACCTCCTATCAGTTGTGATAGATATTTTGTACATTTCAAAAAAAACACTATTTTTAAACCAAACAAAATTATGATCTTCATCAAGGCGTCTGCATCCATACATTTAACAAAGGTTTTTTTCCCCCACATAATGAAGCAAATACTGTATTGTCCACTTCTTATTATTGGCCCTGTGCGAAGAAATACATAAGAAATACACAAAAAGTTAAAGAAAATATTTTTTTTAATTGCGCTAACTCAGGAGTGAAGCCTTTAAGAAAGAAAATTTGGTTAATGCAATGCAATTGGTGGTGGCTTCCTGCATGGCTTTCAAAAACCCTGAGGAGAAATTTTTAGATCACAAACACTGAATGTATGCAAAGACAAACACAGATCTCCAGTTAAAAGAGCATTAATTCATTTGCAGTTATGTTTTATCAGGAAAAATGCATACTTCAGAAATATATTTATGTGGGAGACATGCAAAAACAAACAAAATGCCACCCCACAAATTGAAAGAAGTCTCTCGCTAAAATATTAGCTAAATAATTCAAGACTGTTTTACCTGTGGTGCTGGAGGATGTTGTGGCATTCCTTGTGGACTTGTCTGGGCATAATAAGCTGCCTGTTGTCGATAGTATTCAGCCCATGCTGCACTGTAATCTGGCTGACCTGCCGGTGGGGCTCCAGCTGGGGCCGGAACAGCTTGACCTAGAACAAATGTAGATTACACAACTCTGGTGCCAAAAAAGGAGCAGAAGGAAGCTCAAAATAATCTCATTTCTAACGAACATTACCTTGCTTCTTGTAATATTCCTCCCAAGCCTTTGAATAATCTTGTGGCTGCCCTTGTTGACCTGCAAAACCCCCCACATTTTAATGTAAACAAAGCTCCCATGTATACCACAATTACAGTCAAGAATACAATGGAAGAGTTCTTTGCTGTTTTGTTTTGATGTATAGTGAAAATCAGAAAATATTAAAATCTAGTCTTTTAGTTTTTATTCTAGTTTTTAACAGATTTAATATTTATTAATTTGAATTCAATTTTTATACAGTTGTCTGTTGTAGGTTATATATCTATGCTTGTTCAACATAGGTATATAATGGGCCAATAATTTATCCAAACCAGTTTGTTTGCATAATCTAACATACTTTCGCTAGTTTGAAAATGTTTGGAAATGTATCCCATATTCTATACAAGTGATGAGAAAAACTATTCTCATTATATGGCCTATAATATATGGGGGGCAGGTGCTCTAAGGGACCTTGCCCTGAAATCTGTACCCGAGTATGTGCTCTCTTCCTTCTAAATATGAAAACATCTTCCATTTTTTTTTAAAAAAACATAGATTTAATCAAAATACGCTTAATAAAGTGGTACCTCTACTTAAGAACTTTTCTAGATAGGAACCAGGTAAGATTTTTGCCTCTACTTAAGAACCATTTTCTACTTAAGAACCCAAGCCCGGAAAAAATTCTCAGGAAATTTGAGGGCAGCATGAAGGCCCAGGCAGTTTCCTGACATTCCCCCTTTAATCCCGGCCATCTCGGGCTTTTCTAGGCTGCCAGAGGAGCCTTTCAGAGAAGTTCCTGAGGATTGGAGAATGGCCAGTGTTGTGCCTATTCACAAGAAGGGCAGTAGAGAAGAAGCTGGTAACTACAGGCCAGTTAGCTTGACATCAGTTGTAGTTAAAATGATGGAGACTCTACTCAAAAAGAGGATAAATCAGCACCTAAAAAACAATAACTTATTAGACCCAAATCAGCATGGCTTTACTGAAGGCAAATCATGTCAGACTAATCTCATTGATTTCTTTGACTATGTCACAAAGGTGTTGAATGAAGGTGGTGCCGTGGATATTGCCTACCTGGACTTCAGCAAAGCCTTTGATACGGTTCCACATAAAGAGCTGATAGATAAATTAATGAAGATTGGACTTAATCCCTGGATAGTTCAATGGATTTGCAGCTGGCTGAAGCGTAGACATCAGAGAGTTATTGTTAATGGCGAGTATTCTGAGCAGAGTCAGGTTACAAGCGGTGTGCCACAAGGATCTGTTCTGGGTCCTATTCTTTTTAATATATTTGTGAGTGACATAGGGGAAGGTTTGGTAGGGAAGGTTTGCCTATTTGCCGATGACTCTAAAGTGTGCAATAGGGTTGATATTCCTGGAGGCGTCTGTAATATGGTAAATGATTTAGCTTTACTAGATAAATGGTCTAAGCAATGGAAACTGCAGTTTAATGTTTCCAAATGTAAAATAATGCACTTGGGGAAAAGGAATCCTCAATCTGAGTATTGTATTGGCAGTTCAGTGTTGGCAAATACTTCAAAAGAAAAGGATTTAGGGGTAGTGATTTCTGACAGTCTCAAAATGGGTGAACAGTGCAGTCAGGCAGTAGGGAAAGCAAGTAGGATGCTTGGCTGCATAGCTAGAGGTATAACAAGCAGGAAGAGGGAGATTATGATCCCACTATATAGAATGCTGGTGAGACCACATTTGGAATACTGTGTTCAGTTCTGGAGACCTCACCTACAAAAAGATATTGACAAAATTGAACGGGTCCAAAGACGGGCTACAAGAATGGTGGAAGGTCTTAAGCATAAAACGTATCAGGAAAGACTTAATGAACTCAATCTGTATAGTCTGGAGGACAGAAGGAAAAGGGGGGACATGATCGAAACATTTAAATATATTAAAGGGTTAAATAAGGTCCAGGAGGGAAGTGTTTTTAATAGGAAAGTGAACACAAGAACAAGGGGACACAATCTGAAGTTAGTTGGGGGAAAGATCAAAAGCAACATGAGAAAATATTA
Source organism: Erythrolamprus reginae (assembly GCF_031021105.1). Classification (NCBI taxonomy): domain Eukaryota; kingdom Metazoa; phylum Chordata; class Lepidosauria; order Squamata; family Dipsadidae; genus Erythrolamprus; species Erythrolamprus reginae. Next base: position 91,925,543 of record NC_091952.1, read on the forward strand.
TTTTACTGAAAGAGTAGTAGATCCTTGGAACAAACTTCCAGCAGATGTGGTAGATAAATCCACAGTAACTGAATTTAAACATGCCTGGGATAAACATATATCCATCCTAAGATAAAATACAGAAAATAGTATAAGGGCAGACTAGATGGACCATGAGGTCTTTTTCTGCCGTCAAACTTCTATGTTTCTATGTTTCTATGTTTCTATGTTTAAGGAGACTTTGGCAGTCTACAACGAACAAAGCATTTTCCTTTCTCTGGGTGCTTGGACGGAATAAACCTCTGCCAGCACCCAGAGAAAAGAAACACTCCCTTCGCTCTGGGCACCCCAGTGCCAGTGAGAACAGAGCATTTTTCTTTCTCTGGGTGCTGCCTCAGAGTCCCTCTTTTTTTTTTTTAGCCTTAAAGTTTTGGAATTTTTTTCCATTCCCCTCACCTCACCTTCTTCCTTCAGCCGCGACTGTTCTCCTCCTCTTCTTCCTTCTCCTCCTCCCACCCAAATTCCGAGCTTTTATTTCTTTCCTACTGAGTTTGCATGCATTATTTGCTTTTATAATAATAATAATAATAATTATTATTATTATTATTATTATTATTATTATTATTATTTATTAGATTTGTATGCCGCCCCTCTCCGAAGACTCGGGGCAGTTACATTGATTCCTATGGGAAAAATTGCTTCTACTTAAGAACCTGGTCACGGAACAAATTAATTTCTTAAGTAGAGGTACTACTGTACTTAGGTTGATTTTCTATTTTTGAGGACTAGCATATAGTAAAAGAATGCAGAATAGTAAAAATCATTCAGCAGCCATAAGGCTGCTTTTAAATTAACTTATTACTGATTAATTTTATTTTTAGTTAAATATTTTAAAATTTTCCAACTATACTTAATATAAACAATAAAAGAAAATGGATAAGGAGAAACTATTAAGATATATATGGGTCAGTCATTTTGTATTTAAGAAAGTGAGAGTGGAGTACAGGTTTAAAATAATACTAATATTTCAATTCTTATTCATATGTCAAATTACTATGCATTCATTTTCTGAATAAATTCTGTGAAGGATATTAACATGTTAAGATAATGTCAAAAACTCATATAGGTATCTTAATGTGAATACAATATTTAGTTTAGTTTCTCCATTATTGGTTCATTCTGGTCGTTCGGACTCTATATAAATTGGACCTAAAACCATTTTAGGCAGCATGCTTAACATCAAAAGGGCATTATATCCGACAATCATGAATTTTCCTAACCTACACACTCAAATTTGGCTTGAAGTGAATTGTTCAATATGTGTGGAATACAATATTTCAAAACTAAGACAATTCATATTGTGAAGACAGCCGTAGTGAGAAAAATGAAGGGTTATTACAATAAAAAATGGATATTACAATATTTTCTAATCCTGTTGATTCTAATTCTGAAACTATCAAAACTAGTTGCAGCATTTTATTGCAATAGACACATTAATTGTAACTAGGTTACATTCGTATACTTAACATGTAGGATGGCATGTCACCTCTATGACAATTGTCTATAACATCGTATGATGTCAAAATAGTTTGCCCACTAGTAATCTCATTGGAGAAAGGATAAAAATACTAACTAAAAAAATAAACTTATTTATAAAAACTAAAATTATAAAATGCTAAATTGAACCTTAAAATAATTAATATTTAAGATTCAGAGTTACAAAGTTAGAAGGAATTTAGAAGATAGACAATTAAGTGCTTCAAAAAAATTACCAAGTGCCAAATTTTAGTAACTCAATATGGTAAATAGAAATGTATACAGCATTTAATACAGAATATATTAAATGGATCAAAATCAGGAGTGCAGGTTATATTTTCTTATTGTGCTATGAAAATAATTTACATTTAAAATCTCTTGCATCTATTAAAAAGGAAATTAGATTGATTATTATTATTATTATTTATTTATTATTTATTAGATTTGTATGCCGCCCCTCTCCGCATGATACCACTTTGGCAATTAATATTCTGATAGTGAATGTTAAGATGGTATAATTTTAACATCTAATTTTGGCAAACACCAGACTAGAACCAATTATTGAGAGAATCTCCTGTTTCAAATTAGGCTTTTGTTGATGGCACTGGATGCAAATGCAAACACACATATGTGGTTTCCAACAAAGTAAAATTAGATCTATAGTCAACCAGCTAACAAAATGGAATACAGTATACATATTTCATATCTACTACTTCTATATAAAATGTAGTTTCACAACGGAACATGAAACTAAAATAGCTGCATTCGTGATTCAGATTCAATTTTATTGTTTAATGGTAAATATAAAGAAAATGGTAAATACCGTTGACACAAAAAATGAAATATTCTAGAACTAGCATTTTGTGAATTCATTTTACTAATATGTGTTTTCAAGAACACTAACATCAGAATAGGGTTTACGGTATCAGAAGATTTTGAGTCATTTTTTTTCTTGCTAGAAGCACTTTAAAGGGCAGATATTTTTTTTTAAATTAATGGAATTGGATCTATTTTAACTGCTGAATTATATAATTTTGATGCAAAAATCCTGCCTTAATGCATCTGGTATGAGAAACAGAAAACAGATCACAATGGAATCTCCCTACGGCAAAATATCAATACAATCTAACCCTAAGCAAGTTAGTTAGGGCTCTTCTAGAGCCTGCTTTGATGCCCTCCTATCAGCTTTCTTCTACTGAGTTCAAGGGACTCCTTATTTGCAGATTTTGCCGTTTGTGATCCAGGGAGGCAAACTCTTACTCATGTCCTCATACAGTGTCCTTTTTACAATGCTCAAAGACATGCACAGATCCTCTCAGTCTCAATCATTTCCAAATACAGTGGAACCCCGACATAAGAGCTGCTCTACTTAAGAGCAACTCGAGATAAGAGCTGGGAGGGGAGAGAAGCCCAAATTCGAGATACAAGCGCCAAGGAGCTGTCTCCTGAAGCCAAACGCTAACTTCCGCGTTCGGCTTCAGGAGACAGCTGCGAAGCGGCGCGCGTGTTTTAAAAGGTTGCAGCCGGCCTGGGGGGCTCGGGGGGGTGCTTGCAGCTTTCTTTCTTGCTCTTTTTCTTTCTCTCTTTTACCTTCCCTTCTATTTCTTTTCTTTCTCCTTCCCACCTTCTTCCCTCCCTCCCTCCCTTCACTCATTCCTCTCTTACTCTCCCCTTTCATAAGTTTCCTTGCTTCCTTCCTCTGTTCCTGTCCCTTCCCCCTTTCTTTCTTTCTTGCTCTTTTTCTTTCTCTCTTTTACCTTCCCTTCCTCTATTTCTTCTTTTCTTTCTCCTTCCCACCTTCTTCCCTCCCTCCCTCCCCTCATTCCTCTCTTACTCTCCCCTTTCATAAGTTTCCTTGCTTCCTTCCTCTGTTCCTGTCCCTTCCCTCTTTCCTTCCTTCCTTCCCACCCTCCGTCCATTCATTCACCCATTCCTCTCTTGATCGCTTAAAGCCGGTCCCTGGTGCAAAAAGGGTTGGGGACCTCTGTCCTACAGGATTGGGTGGCAGAGAAGTTGAACATATGTAAATTTAAAAGTTTAAGAAAGTTTACAAGTTAAGTGAAAGAAACTTCATTATTCATTTATATGTACATGTACATTTCTTCATTAAAAACATGTCTTTCTGCATAATTTAGACTAACTTTGTGAGTTTTTTGAGGGCTGGAACCAATTAAAATTATTTACATTAATTCCTATGGGGAAAAGTCGTTCGAGATAAGAGCTGCTCGACTTAAGAGCCCAGGTCCGGAACGAATTAAACTCGTATCTCGAGGTACCACTGTATGAGGGCCACACTGATAAATTTTAGATTATCTTTTAAGGGATGTTAACCCTACACTCAAATAACAAGTGGCCAAATGTATTGACTATGTCATACAACTGCGCAAAACTTTAGATTAGATGTTATATGTCTTATATTTTCTTTCCCAATAAAAAAATAGTTGTGTTAAGCTGTTTCTCATTTTTACTACAAAGATTAGTCAAAGACTATAATAAATGCATTTGATTTTTTTTTAACCATAATGGAACAGTAAAAAATAAAGTTTTGGTAACTCATTTGGGATTTTTTTTCTTATTTGTTCCTACATTAGCTGCTGGAAACATTTTCAGACATGAGGCAACTGACTGGATTCATTTAATGGCTTTTAATCTCAAGTACTGAAATTTCACTAAAAATTGCTTTGGCAGTTTTGGAAATGTGCCCAGTTTAAGTCTATCAAATAAAGCTTATTAAACTTAACTTTTACCAAATAAATGATAATGCTTTCAAGACTACTTCTAGTTGTTTTGCTGTGGAAATCAAATTACCAAATTAGATTGCAGGTTTTCCTCTGTAAAAGTAAAAATGCCATAAAAGCTTTCTGCACACTCAAGTCACAAAAAGAGCAAGAATATAGAAGATGCTTACAATACCAAAATTATCTATCTCAATAGTTTTGTTTTTTCAAAATAAAATTGTATATGAATCAGGAAAGCTTCTGAGAAGTAAAATTTAAAAATCAAAAGTAAATAAAACATACCCATTTTTTTATAGTATTCTTCCCAAGCCTTGGTATAATCTACCTGTCCTGCGGGTGCTGGATTTGGTTGGTCTCCTGATTGGATAAAAAACAGTGTGAATAAAGTAAAAATACTAAAAGGTTTCAGTTCCAATCACTTACATTTTATTCTAATTAAGTGTAAGAATCTTACATCAAAGTTAACTTTGTTTTCAAATATTTTGCAAGTCTCAGTTCAGAAATGCCTTATTTGCACCTATTATGCACAGATCTTAGCTACAAGTACTCCAATCTTTTAACCATCAAGACATGTACCTTTCTTTATCTGGGGAGATCAATCAGACCTCCTCAATGATTCAATTGTTTCAGTTATATTTAATTGGAACTAGTCATTATTCACAAATCAATCTGTTTCCATGAGTAGTCTGTGCCCCTTAGGGGTCCACACACAAAAAAACCCTTGTAATGGTAACATTATACCATCATTATACCAAATAGAATACTTGGAAGAATATACAATTCAAATTAAGAATACTATTTTTGTTTTACTGGAAACGTAAGTCATTACGTTGACTTGAATTAATTTTAGATTCAAATTCAGTTTTTGGGTTTTCACCTATGGTGTTTCCCCAAAAATAAGTCATTGTCTTGTATATTTTTTGAACCCTGAAAGAAGCGCTTGCCTTTATTACCATGTACTCAAAAGCCCGATTGGGTTTATTATCAGGAGATGTCTTACTTCGGGGAAAACAGGGTAGGACAATTACAGTATATTCTACTGGAGTATTTTTCACAATTCCTGTTGATTATTGACCTCTTTCTCTTATATACTTTCAAATTAAAACTGAAATCCTACATTTCTTTACAAAACCAAGCTTGAATGGTACCCCCCCCTCTTTTACACAGGGTAGTTATACCCTGATTTAACATCAACTCAATTTCAACAAAGTCAAGTAACCCATTTGCTTGCAAAACATATACTGAAAGATAGTGTATACAAACTCCAGACTGCAGTAGTGAAAAGGCAAGTCTAGTATTGCTTGGGGCTCATTCCTATATTACCAAAACATTTTGGCATATTGTATGAATTCAATTATTTTTCCTGAGGAATAACTTTAGGAAAAAAAATTCTTGAATTCTGGACACATTTTATGAGAAAGATGATATCCTGGAAGTTGTATTTAATTGGCTCGTCAATGTAATTGCTTGGAATATAAAGTAAGAAAGAGATATAGATATTACTAGAATGTTTAGGAGTTGCCCAAATCCCAGCCCAACTTTGGTTAAAATTCTCATCAATCAATGGCTTACCCTAAATTAGCTATCCCAAACACCTTTAGCTTTGTCTTACTGATTCTAGTACTGAAACTAGCTTACAACATACAAAGCATCAAATATTTAATTGGTGAAATTATAATAAAATGACTCTTCCAAAATATTTTAAGGTTTGAATAAGATACTGCAACTGTTAAAAAAGCTATTTTGGTGTAGTATATTGATACAAGCATGATACCTTGTCCATTAGTCTGAGTGGCAGGTGGTGCACTAGGTGGAGCTGCAGGGGGTGGCTGTGCTTGCTGTTGATAATAATGGGCGTAATAGGCTGCCCATGCTGCTGAATTAGGATCTGCTGGTTTACCTGAAAATTGTGCATAAGATTCAGTTCAACATCTCAAGAGATCCTAAGTTCAATTGTCATTTACATTCAATCTTATGAAAGATAGATCTATAAAGTTAATCTGTTCACACAGAACATTGATTGTTCATGACAGTATGTAAACAATGAAACCACTTCATTTTTCTTTCTTCTTTTTATCTATCTATCTGTCTGTCCGTCCGTCTGTCCATCCAATATAAAGTGGAGTCTGTACCGTCTGTCCATCCAATATAAAGTGGAGTCTGTACCAAGGTTTAATCTTCAAAGTAGCATTATTTTGGCTTGTTTGAAATGAATGTCATTTTGGGAATTGAGGTATTACGATTTGGACTGCATCTTATGCAAGCTTGAGGAAATGCAATAAATCGTGTGGTACCTTCTTTTGAATAATAAATACATTTATGGTTGGTTCAGAAAGCAATCCCACTAGTATTATCAAGTATGAAATCATATTTTTTAAAAATCAAAAATTTGATTTTGACCTCTGAACAGAACCTCCCAAGAGCTCCTACTGAGGTACCCCATGTTTCTTATCTGGGGCTTTCTCCATTAAACAACCTGCAAGATTGCTTAACAATCACAACTAGGAGTGCCGAGAGTGTAGTAGTTGAAAGAGGCAGTCAAATGGCTGTGTTGCTTAATGACCACTTTACCCAACAAGAGAGTCCCAATTGTGGTTGTTAGTCAAGGATTATGAGTAAACATAACTTATAGATACTGGGTTTTCACAACTGTCTGTGCTTAAATGTGTCTTAATGTTTTCGAACGTCTCTATTCACAAGTAATTTTTGTATTTCAGTTTTAATTTACTATTAGACTGCCAAAATGAAATGAATATGGCTTAATGAATGATTTAGTTTCATCACATTTTCTTTCCTAAAATATGTGATTAATGAGCATTTCATTGGACTGTATACATTTGCTTTTACTTACCAGGGTCTGGGGGATTTGGTGGTTGCCAATGTGGATATGCATTACCCCATCCTTGTGGAGCATATGGCGCTGGAGGCCCACTAAAATGGAAATGTAATATATAATCAGATCAAGTAACAAAATAATTTATAATTTTACTATTGGTGACTTGGACTCTGCTGGAAAACCTAGATTGCAATCTATTAAGAACATTCTGATTATCTTCATAAAGAGGACTGGCCTAGAAAGCCTACCAGAATTCCATCATATGTATCCTTCAGAACTAATGAATTACAGCACAACAAATATGAATTTAGCACTTTATATTTTTAATTCAGAATAAATATTCAGTTAAATGGTAACCTTTCTCTTAGAGAAATCTCTAAAATGAATGCTTCTAAGAGTTTGGTTATAGAATATACATATTTAAAAATGCATAGAATCTACAGATGAAATCTAGATCCCAATCCAACAGGTTGCTCTGCAAACATATCTACTACTGTAATACTTACTGAGGTGCAGGACCAGGAGGGCCAGGGGTATAAGGAGCTGGATTGTAAGGTCCCATTGGAGCCCCAGGTGGTGGCCCAGGAGGTCCATGTGGCCCAGGAACAACACCATGAGGTCCATGCGGCACAGGAGGCCCCAAAGGATTTACCGGACCCTGTTAAGAGAATTTATAATAGTTAGGTTATTCTACATCAATTGCAAGTGTAAGATTACACTATACAGATAGTCCCCAATTTAAGAACACTGGACTTAAGGGCAAAACACCTACATAGATACAAACAAGCTATAACTAAAATTGGTAGTAGGATTCTCTTTCTAAAGGTATACATTTTTAATATGCAGCCTGTTTTCAACAGTTCTTAAAAACACTGTGTGCCTTGATAAGGAAAATTTTGCTTCTGGAAAGTCAATAGGAAAGATTACAAATTAGAGTCATGTGTATGTGGAATGCTGCAATCATCATACGTGCAAGTCACTTGACAAGCACATTGGGACAGCCAGAATTTCAGGGACTGGTCCGAACTATCATTCGTTCAGTACCATCGTAATTTTATTCGCTGAACGAATAACTTGAAGACTACTTCTAACATAACTGTTATCAGCTTAGGTTGCAACCCTTCACATCAGAACAGATGAGGGCAGAGAAGTAAAAGGCCAAATGGAAGTTTACTCAAATTATAGATAGTCTTTGATTAATGATCGCTAGTTCAAAGTTATGACTATACTGAATGAGAACAGTAGTTATGATCAGTCCTTCAATCTCCCAGACTTTTACATATATTCCAATGTAGCAGTTGCTCTTGCATCATGCCACCCCAACCACCTATGCACTCCCTTGCTCCATTTCCACCTGGCAGCAGCCACTTACTTACTGCATGTTTGCAAGCTGTCCAGGACTTGCAACCTCTTGATGGCTTCCCCCAATTTTGGTTGTTGGAAGCCAGCAGGAAGGTGTGGACATGCTTGCTTAATCTCCCACAGGCCTTGCTTAACAATAGCAGGGAATGCTGGGCTTACCATTGCTTAGAATGTGGACACATTACGTCACACTTTGATTGTCTCACCTATTGATGGAAATTTCTAATCCCAGTTACCATTATAACTTGAGGACAATTTATACAGACATTTCACAAAATGCAGACACAATCAGTGTTCCCTCTAATTTTTTGGGGGGCCCCCTGGAAAAGTATAGTGTCTGAGCGGCAGTCCCTTCGGGACTGGGCAGCACAGGAATATTAAATAAATAAAAAAACAAAACAAAAACCCACCCTGTTTTGCCTCAGAGAATTTCAAAATAAAATACTGTTTTAGGGCAACTCTATCAATATCAAAATGCCACTTAAATAGTTGAGCTAGTTTCAAACTAGATTTTGATTTTCTTTCTCTCTTCCTTACTCCCATTCTTTTTCTTTCTCTTTTCCTTTCTCTTTTTTCTATCTGTTTCTCTCTCTTCCTCTCTCTCTCCTTCCCTCTCACTCTTTCCTTCTCGGCTTCTGGGCAGGTTTGGAAAACTCTGAGTTGATGATGATTTTTAAGTGAGCGATTGCTCACTGCTCAGCTTAGAGGGAACTATGGACACAATCCATTATTATTTTCTGTACTTCATATTACCTAATTATACACTTTTTAATGAATGGTAAATTCTCATCATTCAGTAGAGCATGAACAAGCAATCCCCCATTTAAATTTCTCATTAGTCTTTAATAGGCAACAAATTTAACAACTGTAATTTTAAATGGGACTGTTCAAAGCTATCAATTTCATAGGATTCTGAACAAAGAGAAAATTTAAAAGCTAATCCTATTCTGTACTTAACCAGCTGTTTGTACAACAAAAACATTAACAAAGAGCTGTTTCCAGAACTCACTCCAATCTTTTCTTCTATAAGCTGTCGAGCATAATCAATCTGTTGTGGTGTCCCTCGAATAGTAAACAATTTCATGTTGGGATCTGCATTTGGTGGAGGATTTCTCTGAAGTTCTATTCTTGCACCAGACTGTTGACTAATGCTCTTGATAGTTTCACCACCTGAATTTATAAAGAAATTGTATTATATTGTAACCTATATAAATTAATAACCTTAATTAGAAAGAACAACAATCTTTGCTTGCTTCTGAAGTGAGAGCAGAAATATCTTTGAGACATATTACTACTGAAATAGCATGTACAGTTTTAAACATTTTCTGCATGACTTTTAATCCATTTTTTGTTCGTAGTTAATTTTATTTCTTGGAGACCAAGAACCATGTAATTTTGTATCATCATCTATACAGTAGATTTCAACTGCTCAAGCTGATCCACAGTTCACAGTTGAGATTCTGGAAAACCCTAAATAGCTTTAATTACTTTAAGAAATCAGAGAGGCTCAGAGATACATTTGCAGCATATGAATCTGAAAATAGAACAGTACGTTGTGGATGGTCCTGAGTTTGGGAGTTTTAATGCTGAACCCAAAGTTCCACTTTCATCTTCTTATGAGGCTTTCAATAAACTAGCACCATGAGTATACAAAGTAGCAGGAATGAGAGAAAAATACATGGAATATATTTTCAAATATTACTTTAACCGAAATAATCACAAGGTATTTATTTGCGAATGAATTAACCAAAGATTACAGAGCTAAGAAATGTTTAGCTAAATAAATTAGCTGCAATCAATATCATACATAGTTAGAAATCTCTGAAGAAAAGAATGATGTTAACTGTGAGATTTAGTTCCAATTCCTTATTGGATATGTAAGACTTTACGTATGGTCCAATCTTTTTTCTAGGATGGAGGTATCATAAATCCTATTATTTTGATTTGTAGGATAGAAGGATGCTTATTTATAATGTAGAGTCCATTTCCAGAAGTAACCACTTTTAGTGTAAGGTGGCTAACCAGAGCCAAATGTTATTATCAGGGAGATACAGTGATACAGTAATACCTCATGATACGAACCTAATTGGTGAAAGGAGGAGGTTCGTAAGGTGAAAAGTTCGTAACACGAAACAAAGTTTCCCATAGGAATCAATGGAAAAGCGATTAATCCGTGCAAGCCCAAAATTCACCCCTTTTGCCTCATTTCCGCCGGCATTCGGATTTTGTTCGGGTGTGGGTGGAGGGGGGGAGACGGGGGGAGACAGCGCAGGCTGCCCGGAGGGAGCCTCGTGAGTGGATTAACGGAAAAGTCAACAGTTACTGTCCGGCTTGCAATGACTGGAAGGGAAGGGAGGGAAACGCACGGGCGGTTTGTACGTGCGTCTTCTCTGATTTCCTCCCTCCCTCCTTCCCCCTCTCCCTCCTGGCCTCCCTCCTCCTCCTCCTCCTGTATTCCGCCTCCCTCCCAGCCTCCGAGCCACATTCTCCGCGCCGCCGGCCGGCTGTCATCTTCTAAAGAAGCAAGAAGAGGAGGAGGAACTGGGCACCTTCCTCCACCGGCGCCCAGCTCCTCCTCCTCTTCTTGCTTCTTTAGAAGATGACAGCCAACCGGCGGCGCGGAGGGTGGGGATGGTGTGCGTGTGTGGAAAGGGTCAGCGGGAGAACTGGGGGGAGCCGTGGCCACTGCCCCGTGGAAGGGACCCGGCTGGGAAGCTCCCGAAGGTGTGGGCTGGGGTCTTTCCGGGAGAGCAAGCAGCAGGCGTGAGCTGGGGTCCCCCCAGTTCTCCCGCGGACCTCTTCTACACATCCCGACTCCTGCAGCCTCCGTGTTTTTCTTTCGGCCTCGGGCTGGAAAGGGGGAGCTAAGCCAGCCCAGCGGCTTTTTATATTGGGGAGATGTTACCAGCCCAGCGGCATTGATTCCTCCCACCGCTTAGCTCCTCCCATCCACCCAGAAGCCGAAAGTTCTGGCCTTTGTTCATCAACCTCCACGTTTTTCATGTTTGCATCCTGGGCGGGCGGGCGAGGAGGCGCGACCGACTGGCTCAGGCTCCGGCTAGGACGGGGCAGGCAGCGGCTGGGCGCAGCGGCGAGGGTGCGTCCGACTCGGGGCTGGCGGCGCCCGACGCACCGGGGAACATCAGCTCAGCGGATCAAGCCCGGCTCCTTTCGGCCCAGCATCCCGGGCCAAGCGGCTGCCTTCCGTCACTGAGCCTGGCTCGCCCGGAAGATCGTAGTGCGCGTTGGCTGCGGCGGCGAGGGAAGCCAAGCCGGCAGCAACGTCGCCGCCGCCAACGCACGCTACGATCTTCCGGGCGAGCCAGGCTCAGTGACGGAAGGCAGCCGCTTGGCCCGGGATGCTGGGCCGAAAGGAGCCGGGCTTGAAGATCGCAGCGCGCGTTGGCTGCGGTGGCGAGGGCTTGTGATGGAGGGTGGATGAAGCGGCCATGGGAGGGCGAGCTGCCTCATGGAGGAGGATCGGGCGGGACCAGGTGGGGGCTGGAATTTCTCCGCTGGGAAGAAGCGGCGATGGATCATCCGTCTACCTCTGTCGGCTGCTCCGGGCCACAGGGGCGAGGGGCGCTGCTTCTCTGGTCGCCCGGTCCTCTCCTGCCTCCCGCGCCGATCGAAAGGGGTTGGAGCGGCAGAGCCGAGCACGCCTTCTGCCCTTTCATCCTCGCCCCCGTGGCCCGGAGCAGCCGACAGAGGTAGACGGAGGATCCATCGCCGCTTCTACCCAGCGGAGAAATTCCAGCCCCCACCTGGTCCCGCCCGATCCTCCTCCTCCCTGAGGCAGCTCGCCCTCCCATGGCCGCTTCCGGGAGCGGCCCGGAGCAGCCGACAATGTTGCCCGCTGCGTTGGGCGCCACCAGCCCCGAGTCGGACACAGCATCGCCGCCACCGCTGCCCCCCAGTCGCTGCCCGCCCCGTCTCGCTCGGGCCGCGCCTCCTCGCCCGCCGCCCGCCCAGGATGCAGACCTGCTGCCTCTCCTCACGCCCCCCGCCGGCCCGATCCTGCGCCTCCTGCTCCCCCCCAGCCAAAAATACAAAGGCGGTCTGCCGCCGCCTGCGGAGCAATGGGAAGCTGAAGCCGCCGGCGGTCTTTGTGGTTTTTCGCTGGGGGGGGAGCAGGAGGACCTTCCTGACTCTCTCCCCCAGCGCCGGACCTCCTGCCCTCCCTCCCAGACAAAAACCCAAAGTGGCCTGCCGAACCCGAACGTTTTCCGTCTTACCAACCTGCCGCTGAGAAGTCCCGCCGCCCGGCTGTCACCTTTTAAAACAGCCGGGGGGCTTCCCAGAAGCCTCCCGAAGCCGAACGCCAAACCCGAACATCCGGGTTCGGCTTCGGGAGGCTGCTGGGAAGCCCCCCGGCTGTTTTAAAAGGTGACAGCCGGGTGAACGCCGAACCCAGAAGTTCGGGTTTGGGGTTCGTAACATGAAAAAAGTTCGTAAGAAGAGGCGAAAATTTTAAGAACCCCGGGTTCGTATCTCGGGTTGTTCGTAAGACGAGGGGTTCGTATCTTGAGGTACCACTGTACCTCGTTTTATAAACCCATCGTCATACAAACTTTTCGAGATACAAACCTGGGGTTTAAGATATTTTTTCCTCTTCCAAACTATTTTCAACTTACAAACCCAAGCCGCCGCCACTGGACTTCTGTTGCCAGCGATGCGCCCGTTTTTGCGAAATCGCAGCATCACAAAAACACGGAAGTCCGGAGGTGGGATTTAAAGGATTTCCGTTGAGGCTCCCCTCGCTGGAAACCCCACCTCTGGACTTCCGTTGCCAGCGAAGCCCGTTTTTGTGCTGCTAGGATTCCCCTGCAGCAAAACAAAAACACGCAAGTCTGGAGGTGGGGTTTCCCATGGAGGGGAACCTCAGGGAATCCCAGAAGTGCAAAAACGGGTGCTTAGGCTGGCAAAAGGGGTGTTTTGGGCTTGCACGCATTAATCGCTTTTCAATTGATTCCTATGGGAAACATTGCAATCTCGTCCCGGAACCAATTAAGTTCGTAAGACGAGGTATCACTGTACTTCAACAAGGACTTTAGATCATTGAGTTATTCAATGATAAATACCATCTCCTGCCCTCAAAAAGAAAATAATGTATTTATTTATTGTTCTATCTCATTAAGTCAAACTTTTTACCTTTTCCAATGATTAATCCAGTTTTTCCAGTGGGAACAATAAAATTAAATTCCTGCAGTCCACCAGGTGGTCCCATATTCCAATTTCCCTGACCTCTTCCTCTACCACGACCACCAGGCCCTGGACCTCCAGGATTGCCAGCCTAAATTATGAAAAGAATCATAATTAGTAATACTGGAAAAATACTGTTCTGCAGAAGCATTATTTCTATTTTGCCTTTACAGGGGAAAAAAAGGTAAAAGTTGCCCTCACACATATGTGCTAGTCATCCCTGACTCTAGGGGGCGGTGCTCATCTGTTTCTAAGCCAAAGAGCCAGCGCTGTCCGAAGACGTCTCCATGGTCATGTGGCCCGCATGACTAAACACCAAAGGCACACAGAATGCTGTTACCTTCCTAGTAGAATGGTCCCTATTTTTCTACTTGTATTTTTTACGGGCTTTCGAACTGCTAGGTTGGCAGAAACTGGGATAAGTAACTCACTCGGTTACACAGCACTAGGGATTTGAACCGCTGAGCTGCCAATCTTCTGATCAACAAGCTCAGCTTCTTAGCCATTGAGCCACCGCATCACCTTATATATATATTTAATAGTTTGTATTTTTATAGGAAATACAATTGCCTTAAAACAAGAGAGGGACAGATAATATTTTTGTAAAAGTCAACAATATGATAGTTCTGTGAAGAAAAATGACAATCAAAACCATTTCATTTAAACATAGAAACTTTTCTGAGCAAAACAATAACCATCTTAATTTTTCTTCTTCCTAGTATGCTAGTTTACTATCTGGATCTGGACTAACTCTATCAATAATAATAAAGGTTCAAGCCCTCACTTGACTATAATAATAATAATAATAATACAATTTATTTATAATACCATTTTACCAAAGGACATAACAACAGGCCATATACAGTTTATGAGACAATAATACTTAGTAGGTTAATAAATATCCCCTCCCTTCCCCACATCCCGCAATACACAATTGATAAAGCCATTTGCAAATGATGAAGACAGAGAAAATTGATAGACTATGAACCTCACTTGGTAATTCTGGAATGTTCATTAACTATTGGCTCAACCTATATTGGGAAGGTTTATGTTATGAAAATCAAATACAATTCACCAGGCAGAGTTCCCAGAGTAAATGTAAGAAAGAGTACAAATGAAATAAATAATTCTAAGTCCATTATCACTTGTAAGATTTCTACTCTCCCACCTAAGAGCAAGGAACATGGGGAGATTGAGTGGAAACACCAATGAATTGGCAGTATCACATATTCCAGCCATAAATTAATTCAGGGTTTATGCAAACATTTGGGAATGCCACAAATAACTGTGGTACCTACAGGCGTAGCACACCAAATTCTAATGAAAGGATCATGGCATAGCACACAATTTTAGCATCACTTTCAACTGAAAATTATATCTATCAATTTCCAAGTAGCTTTATGTCTATGGAGATCCTCAGTCATCCAGATCATGGTTATCCTTAAGGTGTTTTTTTTTCAAGAGGCAACTGGACTTTTGAAGACCTTTTGCTTCTTATCCAAGAACTGATGAAGCTTCTTGGATGAAAAGCAAAGTGTTTTCAAGGGAAACAAAGTTCAGTTGCCCCTTGAAAAAGCATGTTTGGAATAGTATCTTTCTTCAAGAAATTGGCTTTGTTTCAAAAATATTGCATAGTTTATAATTAATGTTTTTAAAGCATTACTGCTGAATAAAACCACTAGAGGCAAAGAACCAGTAAAATACAAATTTATAAACTGTAGGTATCTCAATTAGTTTTAACAGAAAAAATGTTCATGCACATGCCTTCCTAAAATAAAGAGCATGAAAAAGCAAACATCAATAGTTTATGAAAGTAAACTATTAACCAACCTGAACACTTCGAAGAAGATCGGTAATAATTTCAGCTGCATGCTGACATCTGTCTGGTGGTCCTGTGATCTGTGCTATTCTATCAGGCGTTGTTCCATCATCTACAAGACCAATAAGTATTTTAACAAATATTTATTTATAGATAAAAACATGTAATCTATGTATTTTCCCATGGAGGAACTCTACCTGGTTTAAATTGAATCCTTACACCAGCATCATTCTGTATCTTTTTTATCATTTCACCATTTCTTCCAATTACAATACCAACTGCAAACCGGGGTATTGGTACCTTAAGAAACACAATACATTTTAGCAAAGATCAAATAAGAATTTTGAAGCAAATCAATATAATACATAACTTTAGGAAAAACATCATTATACTCAACAGTAATAAATTGAGCCAGAATACTCGAAGGAGAAATTAGATAGTTTGCAGTATTTTTTGAGCATTTTAAAGCCAATTTTATTATCAGTATTCAACAGGAGTAAAGCATCATAATCAAAATGGTTTAAATTAGTGAAAGGAATAGGAAATGTATGTTTTTCCAAAGATAAGGATGAACACAGGCCTAAAGTACAAATTTGTCTAAAATATTCATCATACTCACATCTAATCCTTCATTGCCTCCTATTCGTGATCCATATTCATTTCGTACCTCTCTGAAGCCACCTTGATCACGAATTAGATCTAAAACCATTTCCTTTGCTTGCTGAAAAAAAAATGAGTGCCCATAAGATGCAATGATCTTACAATCAATTCTTTTGGGAGAAATACTGCTAAAAATCTGTTCTTACTTGGACTTTGTAAGGATCTCCTGTGATCCTCAGAGGCTTATCTGCTCCAGTGTTCTGTGGCCCATCTTGAATCATCACCATTTTAACACCTGCACGCTCCTATTTAATAAAATTAATGCATTCAGATCATAAAAATATTAAATGTTCACACATAATTTTAGAAAATAAAATCTGTCAGCTTACTTGAAGCTGCTTTATAGTTTCTCCACCCTTTCCAATAACTAATCCTGCTTTGCTAGCTGGAATCATGATTTCTTGGACAGCATTTCCTGGGCCATCACCATGATGGAATCCTGGTGTAGGTCTTCCCTTTTCAACTATCTGGTCAAGCAATCTCTTTGCAGATCTTGAAGGGGAAAAAAAGCATTTGCAATTAAAAAATGTACAAAAAAACAATATCATCAGCAATTGACAGAATATTTAGGGTGATTGGTAACTAAAAATCATGAAAATGTTTATTTTATAAAATTTGAAATATGTTATTTGCAGGAATATTAAATAGGAGAAGTAGAGAAAATGAGAATGCATGTGATTTCTTCATACTAACAACCACACTGAACCAATAGTATACTTCACCTGCTCTGTGCAACTTGAGAAAACAATTATAATTTTAGCCAAAACCTTTTTATTTGATCGTGAATGCACAAAATATTGCTAAGACTATTCAACAAATCACTTTTCCTTAAAATAATAGCGTTATAGAGTAGGTCATCTTATGGTTGGGTCTCATTTCATAACAATTTTTGCACTGCTTGTTAAACAAATTAACTGTTTGCTATGGGATTTCCCCCCCCCCTCCAGGAATTGGAAGTATATGGTGATTTCTGGAAAAAACATTGTAAAATTCTCTCATCTGATTGTGAATGGTGCATGTGGCCTGGTTGCTGGGCGCCAAAATGTGACCATGTCAGAACCGCAAACATTTGAATTCCAACCTAGGTTATCTTTTTTTTCAAATGGTTAATAAAAAACTGGTTTGAAGTTGAGGACTGCCTGTAAATTAGCCTTAGTACAGCTATTGAATCTTCCAAACAAACCTGGAAGAGTACTATTTTTCAGTGACTCGGTAAAAGCATTCAACTGAAAAAATCAGAAACCTTTGCACCGCAGATTGTTCATATTTCAGTCAGAGCTAGATGTATTTCATGTGCAGAAGTGTATAGCCTGGGACACTTTTAGTAGGCAAAACTGCACATATTTGGAAAGAAATATGATTTCAACATGATCTAAAAGCACTTATGAAAAAACTTACTGTACTGATTCAGGTGTTCCAGTCAACATGCAAGATCTTTCAGGAAGCCCACCACTATCTACAAATGTAAATAGCATACAACAGTTGTAAGAGGATATTAATTTTCTTTTAAGATTTTTAGCAAGATAACTTAACTAATTCATGATTGTTTCAATTTCATTGACAAAAACTGACAATTTAAGATAATAAAATAAATTTGTGCATGTAACAAAATATTATATTCCAACTGTAATCTAGTAAAATAAAGAAAATGAAATAATTACCAGGTGCAATCTGTATTTTACATCCAGATTCTTGCTGTATGCGAGATATCTGTTCTCCCCCTCTGCCAATTACTTAAGAAATGGACAAACAAATCAGTTAATGTATTAATACCATGCACTCCAACAATTTTAAACATATTATAGTAAATATATTATTTACTCACTGAAACCAACCATTCCATCTGGAACTTTGTATTCTTCTGTCATTACAGACCTGAAGAAATAAACACATGACAAGTTAGTATTTGTACCTAGTTAGAACTGTAGTTTTTCCTCCAAATAGAATGAATGAATGAATGAATGAATGTATGTATGTATGTATGTATGTATGTATGTATGTATGTATGTATGTAAATTCTCTGCTTTACAAGGCAGAGGCTGCAGGTTCAAATCCCAGTGAGTGTATGGGTAGCTGATGAGATGAAACAATCCCAAAATAGATCTATACTAGTCTACCTTCATTTTCAATTCAGCAAAAATGTTACACACACACACACGACACATATAGATTCTCTCTCTCTCTCTCTCACACACACACACACTCTCTCTATATATATATACTGTATATGCTAATTTATTTATAATAAAACTTCTAATTTTATTTAATTTCTAATCTATTTATTTCTAAGTTAATGTCCTTTGACCTCTGTATTTGTTTAAATCACTATGTTTAAAAAATAATATACCCCATAAATATTTGAACACAGCCAAACATTAACCAATTAGTTAAAATGTCAAAATTCTAGTAAGGCTGAAGCTACTCACAATGTATAATTCTGGTAATTTATTGCAATTTATATGCATTTCAAAGATACAGTAGAACCCTGACTTACGAGACTAATTGGTTCCGGAAGGAGGCTCGTAAGTCGGAACGCTCGTATGACGAAACATTGCTTCCCATAGGAAACAATGTAAAGTCAATTAATCCGCGCAACAACAAAAAAAACCCACTGCCGCTGAACGCGGAAGTTAGCGTTCGGCTTCAGGAGACAGCTGCGAAGCGGCGCGCGTGTTTTAAAAGGTTGCAGCCTGCCTGGTTGCCAGCACCCCCCCGAGCCCCCCAGGCCGGCTGCAACCTTTTAAAACACGCGCGCCACTTCGCAGCTGTCTCCTGAAGCCGAACGCTAACTTCCGCGTTCGGCTTCAGGAGACAGCTGCGAAGCGGCGCGCGGGATACGAGTGCCAAGGAGCTGTCTCCTGAAGCCGAACGCGGAAGTTAGCGTTCGGCTTCAGGAGACAGCTCCTTGGCGCTCGTATCCCGAATGTGAGCTCGGGAGGCGAACAAAAATGTCGCTCCCCTCCCAGCTCTTATCTCGAGTAGCTCGTAAGTAGAGCTGCTCGTATGTCGAGGTTCCACTGTACATATCATTATTTCATTTTTTGTAAAGTTAAAAGCCACACACAAAGAAAAATATATAAGAACATAAATGGGAACTATTTAATAACATTTTGAACTTTTAAATTTTATTTTTTAAATGAATACAATTAATTCTAAGATATATGGAAATGTTTTATATTAATAGGTCAAAGAAAGTACAATTACAATTAAAAGATTTCAGGAGACATAGCAGAATCTAATGCAGCCCATCCTATTTTTCATTAATTTTGCTGAATAGGCATCTTATTTTCAAAAAAGTGTGAAAAAGAACCTGATTTGTGCCATATGAATTGAAATTATTGGAGAAAACTAGGTCTATTTTGCTGTGTGTAATGGAAATGTATGTTAAAACAAATGAATTTAACTTTCACTGAAGTAGCATAGTAAAAAGAAGCATTTTCAGCTATATTACTGTTTAACATGTCACTTAAGTTGAAACCTAATTTTTAATCCTTACTCAACTAATTACCTCATCTACTCCAATGTCACCTTATAGTGAACATTACCTGGCAAACATTAAATAAAAATCCCCCAATCAGTTGAAGCTATAATTATTTAAATTACTGATTGAAATAACTATACAAACATTCAACAGTTTTTTGGTCTGCTAACAAAGGACAATATAATTTCCAAAGTACATTTCTGATACTGATAATGTAATAATTTCTAAATTTCTAAAACAAATCAGTAAAAGTTATTACCTTGTATAAAGATCAAATTAAAGAGAAACAAAATCTTACCTCTGTTGCTGATGCATGGGTGGTAACTGATTTCCAAAAGCTAAAATGAAATATTACATACTTTGATAATTTCACCAAATAATCTACAATGGCATATAATGCACAACTATAAAAACATGTAGGACTATTTCACTTCAATATATTTGCATTTGACTAGCATTACATATTTTGGCAAATCAATAACCCATAAATATATCACCAAATGAGGTAACTCAAAATGTTAATGAAAAATTAAAAAGCACAGGGAAAGTAATTGGCCTATAAATCCAATAAATAAATAAATTTGATTTGGTCAATTCCACCTGATATGTTCAGTTTAGCTTTCCTTCTCTTTAGTTTACTTGTAGATCAACTGACAAGCTGTGATTTGCAAGTCTTGGCAAGCAAAAATAATTTACTATTTGACAAGCAAAGGCAAATGGAAGCTTATCTAAATTGGAAATAAAAAATGTTAGAGGGAGGGGGGGAGAACCATATAATACCAAGGCAAAATCTCCTTTAAAGCAAGTTTGATAGCCAGCACCTAGAAGTTGTCAACTAGTTTCTTTCAAGAAGTGAAAGTACAATTTGATAACATCTAATCTCTACCATTCAATTATTGAAGGTCCTGATACTGTTGGGGTGGGCTAGGGCTTTTTCACTTAAAAAGTTTTTTCCCCATGTTTTCTTTTTACTCCACATTTTCCTTCATCACACAATACTTTAATGAGCTTCCACTCCCCTAAACACTTAGTGTATACCTGAATACGAAGCAGGAAGAACCACATAAACCAAAGCCCTACTTGTCACACATATGGTTTTCAAGCAGAAATGGCGGCTGCATTCAGCTGAATACATTAAGGGCTTTTATTCATATACTTACAAATTAAGAGGCAAATTCATAACATAAAAAGTGGCAGCTGTATTCAATACTACCATGTAATCATTCAAACTGTAAACTATCAACAATAAAAAGCAAAAAAGTGCTTGGTTTTTTTAAAGATAATATTGTTGGTTAGCATTCAAGGTTGATTGAAATAGTTCTGCTTCATTTTTAACTTTTTAATTAAAAAAAGGTTTATAGGGAAAAAGCTAAATGATGCTTCATTTATGAAGGGCTAACAATAAAGATGCTATTCAACTAAACTAGTAACTCTGTATTTCAATATAGTTCAATGTAATTGTAGCTGTTGAGGTGATTTAACCAAAACAGCCAGTCTTAAATTTTGTTCCCATTGCAATACAATCTAACTACCTAAATTGCATTAGGTTATGTAATAAGTCAGTATTATTATCATTATTTATTAGATTTGAATGCCGCCCTTCTCCGAAGATTCCTTACTTCTGGATAGAAGGGATTAAAAAAGATGTTAAATTCCAAGTTCTAAATTTTCATTTCTACCTTCATCAAATTGAAAAAAACCCCGGAATATACAAATGAGTTAATGTAATTATCAATTCTGAAATAAAATTGAAAGAATTCTGATGGGAGTATTGATTTACTGATGGAATAGTATATTCAACGTGGTAAAAGGAACACATTTCTACAGAGGTAGCATAGTGAACTACCAAAATATGGCTTGAAATCAATACATCCATAATAAAAAGGAAATGAACACCACACAAACACCTCTAAGAACTTACAGGAGAGAAAGAGCTTATATTGCTAAACTTTACTAATCTCACTATGTAAAAAAACAAAATAATGTAAATTATTCTTAATATACCTATGGGATTCCATTACTTCTATTTAACTGGCTTAAAAATTAAAAGAAATGTTTAATTACATTTTGTGGCTATTTAAAACATGTTTAGCTGTAGAATACGTTGGCTTCCATTTGGAAAGGAAGTTTTAAATACCAGAACCTTGATAGATCAATTCTACACCTAAGCAATCAACTTTAAATAAATAAGTCGTATTCTATGTTTGTTAACTTTTGGCTTAGAATGATATGAAAACTCAATAATTATTAGCGGTATTACAAATCTTGCTTTATGGCTTTAAACCCGTGTGACTTTAGCAACTATCTTTTAATTAAAACCCTATTAAAATATAGCTTATTCTGGATTCCTTGACTTAATCCTCAGGAATTAAGATTGACTCAAAAATCCCTTCAACCCCCACCCCCAACTGAAATTAAGTTTATAAACAATCATTCCAAAGTTTCATCGATAATCCCTCCTCCAAACCCAGCCAGAATGTAACTTTCAAAGTGGAACTACAGTGTTCCCTTGATTTTCGCGGGTTCGAACTTCGCGAATAGCCTATACCACGGTTTTTCAAAAAATCTTAATTAAAAAATACTTTGCGGGTTTTTGTCTATACCAGTTTTTCCTGCCCGATGACGTCATACGTCATCGCCAAACTAATAATTTTTGCAAATAAATAACAAAAAAATAATTATTGTTAATAAATAATTATGTTTATAAATATCAGGATCCCTAAGTGCCTTATTCAATGGTGAGTGCCAATAATAATGGTGAGTAAATGGTTGTTAAGGGAATGGGAAATGGTAATTTAGGGGTTTAAAGTGTTAAGGGATGGCTTGGGATACTGTCCATAGCCAAAAATGGTGTATTTACTTCCGCATCTCTACTTTGCGGAAATTCGACTTTTGCGGGTGGTCTTGGAACACATCCCCCGCAAAAATCGAGGGAACACTGTATGTTAAAAAAAAAAAAAAAGCTAAACTACTGAACTATGCAATATTTTTTAAAATCTATTTTCTCCTGTAGGTGAAATCTTGTATTCCATTACAGTGGTATCTCTACTTATGAACTTAATTCGTTCCATGACCAGGTCCATAAGTAAAAAAGTTTCTAAGAGATTTTTCCCATAGGAATCAATGTAAAAGCAAATATTGCTTGCGATTGGGTAAATCACAGGCCCTGTTTCCTCCCAGAAGATTCCTAGAGAGGCCCCACCGAGGCTCTCCCCGTCTTTTCCTCCCAGATTCCTAGAGAGGCCCCGTGGAGGCTTCTCCCTGCCTTTTTCGGTTACAGTTTTGGAGGCTTGGGTTTGTAAGTAGAAAATGGTTCTTGAGAAGAGGCAAAAAAATCTTGAACACCCGGTTCTTATCTGGAAAAGTTTGTAAGTAGAGGCATTCTTAGGTAGAGGTACCACTGTATTAGAACATAGATAATCGCCAAGTAGATTAGAAAAGACTCCTGACTAAAAAGATGTCAATTGAAGGTTTAACATTAACTCATTATTTGGAAAAATTATAAACAATTTTTTATTATTCCATTTCACTAACGCAAAACCAAATTCAATTTGGTTATTATTATTTTAAACTGAACAGCATTGATTACTTGTTATTTATTAAGGTTATTTTCCTATTTATATATTACTACTAGCAAAAACCAGCAATCTTTCTACAATGCAGGACAACCATTCTATGCAGATGATGAACTGTAGCTCATGTAAGTTTATGTCTTTTAATAAAATTTCTTAGTTGGAAAAAGTGGTATAGGTAGTCCTCGACTTATAACCATTCATTTATAACCAATTCAAAGTTAGAACAGCACTGAAAAAAGTGACTTATAACCAGTTCTCACACAAGACCATCATGCCATATCCAGTCACATGACCAAACTTTAGGTGCTTGGCAACCAGCTGGTATTTACAATCATTGCAGTGTCCCGAAGTCCTGGAATCATCCTTTTCAACCTTCCTAGGGATTTCTTGATAAGCCAAGTCAATGGAAGGAGCCATGCTTGCTTAACAACCACATTATTCACTTAACTATAGTGATTCAAATCACCATTGCAAAAAGGACATAAAATGGGACAACTGTCTTGCTGAGTAACATAAAATTTTGGCCACAGTTGTGGTAGTAAATTGAGGATTACCTGTACCAGATTCCTGATTTTTTTTTAATCATCAGAGACTAACAGGAGCTCTGCTCCTATTCCAGCTGGTACCACCTAGCAGAATCCTGTGCATAGTAAGATAATACAAAATTGCAAATGTTTGCTCTTAGGGATGGAGGGGATCAGAATAAATCAATACAAACAACTTAAAATAGCAGCATTAATTTGGGTACAGTATATATTAACAGCATGGTGTTACAGCAAATCACAAATACTTACAATCATTGTTGGGGGGAGCAACCTTCTTAGGTTCTGGTTGATCTGCAAAATTAAGAATTTTTTAAATGTTTTGGGTCATAAATATAGATAACTTAAATAAATGGCTGTTCCAGAAGTTCAGAACGCAACTTGTCCAGTGCATTTTAGCATGTTTTTGAATTGTCAGGGAATAGATCATCTAAACAAAGAAAAATCTTATACGTTTAACATTTGGTTAGTGTAACTGGGGAAAAATACAAAGTACTTTCATTTATCACGGGTCATGTTCAATAAAAACACACAGGTTTAAAAACGGTATCATGGATATCCAGGCACTAAAATGAACAAACATTTAACTGTATTATTAGTAATTTGACACTAAAGCTAATGATGCTTCTGTAACAAAAACTGAAACAACCACCATTGTGAGAAATAATCATTCTACAATTAAGTCTGACAACAACCACAATATTAAACAGAAAATCAAAGTTTAAAATTTAACCAACACATAGCAATACAATCTCAAACTAGGGACTATCATTCAACCTTCCTTTTCAAATACTGAAAATTTCACAGCATAAAACTTCAAACAGGAGATTCAAAACCACTACCATAGCTACTATCCAAATTCGTTTAGTATGAGTGAAAGTCGTAGATAACCAAAATCTGATAAAAATTACTTTAAATGCTTCCTTCCCACCCCATATTAAGGAATAAACGAACCACCATGATTAAGTGCAGTAAAAGTCAGACACATATTTCAAGAAATGTGTGTGTCATCCATTGCAAGATTCACTAGTTCATTTCACGTTTACATACTAAACACAGGTAATAAATAAAAATTCCTGCCTTTAAAAGGAGAGGGCATTCCCTCCCAGTGTGTTGTACTGCTCGGACTTGTCCAAGAGCCATCTACACATAAAATAAAAAGAATACATTACATACATCATTTGAAGCATCATTAGCTCAATCTTGAATATTAAAAGCCTCACCATTAATAAAAAGGCACTTCATTAAAGTACACAAGTACTCCTTGTCAAGAGCCTTGGAAATGTTCTGCAAATAAAATTATATTCCTTCAAAGCCTATCTCTTCCAAGATCAGAAATCTGTCTTCATGAATTTAAAAAAATACTACACACTTTAAAAAGATAAACACAGTAAACTTTTTTAAATCCATGAGCCTAAAAATTAAGCTTGCTATATATTTCGCTAACATTGTAGGAGGGAAAAAAAGGTCACAGCCTCATCTTATCAGGATTCAAACAATTTAGAAGACATTTTCTCCAAAATCTAGCTGTAATTTGTAACTTTGGTAAAACTAAGTTTCATTTTAAAATGTTGCACCTGCACAATGCAAAGTCTGAAAGAGTAATTCAAGAAGTGTTTTGAATTCATTACATAATTTGTTAATGTTTTAATACAAAGATGAGTTTTCAAAAAATATTTACCTACCTTCCCAGATTCTTAAAATGTAAACATCATTGCTATCTACTTTTACCAGTACCCTAGCTAGCTTTTATAAGTCATATCTAAAGATCATATATATACTTAAGATGGACTATTTCATCTTTTAAGCAGAAACTGCACAAGCTCTCACACACACTCTTCAACAATCGGTTTACAATTTTGAGAAAGTGTATATTAGCATCTTGCAGCATACCTCCATCTTCAAGAGGTCTTTTTTGTCCCCCATAACTGTAATCATTTGAATTCACAGATGTCCCTGATTCATTTCCAATTTTTGCTGCAATCTGGAAAAAAGATACATATTTACTTTAACCAAAAGAATTACATAGTACTACTGAATTGTTAATAAAGAAGCATACTTAGCATCCATACAATAAGTTAGAACAATTAATCAGTAGAACAACTTGCCTCCAGAAGTTGTAAACGTTCCAACACTGGAAGTTCAAGAAGAGATTAGATAACCATTTGTTTGAAATAGTGTAGGGTTTCCTGCCTAAACAGGGGGTTGGACTAGAAGATCTCCAAGGTCCCTTCCAACTCGATCATTCTATTCTATTCCTTTTATTAAGAAATCATTGCTGTTAATTCTGTTTTATAAATGCTCTACCAATCATTTATTATGTAACATGAATATTCTATACTTATTGCAGTTATTAATGCATATTATTTATCAAACTGCTTAACACACAATTAGCTAACTGCTCTTTGTTTTATGTAATTAAAACAAAAGGAACTGGGAAATAACTTATACTTTGGTATTTAAATCCTCCAAATCCTTTACTTCCTTTAGAGCCTACCAAATGAAAGAACTTTGGTTGGACATCTCAGTAACATTATCAATCTGTGTAGATCCTCCATAACAGAGCCAAGGGGGAGAGATGAATTGAATAAATACCACACTATGAAGACTACAGAATTATACTGTTTACAATTACAGACTAGGAATGCGTACTACATATTTAAAATATACTAAATTTTAGAACTTAATAGGTCCCTTCTTTTTAAAACATGACCACAGAATGTGTTTCTATCAGCAGTCCAATCTTATTTGTGCTTCCTAAAAATTAATCCCATTTGTTTAGAGCACTTTAGTAGAGCTTACTAAGTGCAATTGAATTGTCTGTTGATGTAGTTTTCCCCTTCAGTCTAATCATATTTGATTCTAACAGAATGCCTGGACAAAAATCTGCAGTTTTCTTGACAAATTGTTCAGAAGTGGTTTGCCATTGCCTTCCTCTCAGGGCTAAGAGAAAGAAACTGTCCCAAAGTCATGCAAATGGCTTGTTATCACTACATCTTTTTGAATTGCATTATTTTCTACCCCTTCATCCCCAACTTTATAGACATGTATATTTTGTTCTCAAATAGTATGAAATTCACTCCTGTGAAAATTCACTCAGTGAGTTTCATTTTCCCCTTCTGTTCCGTGTGAAACCATTATTTCTGCCTTTAGGTAAGTGACATTTTTGAATTGAAATCCAAATCAACTCAATTTCAAATTCAACTCCAATTCAGAGAATGGATGGAAATTAAGGAGAACCAACCTATAACAAAGGAGAAATCTTCTGACAGTTAGAATTATCAATGGAACAATTTGCCTCCAAAAATTGAGTGTGCTCCAACACTAGTGTCAGAATATTGGACAACCATTTGTCTGAAATGGTGTAGGGCAGTGAATGCGAACCTTTTTCGGTTCGAATTCCCAGATCTATAAGTCAATGCCCCACGCATGTGTGCACATGCTCTAGCTGCCCCTCCCCTCCAGCATGTACACAGGCCTCACTGAACCCTCCGGATTTCCAGGACTGTATATAATTTTTTTCCAAGTTCCCTCAACTTCAGGATAAACCACCAGTTTAAGTTTTTTTATAATCATACTTTTAATTGACAATAGCATTGCTATTATAGTTTTAAAATGTCATATATTCCCCTCCCTTCTTCCACTAAACCTGTATACTTATCTCTTTTTAAAGGAACTTTGATTTTATTCTTATTTGAGATGATTCACAACACTGAAAGTCATTCTGTATTTGAAAAACTGTATTGCATGGGATCTCCACTGCGTTTGTTTCTATAATGGATCACATTTAAAAAATGTGAAACTGCTTTGTTTAAAACATTAACTATAACTCAAAGGGAAGCAGTAAACAAATCCTCAAATTACATTATTTTAAAATAATCTCTTCAGTATACTCTTCAATAAAATAATGTCTTCAGTAATATAACATCTTACAGAACCTCTAGTTTGCTAAAATGCTTCAGCAAGACTACTTCACTCATTTTTCAATTAGGTGATTTTTTTTCTGCATAAAAATGCGAAGAATTCTTAATCAACTTTTAGCTTTGTTTCCCATGAGGAAAATCAGCACCAAACAGCTCCAACATCAAGAGACCAAGCACCTATTTTAATCATAAGAAAGCTCAAAACTAGAAGAAACATCAAAAGCAACGTTTAAGTATTAAGACTATCTGGAAACCTATCTCTCTATAAATGTTTTATTATTGGTTAATTACGAAAATGGGAGGGCCAGACCAAAGCTAGGATGGGGTGTGCGTGCTTCCTTGGCCTTCCTACAGAAACAAAAGAAATTATTACAGACTGTGTGTGCCGTTCATATTGGGGAACGGAAAAGTTGAAGTTTAAAAGAACCAGGTTACGAGGAATCCGCTCTAAGGCCGACAGTTCCCCGCTAGCGACATGCAAGCGAATATAATGGAAAATATTGCACAACACGTTAGCGGGGGGGGGGGGGGCAACCTAAAGCCGCTCTGCACAGTAGAAGAGAGGATGGATGGGCAGAAGCGTGTGTGTGGGGGGGTGTTGTTTCAGACAAACGGACACACCCGACTGCCTTTTAGTTTTTTTTTTTTAAAAAAATGAAGGCACCGCCATTTCCAGCAGGCGAAGTAGAAGGATGTTAGTTAGAGAAATAACTTCCGCCAAAGGCCAGAATTTTAAAAAGTCAACTCATTGCGTTTCTTTTGAATCTCAACCTAGAGCTTGTCCCCCACCCTCCTCGCTCCTTCTTCTCCGCCTTCCAACCGCTCAGCGGCAACATAATGGATGCCAAAGGGATTTGGTCTTCGGCGCTTTGGTAGGACCTCAAAAAACCCGCGCCGATTTCTGGAAAAGCCTCTCGAAAGAAAAGCCATCCCAGCGTTTCCAAAGGGGGAGGT
This sequence comes from Erythrolamprus reginae, assembly GCF_031021105.1. NCBI lineage: Eukaryota > Metazoa > Chordata > Lepidosauria > Squamata > Dipsadidae > Erythrolamprus > Erythrolamprus reginae. Next base: position 91,954,150 of record NC_091952.1, read on the forward strand.
TCACTCTCAGCTCCTCCGCAATATGCGGGTGGGCCTTGCGTTTGTCCTCCCTTTCCCAAAGAAGCCGAGAGGCGAATGTGAGAAACCAGCGGCCTGCTTGGAAGTCTGAGGAGCGCCAGGAGGAAAAAAAAATCCCTTCATGCTCGTAATACACACCTGCCTAGCCCGTTGCAGCGCGTCTTTAAAAGCGTCATTGACTGCCCCGCCACCTCCTCCGCCTCCGCCGGGTGCTCCCGAAGAAGGAGGGGGCACCGTAGAATAATCCGACATGTCTCCTTCCACTACTTCCTACCGTCCTCCCAGCCTGCCAAGAAAGAAAGAAAATGGCGACGGGCGGGAGCCTTTCACATTCTTGCGTCGCATCGTGTTTCGCGAGGAGGAGGGGAGGCCGCTATATCCTCGCGAGACGTCTAGGCAAACGTCGCGAGACTTTGAGCAGAGCCAACCGAGATGATTGAAGGCGGGAAGGAAGGTTTCCCTCCCCCCCACCTCAAGGTAATTCTCGCGAGATAAGAATCTTAGGATGCAGGAGGTAGAATTCTCTAGAGCTTTCTAGGGTGTGAAAAGAAAAGGTGGGGGGCGGTGTTGTACATCGTTAAACGGATATGCGAAGAGAAGCGCGCGCAGGATTTCTTCCTGGGTTAGATAAGACGATAGCCTCTCGGGGAAGGCGTTTCTCGCGATAGTTGGTTAAGTAATCTCTTCCCCCTCCGCCCCCGGCGTACTTTCAATCGACATATTTGGACAGTTGGGGAAGGAACTGATTTGTGGTACTGTACTTGCTGTCGCCTGTCAGGGAGCGCCTGTCGTGGTGGCGACAACCTGCCGGCTGGCGAGTGTCTCTCTCTCAGGACGGGTAAATTTGAGGGCATGTCTTCAGTGGAGCCTTTGATTCTCGAAGGCACAGAAAAAGCAACGGGGTTGATTCCCACGGGGGTGTACTGAGGCGAAGTGAAACCCTCCCAAATGCCGCCTATCCGCTTCGGTGAAAAGCATATCTAACCCATCTCGTAGAGGTTTCTTCTTAAAACGATGTAACAATAGTTAAATAAAACGATATAACAATGTTTGAATAGAATACTTGTATGCTATTTCAACGATATATAGAATAGAATAGAATTCTTTATTGGCCAAGTGTGATTGGACACACAAGGAATTTGTCTTGGTGCATATGCTCTCGGTGTACAGTACATTTGTCAAGAATCATGTGGTATAACACTTAATGATTGTCATTGGGGGTCAAATAAGGAATGAAATGAAGAAACAATATTAATAAAAATCTTAGGATACAAGCAACAAGTTAAGTCCTAAGGGGGAGGAAAAGAATGATATGAATGATGAGAAAAAAGTAGTAGAAATAGAAGTGCAGATTTAGTAAAAAGTTTGACAGTGTTGAGGGAATTATTTGTTTAGTAGAGTGATGGTGTTCGGGGGGCGGGGGACGGACTGTTCTTGTGTCCAGTTGTCTTGATGTGCAGTGCTCTGTAGAAACATTTTGAGGGTAGGAGTTGAAACAATTTGTCCAGGATGTGTTGGATCAGTAAATATTTTCACCACCCTCTTTTTGACTTGTGCAGTATGCAGGTCCTCAATGGAAGGCAGATTGGCAGCAATTGTTTTTTCTTCAGTTCTGATTACCCTCTGAAGTCTGTTGGTCTTGTTGGGTTGCAGAACCAAACCAGACCGTTATAGAGGTGCAGATGACAGACTCAATGATTCCTCTATCGAACTGTATCAGCAGCTCCTTGGGCAGTTTGAGCTTCCTGAGTTGGCGCATGTGCTTTTTTGATGATGTTTTTGATGTTAGGTGACCACAATCATTACTGGGAATGTGAATTAAGCTTTATCACTGAGGAGGTGTTCATAAAATTATAAAAGTTGGTGGAGCGGGGGGGGGGTCCATGTGCAAAAATACACTGTAGGTACAGTGAATTTTCAAATTCGTTATGGACATTTCCCATTGTAATAGTTATTAGGGTGTAGCAGATGCATGCAAAAGATAAAACGGAGCTTGCTTCCCACAAAATGCACTTTCGTCATTAGAAAAACATTTCTGTAATTTAATTGTCAACTGTATTAGTGTTTCAGCAGAGTTTCTTCTTTTGTTTATATTTCTGGGTAGAGCTTTTACTGCAAGGTATAAAGATTAACTGCAGCAATATTCTACAGGATCCCACTGTTTTCATAATTTGATATTTCATTTTTTTGTAGCTTTTGATTGAAATGGTACTTGGTGGTATAGTTCATGTAAGGTAGAAGTTAATTGGCCTAGCAAACATCTCTTGTTCCTCATTGTTCTCTACAATAAGTTTTCATTATGTAATTGCATTTGAAATTTTATAGGCTGCATGTTGCCAGTATAATTTGTTGGATAAAAAATGATAGTGGTGGTAATCCAAATCAGATAAGGAAATTTTTTATTCATTTTCTATTCTTGTTGAAAAACGTCAGTTGCCGCATAGGTTAGTTACTGTTCCTGTGATTTGTTTTTGTTTCCTAGCAAAGCTTATAAAAGCATAAAAAAGAGATGCTCAAATAATTTATAATGTTTTTTCTTGGGATACTGTACTGGCTTTGATAGCATATCTCATTTGAAGCACTTCAGATTATTAATAGTAAAAAAAATCACCCCAAAATAGTTAATAATGTTGTCATTTACTTGATTAATTTATGAGATTAATATGAGAGGGAATACATAATTATTACCAATCCTAATTATTTAGGGGAATAAAGCTTAGTATCAAATATTTTGATGCAATAATTCTGTAGAATAGTATTTTTGTTATGAGTTTACAGCTAAAAAACATCTGTATTTGTACAGGTTGTCAGTGACATCTAGTGGTCAGAGGTTTTTTGCCTGGAAAATAATAAGCCTGAGTGTTAAAATCTTTTTGAAATCTAGTTTCATTTTTGATGACTTCAGAGACAAGGAGACATGAAGTTTTCCTGCCTTTTTCGTGAGAGTGTTAATGTTCTAATGTAGCCTACAAGTGTGTTACTTTCTGATAAAACTCCCATCCAAATGCAATCAGGCATTGCCTATTAAATTTGTTAATGAACCCTTTAAAACTATTGAATGCTTGCTGCATTTTATTTCATGTAGCTTTTAAGAGCAGTTTGCTTTAGTGAAGAAGCTGCAATACAGCTTGCATATTAAGAGCTATACTGCATCATTCCTTGTAATTGTTGTGGTTGGCTTCTGGCCAGTTCCTATAGCTGCTGATTTGGACTTAGAGGAGTGGGAGCCAAAGAATCTGATCAAAGAAGACCCATTGGCTGGAGGCGGACTCAGACAGTGAACCAGAAGGAGAAAGGGATGAGGAAAGGGTTGGAGATGAAGAGAGGGAAATGGAGCCGGTCAGATTTCCAGCCAGTATTTCATCCGAATCAGACGGGGAGGACATAAGGGACGGCCCTATTATCAATGTTCGGATCAGGAGAATGCTGGGGCGCCAAGAGCAGCAGCGCAACCACAGAAACAGATTTTAGGTCATAGGTGTTAAAAATTAATGGTGCTGCTCCAGCCTTGAAAAAGGGGAGGATTGCAGATGAAGGTGTGGGAGTTTATCATTCAGTTTTTGGTGAGAGACTTTGATGAATTGTGGTTTCGTGTTTGCTGTTGATATCTTTGCACATTCTGACATTCAAGCTGTGAGTTAATTTGGCTGACGTAAGCCAGAAAGGATTTTGTGCTGACTTGTGATTAACTCTGACCTATTGGACTTATAAACTAACATTACTCCAGCAGATGCTGAGGCTTGCAATTTTCTGTTCATAAAGATAACCTCTTTGCTTCCTTTTTACAAGCCTGCAAATGTGTGTGTGTTTGGTTAATTACCGTATTTCGTTTCTGGGTGGCCAGGCAGAACAGTAATGATGTCTTTTTTTCAGAAAATGCAAGAGATAACCTGTGAGGAAAGAAATTCTAAATAAAATTTCCTGATATTGTGTAGCAATCACTTAGGACTAAGCAAATGTTTTAGTTTAAGATAGTGGAGGGAGGTTGCTTTGTGGGTTTTCCTCCTCCCTTTGTAGAAGTTAAATAGCTAGCAATTTAATAAGCAATCTTTTTCTCATTTGCAAGACAAAAAATTATGATTAAAGTGAGTATTACTATTAATAAGATGCCCTGAGTCCCCGATGAAAAGGGCGGCCTATGAATCTTATAAACCTAAACCTAACCTAACCTAATTATCTGACCTATCACCTTGAATATGTCCTGGACTTTCTATACAAACATTCTTAATGTGGAAAACAGGGTGGGAGGAGTATTTAGTCAGACACCAATTGTTCCAATCAGACAATATGATTTTCTAGATATGTTTTCTCATTTTGTTTCTCATAGTTGAGGTCTACCTATGATGTGAATTACAGGCCTCTTCCATCTTTTTAAGTGGGAGAACTTGCACAATTGGTGTCTGACTAAATTCTCCCCCCCCCCCCCACACTGTATGTGGGTATATTTCATGGTGGTCCATGAAAAAGAATTATAACTTTATTTCACTAATCTAACTGAAATTGAGTTTTGCATTCAATAAAATAGGCAGCAGAGTAATTTAAGCTTTCTAGAATCCAAAAAATGTTTGTTAAGGCTGTCACTATCAAAAATTGTAATAACCTTAATCAGAATTTATTGTTATTGTTATTAATTTAATGGATTAATAAAGAAGCACTAGGTTGCATTTTTGTTATTTTTAATGTACTAATATTTGAAAATACGGCAATCAGTTTTTATTATATGTGTGTATGTGTATACACATATGTGTATATGCATGTATATATATGTATGTAAATGTGTGCGTGTGTGTATATATATGTGTATATTCAAGCTGTTGAATCCAGCTGTTATTGAACAGTACAAGAGAGTTGGTTGGCTGTTAACTTTAACTTTAGCAATGTGAGTCATACTCTAATGTGTTAGTGGAGAAAAGACTGAGCATATCTGGCATGGATACTTGGAAACATACTCCACCCCCTGGAATACAACACATGTCCACATCTGAAATGCACATAGGTCCTTTTTTGGTAAAGTATTGTTAGTATGAATATTCTTCCACTCTGCTTGGAACTCATCTCTTCCCTCCCCCCACAGATTATTACCACTAAGAGCTTTGTTGAAAGGGTCCCAAAAGAGAGAGGAAGGAAAGCAAACAACAACTACCTTCTGAATCTGTTTAGCTGTACTCTCTTCTCCACATTTCTATTATACTCAATTGCCCTGTGGGAAACATTCTAGAAATTTAATTTCTTTTAAAATAATATTCACTGTATTTGCAGTTACTTAAGTTGTTTATGAACTGCTTTGAGAAGATTGTTTTTAAAAATAGGATATAAAAATTGAAGTAGTGACAAAGTGTCTTCTGTACATACCATAGCAATTTATTATATTATCACTGGAATGTTTGAGGCATTCAACAGGAAAGGAATTACTTGAGAATATAAATCCCTCAGGTTTTCTCCTAATACAGTTCATGAGAACTCTTGGGAAGCACTCTATACATTTAAAATGAGCAAATTCTATTTTGAATAAGCAGTCTTCCAGGGCCCAAGCTATAAACTACAGTGTTCCCTCGATTTTCGCGGGTTCAAACTTCGCGAATAGCCTATACCACGGTTTTTCAAAAAATATTAATTAAAAAATACTTCACGGTTTTTTCCCCTATACCACGGTTTTTCCCACCCGATGACGTCATATGTCATCGCCAAACTAATAATTTTTGCAAATAAATAACAAAAAAAATAATTATTGTTAATAAGTAATTATGTTTATAAATATCAGGATCACTAAGTGTCTTATTCAATGGTGAGTACCAGTAATAATGGTGAGTAAATGGTTGTTAAGGGAATGGGAAATGGTAATTTAGGGGTTTAAAGTGTTAAGGGATGGCTTGTGATACTGTCCATAGCCAAAAATGGTGTATTTACTTCCGCATCTCTACTTCGCGGAAATTTGACTTTCGCGGGCAGTTTCGGAACACATCCGCAGAAATCGAGGGAACACTGTATTTCAAAGGATTATAACTAGCACTCTGGAAACAAACTGGCAATAAAGAAAATTCTATAATATCGATATTACATGGTGATATAGATTTATTTCATTTAATATCCAGCCCTTTGCATTTTGTTACAGTTGGGTGGGTTTTTTAGGATAGTACTATGTACAGCACCTAATATAGTAAGGTGACAAAAATATAGGCGACTTGTCTGCACCTTCTCCAACAGTATTCATGTTAGCATACAGATTGAAGTAGGCAAAGAAGGTTTTAGTCACGGCTTAACTCTGCTACCGTGTTTCCCCGAAAGTAAGACAGTGTCTTACTTTCTTTTTATCCCCAAAAGCCCCACTATGTCTTACTTTTGGGGTATGTCTTATATTGGAAAAAAATTGTCGAATTTTTTGTTTTAACCATAAAATTAACATTTAGACGCGGTGACGTATGGAGGGGGGGCGGCGCGGAAGTGGGCAGGAGGCGGCGCTCATTAAGATCAGAGGGAGGTGGCAGACGCGGCGACGTATGGAGAGGGGGACGGCGCAGGCGTGGGCAGGAGGCGGCGCTCATTTGGATCAGACGGAGGCGGCAGACGCGGTGATGTATGGAGGGGGGGCGGCGCGGAAGTGGGCAGGAGGCGGTGCGCAGCTAGATGAGAGGGAGGCGGCAATACCCCCGTGTTTCCCTGAAAGTAAGACATATGTCTTACTTTCGGGGTATGTCTTATATTAGCCGACCCCCCTGAAACCCCCGATACGTCTTACAATCGGGGGTGTCTTACTATCGGGGAAACAGGGTATTATAAAAGGAGCTAAAAAACAGAAAAACTCCTAGAACTATTTTAAGAGGAGAATAACTACATCCTAGATTCAGTTGACTTTTCAATCCACAAATCCTCTACCTTGATAGAGTTAGATCTTACTCTGTTTTTTCAAGATTCTTATAGACAATCTCTGACAAGACCTTGTGACAGATTTTGACAGCATAGAACTAAGATAGTTAAGCTAGATTTATCAGTACATTAATAATACCAAACCCCATTTGTTGGATTATCTGTCCCAGTGACTACATGTACATGTTAACTGAGAAAGATTGAATCTTGTGGCATCTTATGTATTGGTAGTCCTTAAATTACCACCATTCATATAGCAACCATTTAAAATTATTATGACACTGAAAGAAGTAACTTATGACTGTTTTTCACACTTGCCACTCTTGGAGCATATTCATGTTAACAAAATTTGGGCACTCAGCAAGAGGCATATATTTATGGCTGTTACAGTGTCCCCTTTTGGCAAGCAAAGTTAACAGAGGAGCAGTGATTCAATTAACAACTTTGGGAAGAAAAATTGTAAAATGGGGCAAAATTCACTTAACCACTGTCTTGCTTAGCATTGGAAATTTTGGGGTTAATTATAAGTCAAGACTATCTATACTCATTAGAAGTATCCATTCAGGAAGAAATTGAATTGCCAGGAACAATGCCTTTATTTTTTATTTTGTGTCCAGAAACACACAGAAACTTCCTTATAATAATAAAATTATAATAGGGGACTGGAGGCTAAAAACTATGAAGACATACCCAGTTCCTAATTGCAGGAACTGGGTATGTCTATTTTAATGAAAAGAAGGACTAAGGGAGATATGATAGCAGTGTTCCAATATCTCAGGGGTTTCCACAAAGAAGAGGGAGTCCGCTATTCTCCAAAGCACCTGAGGGTAGGACAAGAGCAATGGGTAGAAACTAATCAAGGAGAGAAGCAACTTAGAACTAAGGAGAAAATTCCTGACAGTTAGAACAATTAGATCAGTGGCCTCCAGAAGTTGTGAATGCTCCAACACTGGAAGTTTTTAAGATCTTGGATAACCATTTATCTGAAGTACTGTAGGGTCTTCTCCTTAGCAGGAGATTGGACTAGAAGACCTCCAAGGTCCCTTCCAACTCTCTTATTATTATAATAGGATAGATTACCTCTTCCTCCAGATCTCTTTGTTGTTGCTGGCTTACAGAAAGAATTGCAATTCCTCTAACCCTGACACATATGCGCACCCATAGCAATATCCTCCCTTTCATAGCTTGCTCTTTTGCTTCTTGAGAGAGTAAATTTATGTGGGCTTTCCCATATCATGTCTCCTTTCCCCCCCCTTTCCAACCATTTGTAGTTCACTGCTGAAGTACTGTTTGCTCTCACAAACTACAGCCCATTCTCTAATTAATAGCTGCCACTTCCCAGTTTCAACTGTTCCTGTTGAATACTTCTCAGTGCTATGTCCCTACTTCCAGAAACTACCTTCCTGGTGAGAGATGCTTGCAGATAGCTAATGATCTTGGTGATATGCAAGCATAGCTGCTATCTCAAAAAGCACATTATTCTGGAGCATACCTGATTGTCTAATTCTGACATATGCATGACTTGTCCATATTGCCCTACTGGCAATTATTGCTGCTCATGCATTTTTAAATTGATTGATTGATTGGATTTATATGCCACCACTCTGCAAAGACTCCGGGCGGCTTACAACATAGAATAAAATACAATGGCAATCCAATTAATTAAACTAGAAAACTAACCGAAAATCCCCAATATTTTAAAATCAATCTTGTGACATCATTGTCATTTCTACAAGATGCCCATGAATTTCACTATTTCATATGGATGGCAATAAAAGGTGCCCCAGTGAGGTAGGCCAGAATGGAGAACCATACTTCAATTAATGTTATTGCAATGGTCTAACATGTATGGCTGCTTCTCTTCCCATTACTGCATTATTAGCTAAATATTTAAATTGAATTAAGGGTTGTATAATCAGTGTAGGAGGATAAATATTCAAAGTTACAAATTTACAATTCCTTTGTATATTTTCTGAAATATTTTAAAACCGACCACCTTTCACCCTCAGTCCCATGAAGTATTTTTTACTACTGATAGAATCAACAGTTTTATATTAAATATTAAGAAGTGGTTAACTGAGCACATGTTTTTACAATAAATATATAAAACAAGCCTATATCTATAACTTACTATCCATACAATATTAAATGGCTACAAAATTCCACAGTTAAGGTTTTAAAAAAATTCATATGAAGTTAGTCAGTGAACAGTTAAAAGTACAAAGATAGAACACGGCAGAGTTTTGGCAGTAGCTAGCTTGGGAAATGACGTCTTATAACATTTGCTGTTCTAGAAAGAGCAGAGACACGTAGTGTAATTGGGAGTGCTCTGGGTGGCAGTGTTTTTACCAGTTCAATCTTCGTACAAAGTGATCAAGGAGGAGAAGGTGGCAACAGTCTTTGGCTGCTTAATAGAACTACAGTTCTTGTTAATTTTTTTTAGGAACATTGCATAACTGAGATACAGAACTCATTAACAAAAGAAAGCATACTTTTTAAACATTGAAATGGGGAAGGATTACTATTCTGTTCTTGGAATTGAAAAAGGAGCATCTGATGAAGACATCAAGAAAGCATACAGAAAACAAGCCCTTAAATGGCATCCAGATAAGAATAAATCTCCCCATGCAGAAGAAAAATTCAAAGAGATTGCAGAAGCCTATGAGGTATTGAGTGATCCCCAAAAAAGAGAAATTTATGATCAGTTTGGAGAAGAAGGTAATATAATTTCTGTAGTTTCATTTTAGCTATTAATAGAAATAACATGCTGAATATAATTAACTCAAATTAAGTGGGAATGAGCATTTGGCTGTAGGAACTTAATCTGAGAATTTAGCTAAATTATATTTCAGTATCTATACACTAATTACATTTGCAAGTCCTTAAGAAATTTATAATTGATTTTCTATTATGCAGGGTAACATTCTTAATTTTGGTTGCGCAAACGTCAGGAATATTAAGTTGTTTTTGGCTGTTTTGGTTTATTTTGTCTTATTCTTAAAGTAACAAAAAAAAAATACATTATTTTTATTAAAATAAGATTGAAATAGAATTATGGTATTTCTGAATCAGAGTCCAGGTGTCCAGACTAGGCTTACATTGGAATCTTGTCTAAAAAGGAAAGAATTTGCCTGATGTCACAAAAATACCAGGACAAGTTTTCAACTCCCTTTCTAACTATTAATGTATCAAGGGAATGAGATTTGTTTCAAAATCTAATTTAAGATTTGGAAATAGCTTTTGTTCTGCTAATTACTGTAAATTGTTTTTGTTCTGCTAATGAAGTTACAATTTACCTTACAGTTCTGTGTTCTTTCAATGAGAGAGAAATATTCATATATTGAATATGATGAGCTGAAAAGAGTTGAAGAGTTAAAGTGCCTCAGTATATAATAACTATCTTATAAGAAATTTGTGTTCTTCATAAAGGCAAATGGTTATGTAAAAATTCAAATTAAGTAGTAATTTATAATTTAAGTATTGCCTCTATTCTTGAGAAATTTATAAGACCTTGATATACTGATAGAATACTTATTTTTAAAATCATGAATCATATTTCTAATATATTTATGTATAGTATTAGGGACAATATCTAATGAGTTTGAGATTGTTGTTCAGATCATTGATAGACTGATAATCTGTTATTTCTTTTAATTAGACATGTGATTGATATGTTTTGAGCACAATCAATCCATTATCTATTTTGGGAAGCATCTTTCTGCCAAGTACATGGTATAATTTATCAAACCTGGCATCCTTTACTTAGTTCTACATCTTCAGTTGCTAAGTTTTAGTAAATAAACACTCCATTCACAAACAATACATATAATAAACAGGAAGAGTGCTAATGCATATTTAAGCCAGTTTCCAAGGCAGTAAACTCACTGCTTCAAGAAATACTTTCATCCAAAATGTGTATCTTAGATTATTAATTCATGTACAGGTAGTCCTTGACATAACCACAATTGAGTTCAAACTTTCTATTATTAAGCAAGGCAGTTGTTAAGTGTTCCACTTTATGACTTTTTTGCTACAGTTGTTAAGCAAATGACTTCAGTTGGTGAATGAATCATGTGGTCGTTAAGTAAACCTGGCTTTCCTCATTGACTTTGCTTATCAGAAGTCAGTTGGGAAGGTTAAAAATGATGACAGACACCAGGACAGTGCAACTGTCATAAATACATATCAGTTGTCAATGCCTAAACTTTGATCACGTGGCTGTGGGGATGCTGCAATGGTAATAATTGTGAAAACTAATCACTTTTTAAAGTGCCATTGTAACTTTGTCACTAAACAAATGTAAGTCGAGGACAATTGATATTGAATTTTCTATCTTTTCAAAATTAAAGTTTTATGATTCTGACACCAGAAGATAACGTATAAATGTACCAAGATCTTATTTCAGTTTGCCTGGATTAAAATACTGTATTTAGAATATTTATAATCCTGTTTTTATAAATAAACATTCAAAAATATGACAGAAATCTTTGAAATATCCACCACAAAATGAATAAAGAATATTTATTCAAAAAGAATAAAGAAAATTTCATATTATATTTTGAACCTTTTAGCACTGAGAAGGATCCAGATTTAGTCATATTTAGACTAGACCCATGAAGAAGATTAAATCAATTGTACTTAAATTGTCTTCTTTCTTTTATGTTCCTGTTCTAAATGAACATCAAATAATATTGCTAATTTGAACTTGTTTATAATTTAAATAGGCCTATGGGTTCATAGTAGTTCTGTTAAATTTTACAGTGTAAGCTGGGTTCACGCATGATGATATGTCTTCATTTAGTTTAAATAATGATATGCAAACTAAGCCATAATGGTGTGCATCACATAGGATGCTGAGTAATAAGCCATGATTTATATACTTGGTTTATATCATGGTAAAGTAAAATCCAACAAAAGAATTAATAGATTAACACAATCTTTTTCCCCAGAAACTAATTGCATAACCAAAGTGAATGGTACAGGACATTCACTATTGTAAAATTTAAAAATTATCTAAATTATATCAGGAAGATGGATGGTTTAATAAGTTGCTTCAATAATAAAAGAAAAAATATATAAGAGACTTTGTTAGATGCCTGTTTCCTCTCCAAAGATTTGTAAGCTAAGTTTTCTGAGGAAAAATGTTTGTCAGTTGTCTAGTCTCACATATGTGTAAATTTTAAATTCTACAGAATCCAAATTCTCTGAATATGGAAATGTTTGGATTTCAGTAAACAATTTTTAAAAGAAAAAGAATACAATGACTGCTCAGTAATGTTATCCCAAAGAATTAGGCACTACCATCTTGAATGAAAATAGGAAAACAGTGCCAGTGAAAACCAGTGTTTCCTCAAGTGCCCTTTTAGTATACACCATAGTTTATATTACAGTATATTTGTGTCTAAAAGAACATTTAAAAATATCAAGCACACATTAATAGTAATTATCTATTAGTTTAAAAAAAAAATTGGGAAGCTAGTATGCTTTCTGGTAAATTAATATTTTGTGATCATTCATATCTACTGTGGCAACTATTGGCTTGAGATATACAGATCAGGTAACTTATTAAGAATGCTTAAAAAAAGATTTCAGAGTTAACATGCCATTTATCCAAATCATCTATTTAAATGATTTAAGGCTATAGCAAAAAGATGAGAAATTGGTTAAATTTAGGAAAGATGTGTAGGTAAAATTAATCACAGAATGTAGGTGGGTGGCATAATGTAGGAAGATAAGCAAGCTTAAAATAATTGAAGTAACTGTTCATGTAAGTATAGTAGCATAACTTTGTAAAAATCTTATAAAATTCATTGGTTTGCAATAAACCAATGTTTTGTGAACTCTTTCCACAATAAATGTATTTCTAAAATTCAGTTGGATTTGCTTCCAATAAATATGGATAACATATTTTGTATATTTGGTGAGCAGCTCAATCCTTTATATTCATTTAGTCATTTAATTTCTTTGTGGATTAAACACAGTGATTCAGAATGCCTTAAGATACTACAACTTAGTCAGTGAAAGAATAGCTATGACCACCCAGCTATATTTTATGTTTGATCATATTTAAAGCATTTATCTCACTATTTCAAAACTTACTTTCTTGCCTTTCTCCCACATTCCCAAGTAGTTATGCATGCATATAATTTGTCTTTTGCAGGAAAGCACAAGATACGGACTATAAACTGAAAGTTTATATGAGTTGTTAAAATTCTACAGGACTCTATGTTTGCTGTAAAACTAACATGGCACTAATTCTGGGTTTCTTTGTTTATGTAGAAATAGTACTATGTTCATTAGAATTTACCCTAGCTATATAAACAAGGGTATACTTGTTACAAGTTCTCCCCACCTGATGTTAGAGATTTTTTCTCAAACTGATAAAAAGACAAAATATTCCCTCAAGTAAAAGGACAGTTTTCTGCCCCCCTCATCTTGCCATTTTTATTTTTATTTTCTGGATTACAGCCCAATATTGTTAATGTATATAATTATTTCATCTAATTATTATTTCTTACCTTTCTATATTTGGTAGGTTTGAAAGGAGGGTCTGGTGGACCAGATGGTCAAGGAGGTTCTTTCCGTTATTCTTTTCATGGAGACCCACATGCTACATTTGCAGCATTTTTTGGTGGCACAAACCCTTTTGAAATGTTCTTTGGTAGAAGAATGCCTAGTGGCAGAGACACTGAAGATATGGAACTGGATGGCGATCCATTTGGTTCCTTTACTACTTTTAGTGTGAATGGATTTCCAAGAGAAAGAAACACAGTTGGTAATCAACCCCGTCGTAAACAAGATCCTCCTGTTATTCATGAACTGAAAGTATCTTTGGAAGAGATTTATCAGGGTTGTACAAAAAGAATGAGAATTTCCCGAAAAAGGCTCAATCCAGACGGTAGAAGTGTCAGAACAGAAGATAAAATCCTTACAATTGATATTAAGAGAGGATGGAAAGAAGGTACCAAAATTACATTCCCCAAAGAGAGTGATGAAACACCCAACACCATCCCGGCTGATATTGTGTTTGTTATTAAAGATAAATTACACCCTCATTTCAAGAGAGATGGTTCAAATATAATCTACCCTGTCAAAATTAGTTTACGGGAGGTAAGTATTCTTGTAAGTTTAAAATTGGATTTTTAATACTTTATACAATTTGTATTTATTTATACTGTTTTATATTTGTAGTTGAGTTAAACTGGATATAGATCAATATTCTCTAATAATGCAGAACTTCATGTAAGTAGTTACATGTTATCTTAATGTGGAAATATGGCATGTAAATTTAGAATTTAATATGGTACACAATATAGTCTGTAGCATTTTATCCTTCTGCCACAAAGTTAACTTGGTTCTTGTTAGCTGTTTATTCAATGAACTGTTTACCTCTGAATCCTGTCTTGCTTTTCCCTCACTGCCATTATACACATAAATCATCCAACTTTGTACCAGTTTTCTGGACTGCTTTTGCTTGCACTTTTTATGCAATTTGCAATACTAGGGTTTGGTACAACAGAGTTATATGTGATTGTCCTTGAATATTTCCCAAATAAAAATCCAACAATCTACTGTGAAATGTAATAATGCCGGAAGAAGGAAATGCATTCTCAAATATTAGAAATGTTTTTCCTAATCACAAAAAACCAAAAACACTATGGTGAGAACAAAGGAATAGCATTCGGCTTGTGTAAGCAGCTCTATGCTGATCTGCCATGATATTTTCATTGATTTCAAATATATTTAAATAATAACATTGATATAATGTTGATATATTTATATAACCACTGAAGTTATATCTGAGCAAGATACGCAGCACGTAAGTTAAATAAATAACAAACAAGTAATGGACCCTGTATTGTCAGTTCAAAATAAATAATAAATTGTTAGTTTTCATTCACCAGATACAGAATTATAATATAGTAAAAGTATATCCCAATGTATATATAGCATTTAAAAAGATAGGAAGGCCCTCAAATTATCCAATATAAGCCCATTATAAATCTTTTGAAATATTTTTTTAAAAATTATATAGAATTCCATCCTGTCAGTAAACATCTCAAGAAGCATGCTGTATTGGTACTTTGTTATTGTGAGCATGCAAACTAGATGACTAGATTCAGGAGATACATCCATTGTAATAGACAATTGTCTTATAAAGTCAGCAGCATACATATTTAGTTACACTTAATTCACACATCAGAAAGGTCTATTAGAGCACTGTTTGATGTTCTCAAGAAGGTTGTTTAAAGGAACTGCACTTTAATTGCCTTTCGCAAACTCCTTAAAACCCACCTCTGCCGTCAGGCATGGGGGAACTGAAACATCTCCCCCTTGCCCATGTTGTTTTGGTGTTAGATTGATTGTGTGCTTGTTTTTTAATATTCTGGGGTTGTTTTTTATGAATTTTTGTAGCTTAAAATTATAATTGGATTGGTGGGTATTGGATTTGCTATTATGTATTGTTTTTACTTTGTTGTGAACCGCCCCGAGTTTGCGGAGAGGGGCGGCATATACATCCAATAAATCTAATTGAAGAACAATATTGCTAACAAGCTTTGTCCTTCCTGACCTCCCTAAAGTGGGGCAATGCAATAGTTTTTCCAGGATAGGTCAAACTGGGAGAGTAATGTGGTTTTGCAAATAAATATGCATATAGGGTGTTACAGATTAACACTGGAACTTTAAAATTACATCCATAAATTTGATGGCAACCAATGTAGAGCTTTGCAGTACAGGTATAATGTGCTCTCTTAGCAAATCCTGGTATGCACATGGGCTAATACTCTGGGAGTTTCTCTGAGATCCCACCGTAGTCTCTGTAATTTTCCCACAAATGGTAAGATTGAAGTCTGGGCACTAATTGTTCAGTACCTGTAGCTTCAATGTTGTTATGTGTCTCTTTTCACGAGACATTAACAGTCTCCTAGATACAGGAAATGCCTCCCTCCCTGAGCTGCTAGAAGGAGCCAGGAGAGGCAGGAATTCAGCCCACAGGTAGCAAATGACATTTTAGAGAACATTATTTATTTACATCTATATTGCGAATTTTAAAAAGGCAAGTGTTCCATCTCTAGAATATTCTTGCATAGCAAGAATAACTCTGACCTCAGAATATTATCTTCTTTTGTCAGAACACCTGTTCACAATCAAAATGGATATTCCAAGGTTAGAACATTCCAATTGATTTATTGCAATCAATTGCATTCCAAGCCCATATACAGGATATTCCTATTAAATGGGATGCATGTATAGGTGTCACTGCTATTATATTAATCAAAATGTAAGGTGGAAATTTGTGTCATGTGCACAGAATATACTTCTGAAAGAAAAGATATTGTTGGCAATGTTCCTGTCTCCTGTCTTTAATTTTAGGCCTTTTTTCCACATTTTGTTAAGTGATAAGTACTATTTTCTCTATATTGCAAATGGCATTTATATCATGACATGGTTGCATCTTTCCACTTACAAAACAGATACATCATAGTGGCATTTGCATTGGAATAAATTATACTGTCATTTTTTAAAAAAATGTTATTATCTTTATAGAGGAAATTTAGTATATTTGAAGCCTGAAGAAATAACCAATATGCTGCTCTTCATTGTTTCAATTTACTATTTTCCAGGCTTTATGTGGCACCTCAATCAATGTACCAACTATAGAAGGCCGAACAATACCTATGACAATAAATGAAGTTGTAAAACCTGGAATGAGAAGAAGAATTATAGGATATGGTTTACCATTTCCTAAAAATCATGAGCAAAGAGGTGACTTAATTATAGAATTTGAAGTAATTTTCCCAGATAACATAGCTCCAGCCTCAAAAGAAGTACTCAGGAGAAATCTTCCTGTATCATAAGAAACATATGTCAGTGAACTGTTCCGAATAGACACTGAACATCAAGGACTTTCAGGTTTATGCTGTAAAAGTGCAGTCTATAACTGTTGAACTTTTCTTTTGTGTGATCAGGTAGGGAAGTGAATTATGCTGTGTTGCATGAGAATTGGAGTAAAAGACTTGCAACCAAGTATAAGACTAATACTACTTACTGTGTTGGATCTTCCTTTATAAAACACTTTATCCAGTATTTCATGTCCATGTAATCATGGATAAAAAGGGAACACCTCTGTCCGTCTATTTCTAATAAAGTGCATAATTTGCAAAGCACTTTAGTTCAGATAATCCTGATTATCTGTGTGAGTTAAAATATCACAGTATTAGAATTCATTATATGAATCTATGTAACATTTGCAATATTTATTTTATGTATATGCTCTACTGCATTACCTTTTGCACAGCAGCAGGAAAATAGTATCACTTAAAATGTTTATGAGCCCAAAGAAGTGGGTTTACATTATTGTAACAGTCTGTGAATTCCTTTACTCCATTATTCTGGTGGTAAATATGGTGACCTAATAGAAGATAAAATTTGATGACCTACTGTTTGGGGCCTAATAGATTTCCAGGTAGAATTTGTTATGAAAATGCATTAATGCTCTCTGGAACCTATATTTCATGAAGTGGCATACGGAATCAACTGAATAATTAGCCTAATTCAGTCAAGATTTCTCAAGTTTAGTATTCTTGCAAATTCTGTGAACTGTAAGTTGAAACTGAAATTTTTATGAATATGTAATGAATTATTTTAAGAAAATTCAAGAAAACTTTATTTTTGCAAAGATGTGCATGTCTCAGCTAGTATTCCTGTGCAGTAGATGAACAGTATTAAATTTAAGATAACACTACTTTTTTTTTGTAATATGGTCAAATGGAAACATTCATGAAAATTTTTATCTTTGTTTACAATAAAGCTTATTGTCAAAATGTGCTGGACAACACTTTTAAGTGATAGGATAGTTAACAATTATGTAAAAAGGTAATACCAGTTTTCTAAAACTAGTATATTAAAACCCAAAACAGCTGCAGTAATTGATAGTAGGAGGACACAATTTAAAAATGATTCCTTAATGAATGGGATTTTTTTTAATGGGATTTAGTACAAAGGCTGTAAACTGACAAGATGTGCAATCTTAAACCAGGACTTTGGAAAGTATTTGAAAGAAGTATTTCACAAAGCACATTAAAATGAATGAAGGATCAGTCTTCAAAGTATTAAAACAGTTGTCTTCTCTGCAAATCTCAGATAGCTTCTTCAGAAACTCTTCCCAGTTGTCTGCATGCTCATGCACAGAATATTTTTGCTGGGACACCTGCAGGCGGAGTAAACAAAGACTGCTTTCAAACCAGTTGCATGTGCCTTGCAAAGGACATGATTACTTTAATGCTTTGAAGCAAAATGCTGCTTATATTAAAATGCTCTGAAAAGAACCTCTTTTGATCACCTTATAACATCCCTTTCTGAAACTAGAAAGAATCTATGAAGCAAGTTTTAATGATTCTAAAAATGAGAACAAGAAAACAACTACTTTTTCTTTGTGCATATTTAAATGTATTTAAATATACTTTATGATAATGTATTGCATTTCGTATTTTTAAACATTAAACTATTATTTCTAACTTCCCCCCTCCAATTGTCAATTTGATGCATGAGAACAAATGAAAATGGTATTTGACATTTGAAGCATAACATGTACCTGCAATATGGAGTTCATAATGTACTACACCAGTGTTTCTCAATTCTGGGAATTCTGGGAGTTGAAGTCTAGACATCTGCAAACTGCCAAGATTGAGAAACACTGCTCCATTCTGTTATTAAGAGTAAATTCCAATGAAATCTATAAGATAGGAAAGTTAAAGATTGTATATTAAATGAATAGGTTCATACAAAGACAATTTTTAAGTTTCCCGTTCTGTTACATAAATCAGTTGTATTTAGACATAATACTAGACTATAATACACAGTTTGCAAACTACAGTGGTTGTGTTCGCGCAACATGTTATACAAAACTTTTTTCTATATGTAAATTTATTAATATATTTTAATATTAAGAGACTGTGTAACTATCAAAGTGACCATTTGATATTCCCACAGTCATCTGATCTAAATAAATGGTAATGTTTTGTGGCAGTTGAATTTATATGGTAAGTGTATATTCTATGAGGAGCTCCTGGTTTGTTCCTGAGTTTGCCTATTTTTTTTAAATTGCATTTAAATGATGTTTTCCCTTAATTATCTCCTAATCAGACTATTCTAACACCCTTTTCATAGGGTTGTTCTTGAAAAACCTTCAGAAGCTTCTGCTGAATTAGAATGCAGCAGCTTAAATAGAATTGGGTGCACCCTGGTTTACCCCACATAACATGACAGCCACATGAGCCTGCAAGTTTTGGGGCGCAATTCAATATGTGGTTGTCATGTTTATAGCCCTAAATGACCTAGAATTATGTTACTTTTAAATTGTCTTTTTAAATTGTTCCTTTTTAGATGTTGTTGGCTTTGCTGTGAGCCACTCAGAGTCCTTGGGGAGTTGGGTGGCATATAAATTAAATAGATATCTATTTCAATAGATAGATAGATAGATAGATAGATAGATAGATAGATAGATAGATAGATAGATAGATAGATAGATAGATAGATAGATAGATACTTGCAGGTCTGCCTCCCCCCATGGGTTTCTGCTTATATCATCAGTTCTGGCAGTATGAGCATAGCACAATGATGGCTAACCTTTGTGTCATCGTGTGCCGAAAGCGTGCCGGCAGCTATAATGCAATGCAGAGGGCCGTGCGCATGCATGCATGCCCCCATGCACATGTGACTTGCATGCATGTGTGACCCCCATGCTCCTTACAGCTTTCTGGGACCAAAATGGACTGTGGAGGTGGGTTCCGCACCCCCTGCACTTCCCCACTCTGGTGCATTTACGTGTGACCCCACACATGCATATGCAACTCTGCAGATGCATGTGTGTCTCCAGCATGCCTCCCTGCAGCCTTCTGAGACCAAAAATGGACTGCAGGGGGGGGGGTGTTTCACCCTACTGCTCCCCTCTGCATGACCCTCATGCATGCATGTGTGTTTTCTGCATGCCTACCTGCCTGCAGCCTCCTGGGACCAAAAATGAGTCGCGGGGGGAGCACTGCACACACCGCACTACCCCACCCCTGCATGTGTGTGCAACCCCTGCATGTCTCCCGCATGCACCCCACCCACCCCCCAAATTAGCTGGTTGGCCGGAGGCGTATGTGGGCATGCACAATGGAGCTGAGCTGGGCAATGGCTTGTGTGCCCGCATAGAGGGCTCTGCATGCCAGCTGTGGCATAAATGCCATAGGTTCGCCATCATGGCTCTAGTGCTAGATGAGGTAATGGTGACCTGGCCTTATAAATTTGATTAATGAATAAAAATAAATTATAAAGACTATTAAAATAAAAAAGCTATTGGATAGAAAACTGCAACCATGCAAAATAACTAGCAGAAATAATGCAAAATACATGACAATTTTTGGGAATTCTCTAAAATGTACAATTCCAGGAATGGAATGTTCCACAAAACATTGGAATATTCAATGTTTCTTTTAGAATGCAACAATCTAGCTATTGCTGGGACAATCAGTAGTGGATTAAATCGAGAGGCTCGATCAATATAAATCAGAAGAAAAATAGGTCATTCCAATGTTTCCAAAAACATTTTTGGAAAGCTTTAAGAGCTGAGAGCATTTTTTAAAATGTATCACTGGTCTGCTGATTATAGATTTAGTTATATCATTCTTTATTTACTGATTCAGAGAATTTCTCATTTTGCTGAGAATTAATCTTGGCCTTCAATGATTGCTTCTAAATACTTGTTAATACTGTCAAGTTATATTGTGCAATCATTCCATCTCTTCTTTCAAAACAGATGTTTAAATAAAACCCAGAAAGATCTATTGTACTTCACTTGTGCTTCCTCCTCCATTTTATGCACAAGAAAAAGCAATTGCAAAATAAAAATTTCATCTAAAAGCCTTCTGTTTGAAGAGAGTGCAAAAGAGGCATTCGCAGATTTGCATTAGAAACAGTAAAACATTGCTAAATTTAACACATCTCAAACTTACTGTATATATTTCTTTAAAGTCACAGTGAAACCCATGTATAAAACTACACCTCTGTTTTAAGCTATTATAAATCTGATTGTTTTAAAGAAGGTTAAGACTTTGTCTTTGATTTCTATGAAATTTAATCCCAAAAGGATGGTGGTAGCAGTCATCCAAATAAATCCCAATAATTGATTTCAAAATAAAGCCAAGTACCTAGGTGTGCTTAAATTAAAGGCGCCTATCTTTACTTCTAGGTGTAATTCAAAGGATTGGTTATTATGTATAAAGCGCTTCATGGCATGGGTCTAGGGCAGTGAGGGTGAACCTATGGCACGGGCACCACAGATGGCATGCGGAGCCATATCTATAGACACGGGAGCTGTTGCCCTAGCTCAGCTCCAATGTACATGTGTGTGCCGGCCATCTGATTTTTGGCTCGTACAGAGTCTGGGAGGGTGTTTTTGGCTTCAGAGAGCCTCCAGTGGAATGTGAGAGGACATTTTTAACCTGCCCCGAATGCAAGGAAGCCTTTGGAGCCTGTGGAGAGCAAAATATGAGCCTACTGGACCCACCAGAACTTGGGAAACAGGCCATTTCTGGCCTCCAGGGCGTGGGGAAAGCTGTTTTCACCCTCCCCAGGTGTTTAATTATGGATGTGGGTGCTCATGCATGTGCGATAGTGCACCCGCACCTTTCAGCACCCAAGGAAAAAAAGGTTCACCATCACTGGTCTAGGGCAGGGGCAGGCAAAGTTGGCTCTTCTATGACTTGTGGACTTCAACTCCCAGAATTCCTGAACCAATCATGCTAGCTCAGGAATTCTGGGAGTTGAGGTTCACGTCATAGAATAGCCAACTTTGTCTACCTCTGGTCTAAGGGAATTTGGGGGGCTTACCCCAACTGGCTGTGCCCATCCCATTAAGTCATGTAAGAGGGGCTCTGGGTCCTGTAGATAGAGAACTATGATCCAGGAGAGAGCAGGAAGTATGCCTTCCCCAACAAATCCTACAAATATGCCTGTATTCCTGGGGATGGGGGAATAATTGAGCCCAATTCTGGTAGTGCCTTCAGCAGCCACTTTGTGTTTTGGTTGGCCTTGACATTTTTAAAAAACTACTTTTTATTTTTATTATATATTATTATTATTATTATTATTATTATTATTATTATTATTATTATTATTATCATCATCATCATCATCATCATTATCATCATCACCACCACCACCACCACCACCACCATCATCAGGGTGGCGCAGCAGGTAGAGTGCAGTACAGGTCAGTGGTTCAAATCGCATCACCGGCTCAAGGTTGACTCAGCCTTCCATCCTTCCAAGGTGGGTAAAATGAGGACCTGGATTGTGGGGGCAAAAGCCTAGCTCTGTTAAAAAAGTGCTATTGCTAACAAGTTGTAAGCCGCCCTGAGTCTAAGGAGAAGGGCGGCATAAAAATAGAATAAATAAATAAATAAAATAAATCTTAACTGCCCAGAATTGCAGTCTGAAGATAGGTGGCCACATTCTTTAAAAAAGTAATACACACCTAGGTATAAACATTTATGTCATAATGTCTTCGCGAACTCCCTGTACAATTCAACCGCTGACATAAAAAAGAACCGAAGAGGAATTGGAAAAAAGGGAGGGAGGGAGGTCGAGCGCGAAATTGCTCCTGGGCCCAAAGCCCCGTTCGTCCATTGGCTGCCGCCTGCTTTGGCCCACCTGCCGGGCGACGCCTAAAGCGAGAAGTGCGGCGCAAGTTCGGGGCCCGAGCGGGCAGAGTTCAGCCAAGTGGGAAGGAGCAGCCGCGTCGCCGCCGCCGCCACCGCCACCAGCAGCGCACAGGTGCTTCTGGCCGCTCATCTGCGGTGGGCGAGCTGGGAAGATGCCTCTGGGGTTGAGGGGAAAGAAGAAAGGCAAGTCCCGGGAGACCTCCACCTTGGTGGACGGCGAGGCTCCTCCGGCTCGAGGCCGAAGCGACGAGGAGGTCGGGGTCGGGACCGGCGCTCGTGCCGGAGCGGTGGGCGCCTCAGCCTCCCGCCGTCCCGTCCGGTTGGTCTTCCACACGCAGTTGGCGCACGGCAGCCCCACCGGGCGCGTGGAAGGCTTTGGCAGCGTGAAAGAGCTTTACGTTAAAATCGCTGAGGCGTTCCGCATTGCCCCGGCCGAGGTACGTGGCCGCTGGTGTGAGTGTGTATATTCGTGTATGTATGTATGTATGTATGTATGTATGTATGTATGTATGTATGTATGTATGTATGTATGTATGTATGTATGTATGTATGTTGGAAGGTTTCCCTTCCCGCTTCACCCTCGGGGCTCACCCAGGTCTTAAGTTTCCCTTCCTTTCTACTACATGGTCGTAACCTAGGGCTTGGTCAGAATTCATCGTTCCTGTTCGAGATATGTTCTACTTTTCAGTAGATGCAGATTACAGTCTTTGGGGTTTCCAATAATTTTGCGCCCTGTATTTTGACTGACTGACTGACTCAGATTCACTCACTCACTGTCAAGTTTGTCCCAAAATGACTTTAATTCCTAGTCATTTATGAACATCTCCGTATAGATGTCTGTCATATGTGTATATTTTTTTCAATCTACCTGTATTAGATTTTTTTTAATCCTGCCTTTCTTAATACAACTTATAGCACTGAAGCTTTACTAGGAGAAGAGAACTGAGTTTTTATGCTTAGTTAGGCACAGAAGCCAGATGGGTCACTTTGATCCAATACCAAGAAGATACTGGCAAACCATTTCCAAAAAAGCTACAAAACAGCATGGACTCTCCCTGTAGTTAGTTGTCTGGACTCAAGGTTGACTTGAAGGCATGCATATGGACATGGACACGGACACACACACACACACACACACACACACACACACCATATTAAACAGAAGTACTGAAGCCTAGTTATGATGTTTAAGCAGAAAATATGAGGAACATTGTAATCTCAAAACTTTAACAAATTCAGGGTGGTATTAAACACATCACAATTATCAAATGAGAAGTTACTTCTCTCCCTCACGTGAGCTACATGCACATTATGAAATGTGCAGAAATGGATAGGATGAATGACAATTAAATTAAAAAAATAAGGAGAACTCGGAATATTACAAAATTTGGAATCTGTTTTTTGATTGGTTGGAAAGAAAAAAAAATAACAATACATAAAATATACAGAATTGTTAATACTCAGTTTATTAATGGAAACGAATATAATATAATATAATATATCCATTGTAACTGAGTTGTAAAGAAGAGATATTACTAGGGAAAAAATAGACAAATATGTAAGTTATACAAACTGTATTAGTGTAAATCGATATAAATTGCTGTAAGAGAACCCTAGGGGCTATATCATATATAGTTGTTTGTGTGTTGTTTAATGTTTCTCTGTGTGTTTTCTTTTTTCTTTTTCTGTTTTTTGTATATTATATTTCTTTTTTTTAATGTACATAACTTAATGATTCTGTTTTTTTTAAAAGTAATAAATGCTCTGATAAGTTGCTTTTGATTAGTTGATTCATCCTGCCTAAAGTTTTAATGTTGCTTGTAGCTTTGTTATAATAGAAAGATACTCAATTGTACTATTCAAATATCTGGTTGAGTGATTGCATTTTATTCTACAGAAATGTTTTCTGAAATGATTGCAAAACTTAGACACAAAATTGCTTCTTGATTTATTCATATTACTACAATAGTTCTAAATTTGTGGCTCAGAGCACTGTAAAAGAAACAATTCTTAACACATGTAATTATATTCCTAGCTACAAGTATCATTTTACTCTAGGCATTCAATTTACAACAGTATCTTATTTATTCTCATGCGGAACAATAAAGCTTTGAAAGAGAGACGTTTCTTTATTGATAAAAAGTTCAAAAGGTATTTCACACAAGGCAGAGTTTGGAACACTGTTTGTACTTACATTTTTGTGCACACAAAATAAAAAAGCCCCTTTCTTTGATAGTCTTAATAAACTAGAGTAAAGAGGATCAATAAGTTGATGCCTAATTAATATTTTTATGAGATTTACATAAAACATTTTTTTGAAAAACAAACAAACAAACCAGGCTTTGTTGTTCAAGCAATCATTTGTGACAGATGAAAGAGATGAAAAAGAAATGTTTGGGTTACATTCTTGGAGAGAAACATTTGTTTTGAACAGAAATCTATCTACCCGCCCCCCTCTGAGGTTGGCCAAAAAAATTGCTCTTGTTCACACATCATTTATTTTGGAGCATAAGACTATGCTAAATCATTTTTTAATGTTTAATATACAAACATGCAAACATTAATATTAGCAGGTCAGCTTGACTGATAGGAGTCTTAACTCCTTAAGCCAAGGGTGTTAAACTCAATTTCACTGATTGCCCCATCAGTGTTGTGTTTGACCTTGGGTGGCCGGGGTGGGCATGGCCAGCTCAATGTCACTTGTGTCAGGGCACCTGTGGTGGCCAAGTCCTAAGGTAGGACTTTTCTCAGATCCTCCCTCCCTCTCATTATAATCTCCCTCCCCCCTTCCTTCCCTTCCTTCTTCTTTCTCCGCTTTCCTTATTTTTCCTTCCTTGTTCTCTTCCCATTTTTGTCCTTGTCTTTCCGCTTTCCCTTTCTCCTTTCCTATCCCTTCTTGGATGCTCAAATGCAAAAGAGAAACATTTCTCCTTTTGTTTTGTTTTGCTTTTAGTTTGTTTTGTTTTTTGTTTGTTTATTTATTTGTTTATTTGTTTGTTTATTTATTTATTTAGTCCAATACATAATACACATTGAAGAGAATAGATATGTAGTAATATAAATAAAGAAAAGAATAGAAGAAAAGATATAAAAGTATAGGTGAACATATTTGAAAGGAAGAAAAGATAAATGAAATAAGGAGAGACAATTGGACAGGGGACAGAAGGCACGGAGCTGGCAGAGGATGGCAGAAGGCCATTGTGGCCAAAAATGGAGCCTGAGAGGGTTGCACATGTTTTCTCTGGCAGAGGCACCATGGGCCAATCCTTTGCTGTTTCCAGGGCAGCCCTGTGGGCCAGATCTAAGCACCCCATGGCCCGGATTCGGTTCGCAGGCCTTTAATTTTGACATCCCTGCCTTAAGCAAATCAAGGCAAGAAACTTTATGATGTTATTAATGCTTGCATATTGGAAATTGTAATGAATGGGTTTGTTTCTTGGATCAGCATACTGGGTACCAATGTTTGTAAAGCTTAACATAATTTGCAGACATAGAAAACCAGAATTTTCTTGAAGTGGTTTGTTTTGTAATGAACAATGTAGATTTTTCTTTGCTTGGGCCCTTTTATGTTTATGAATCTTCTAGAGAACGTTAATACCCAGTTAATCACTGGCTTTGTGGACTGACTTAGAGATGGCTAGAGGTTCTGCAGAAATGTTTTAATATTGTTTGTTTCTATTTGTTTCTGTTTCCTTCTACATGCCAAATTGATCACTGTTCAATTTCTATTATTTCTCCCCCTACCTCCTTCCAAAAAGACAAAAAAGAATTAAGTGGCATACTACAAAGAAAATGATGACCAATGCAAAGATCACTAAATATCTCATTGGATCATCTACTGCTGGATAATAGCTTAAATACAAAGAGCAATAGACTCAATTAATTAATTAATTAATTTTTATTTATTTATTAGATTTGTATGCCGCCCCTCTCCGAAGACTCAGGTGAATGAGTTTCCCAGTTCTTTCTAGTGGCAGAAGCAAGACAAATGGAAATAGCTGGATAGTAAACATGAGAATGTTTGATTGCAGCAGATATAGTTGAGAGAACTAAGTGTATGTCACATGCATTACATGTGTAATGGCAGTATGTTTTTTCAATCCTATAGAAAGAGAAAAGGGGTCTGGATTTCAGCAAAACAGGCACATGACATTAATAAACATTAACCTGAGATTAACCTGCTGAGCAAAAAAATAAAATTAAATTAAAAATTAAAAATTAAAGAAGAGGGGGTTAGGAAAGTGCTACTATATGTCTTGCGTATATATTTCCTTCTTAATATTTAATTTAGTTTCCTGAACTGGATTGGGATAGTTGTATGTTTGGATCTGGTCAACTACAATTTCATATCTTGGATAATTGTCATGTTGACGCTATCAGTAAAACAAAACATGCCTCCTGTTTTTATGTACAAACAATACAGTTCTCATTTAAAATACTTATTCTTACCGAAACAAGTGCCCCTCCATCAGAATCCTGAATTAAGCAAATAAGCCCATTTACTTTATTCACCATCTTGTTTTGTGAATGCTGAAACATACCATGGCAAGGTCTAATTTCAACTTTTTCAAAATAAATGATGTGAAGGAATATTAAAGTTACACTTATAATGTTAAATATGTTAGTAAAAATGATAATTGTTACATGAATATAAGACATAGTATTAGTCAAAATGTACTGTACTCTTTTGCACTGTATACATTTGACAACTGTTAGACTTAGCAGAGTCTTTAGGCTGGATCCATATATTGTCACCATATGGATTTGCTTGGTTTTGCAATATTGTAATGTGCAAGCCAAACCAACTGTGACTTTATGAACAAATCATTGCTTAGAACATTATATGAACCAGATTGCTCTCACTAATGATTAACACAAATACAGGATTCATATTTGAATGTAAATATTGTGAATTTGAAAGGTTTATGTAGTCACCTGTTAAATTAACATTATCCTATTGGTGGCTCAAGTTGATTTATGTATGATTTATTTGATTTATATATGATTTAATTATGAGGCTTTTATAACTTCTTTTTTGAAATAGTGTAGCTACATGCAACTTTTATTACTAAGGCAGAGTACACATAACTCTGGTTTAATTCTTTACTACTGTAAATGAGGATTCCTGTATATCCTGCAGGGATCACTGCATTTACTAACATGTTACTAATTCTTTATAAAAGTAAGAGTGGATGTATTGTGGAAAACAATCTGTCTAGTTACTCAGTTCCATTAGTTAATTAAAAAGTGTTGCTTTCATTCCCTTAATATACCTGACTTTGCTCTTCTCCTTTCTCGCAACAACTTCTTGCTTTTTCAGCCTCCAGTAATTATTTTTCTGTGTTTGATATGAGGTGGTCTTGAATTTACCACAAACAACTGATGCATGTGCATTTTATTCTGTGATTTATTCAATTAGAAATTCACTTCTGGGTTATTATTTTCTTTTTAAAAAAATTCTTTTCTTTTTTATTAAAACAAAACAAGACACCAACATACATATAAGAGAACGACAAACATAAACAAAATATAGGAGCTCTTACTGCTCAGCTCTTACCAGAAGTTTCCGGAGAAAAACCTTTGCAAATCATACCATACAAAGAAACATATACTTATATTTCTTACTATTTACAAATTTACAGCTATTTATTTCTATATAATATATTTAGTTGTTTAGTTATTCCTTAATCTTCTGTTCAACCAATCACTCTACTAAACAATTCCCTCAACACTGTCAGACTTTCTCCTAAATCTGCACTTCTATTCTACTAGTTTTTCTCATCATTCCTTTCACCCATTTCCTCCCATGTTGACTGTATGACTGTAACTTGTTGCTTATATCCTAAGATTTTTATTAATATTGCTTCTTCATTGTTTATTTGACCCCTATGACAATCATTAAGTGTTTACCACATGATTCTTGACAAATGTATATTTTATTTTATGTACGCTGAGAGCATATGCACCAAGACAAATTCCTTGTGTGTCCAATCACACTTGGCCAATAAAAATTCTATTCTATTCTATTCTATAGGGTTATTATTTTTGAATTACAAGTAGGAAGGTTTTATTTTATTAATATTTCACTCAATGAAGACTAAGCTAAGACTCTATTTTGCATCACCAGAATTTCTTGGGTAATTACATTGAATGAAATAAAATAAATAAAATTTGAGACATGGTTTATATTTCAACAAGATAGGGAGAATATAAGTTGAATTAATTAGCCATTTAAAACAGTTCAGATATAAAATATACTGTCTGCTCAAGTTACGGGGGAAGAAGTCAATCTTCTAGAAGCAGTACTTTAATTACTGGGTACTGTGAGCCTAGTATAAATGCCCTGAGTAGTTGGGTCAGAATCGCATTCTGCTGATTCTGCTTTTTCTGTATTCTCTGCACTCAGGGATGGGCGGGAGAAGCATTTGTTCATCTCTTGAACTCTGCTTTGCTACCTGCCCTTTCCATCTTCTCCCCCCTTCCTCAGTCACTCTGTGCTCTTTCTTCTTCCCTGCCTACTCTTCCGAGGTCAGGTGGCCTGCAACTGCCTCATCCTCACTCCCAGGTTGTTCCTCAGTGGCCATAGAGAGTGTGCCTCCGTTGGCTCCATCTCCTTGGACCCAGGCTCTGATGGAGCCATGACACTAATGTAGCAGTCAGCTAAACTGAGAATGTACTGATCAGTATGTTTTAAAACATTGGTTGAATGCTTGATTCTCAGAACAATTTGTTCTTAAATTACTTAGTATGAGTGTGAAGAGAAATATTTTGCTTATTTACCATTATTGTCTTATATAAAAATGGAACTCAGCAAGAAAATTATATAACCACTAATCAAAGTTCTTGTTTGACTGAAACTGTTCCAAGAGGGAAGGATATAAAATTGGCTCATGCGGAGGCTGAAGTCAGTTTATGTTGCTCGGTTGCAGTTTTAAATAGAGCTACGCTGTCTCAGATTTCTAAATATCACATTTCTGTTCTATTGCTGGTTTTATCCAGTCATAAGGGTAAATCTAGTTTGAAGATAATTACTTACACTATCACATTGACAAAGGTAACATTCAGAGAAAGTTTTTTTCTCCTTTAAAAAAGGAATATCAGAAATATAATAATATTTAATAAGGATTGTAGTGCTTAGCAGCACTAACATTTGAGAAACTTCGAAACTCTATATTGTATCCTTATGAGTTTCTCAGTATAGAATTTGATGCTTCCCTCTATCTTTCAGATTCGCAGTTCAAAAATATTTACAAGTTAGCATATTGAATATATCTTGTATGTATGATATGCTAGTTACATGAGAAATCTTACCTTTTATCTCTGCAAAACAAGTGTAAAAGAAAAGTTGTGACCTTTCATTTGGGATACCTAAAATATGTAAACATTTTGTATTTAAAAATAAACTCTAAATCTTTTTTCTTTTTAAATTAATAGTAATTGTAAGTGGACACTATCTTAATTGTCTTTCAAAACCTTTCCCCCAAATAATAGCATTTTTTTTTAAAAAAAATTCCAATTAACTTGAATAAGCCAAGCACCTTTCAGATTAACTCCTTAAATTGAATTCCTTTGAAAGTTTTGGTTTTTAAAACAGTATTTTTAAACCATTTTTCCTTACTTTGAGTCCTTCCATGTTATGATGAATTTGAAATTTATTATTTAAAGCTACTTAGCCAGTACTACATTCTGT
The DNA here is from genome assembly GCF_031021105.1 of Erythrolamprus reginae. NCBI lineage: Eukaryota > Metazoa > Chordata > Lepidosauria > Squamata > Dipsadidae > Erythrolamprus > Erythrolamprus reginae. Next base: position 91,984,432 of record NC_091952.1, read on the forward strand.
AATCTGTATTACAGAATCCTAAAGCAGTGTAAAATAGATATTAAAAATTGATTTTTTTCAAAAATGGACACCGTGTTTTAATGCTACTATATTGTTGTTTTTAAATTTGTACTGTATTTCCTAATATTCATAGAGAACCCAGGCTGAAATTTGATAGAAAGAATTTACATATCACTAAATAAATACTGAAAGAAATCTTGCTAAAATGCTAATGATTACAGCTTGATCAAAGTTTGTTTGTGGTCTCCTGTGTTGTTTCTGACTCCATAAATGAATCCTAATGGGATATCTAGTTTATTCTCTTTGTCTAGCAGCTGGATCTAGATATTCTGTTTCTTTTTTAACCTTTCAAGTCATTTATTTTATTTGAAATATTGAACAACTGTATTTCTTACAAATAGGCTATTATTGTATAGGTTTGCCCGTACCTTTGGCTCAGAACAATAAACATAAGAGTAAGCTTATTAAGTACTTTATAAAGAAGGAATGCAAGAACTTCTGAATAAACAATTACTTAGCACTAGGAGAAGAAAAGCGGCGAGAAAGAAACTCAGGATAATCCCACGTTAAATTAGTTTGTTATACACGGGGGTAAAGGTGGCAGAGAAATAGTCTGGCAGACCTTCAAGATTCTATTATTATACTCTAAAGCAGGGGTCCCCAACTTTTCTCTATAGAATTGCTCCTTGTGCCCAAAAGGTTAGGGGTCACTGCCTTAGACTTTTGTGGTCTGTCTCCTGGCATGCCTGATATTTACCCAGCATACTAATCTATGAACTATGTTTTATAAATAATCCATTCACATGATATACTAAATAAAAATTAGATTATGGCTTTGTGCCATACTTGAGCATATTCTAAATACAGTGGTACCTCTACTTACAAACTTAATTCGTTCTGTGACCAGGTTCTTTAGAAAAGTTTGTAAGAAGAAGCAGTTTTTCCTATAAGAATCAATGTAAAAGCAAATAATGTGTGCAATTGGGGAAACCACAGGGAGGGTGGAGGTCCCGTTTCCTCCTAGGAGATTCCTAGAGAGGCCCTATGGAGGCTTCTCCCCGCCTTTTCCAGCCCTGTTTTCTCCCAAGAGATTCCTAGAAAGGCCCAACAGAGGTTTCTCCGCATCTTTTCTGGGCCTGTTTCCTCCCAGGAGATTACTAGAGAGGCCCCAAGGAGGCTTCTCCCTGCCTTTTCCGGTTACAGTTTTGGAGGCTCGGGTTTGTAAGTGGAATAGGTACCACTTCAGTGGGAAGATAACAGCGTTCTATGTGTATAGTCATTGGTGTACGGCCACATGATGATGAAAATGGACAACACTGGCTCCCCTGGCTAAGAAATGGAGATGACTACTGCCTCCTAGAGTTGGACATGACTGGACAGGGGAAACCTTTACTTTTAATAGGGTGATTATCATTGTTAAAAAGGTAAACTACCTTATACAGTGGTACCTCGGTTAACGAACGCCTTGGTAAATTTCGGCAAAAATTTGCTTCGGATACTGAACAAAAATTCAGATACCGAACAGAAATGTTTGGTTATTATTCGAAATGTTACACCCATTGTCCCTCACTCCTCCCCTCTCCTTACCTCCTTACCTCTTGCCTCTCTACATTTGTCCCCTCACCAAGGGAGCAGCAAAGCGTTGCTTCGGCTATGACGAGGCAGGCACTGAGTTTGCTGGTCCCGGCGGCGGGTTCTCTTTGAGGACACCGGTGGCAGTGGTGGCTTCTTTTCGGGGACAGCAGCGGTGGTGGTTCCGGCAGCTTCCTTTCAAGGAATAGCAGCACTGGGAACATCATGTCCATGCCCATGCCCCCAGGCCCCCACCACCGCTGCTGTCCATGCCCCCAGGCCCCCACCACCGCTGCTGTCCATGCCCCCAGGCCCCTGCCACTATCCCCCAAAAGAAGCCACCTCCACCACCGGTGTCCTAAAAGAGAAGCTGCCGCCAGGACCAGCAAACTCAGTGCCTGCCCCATCATAGCCAAAGCGATTCTTTGCTGCTTCCATGGCGAGGGGATGAAGGCAGAGAGGCAAGAAGTAAAGAGGTAAGGAGGGGGGGAGTGAGGGACAATGGGGAGGGTAAGGGGTAAAGAGGTAAGGAGAGGGGGGCAGGAGTGAGCGACAATGGGTGTGGGGGGGCAGAAAAAATCCTCAATTTTCAATTTTCCCCATAAGAAATAAAGGCTGGGAACCAATTACAGTGATCCCCCGGGTATTGCGATCCCGATCATTGCGAAATGGCTATATGACGATTTTGCAACCCGGAAGTAAAAACACCATCTGCGCATGTGCACCCTTTTTTCTATGGGCACGCATGCGTAGATGGCGCCGGGCAGATCAGCTGCTGGGCGGCTTCCCTAGGTCTTCCCCCTCTTGCTGGCGGGAGAGCGAGCGGCGGGCATCAGCAAGGAGTTTCCCCACCGCCCACGCAAACTCCTCGCTGCCGCTCGCCCGCCCTTCGCCCGCCCACGCCGTTCATTCTCGCCGCTTCCCAGCTGAGTCCTGAAGCGAATTGGCTTCAGGGCTCAGCTGGGAAGCGCGAGCGAGCGGCGCGAGCAAACGGCTTGTCCGCCGCCTGCCTGCCCGCACGCCCGCCCGCCCTTCGCCCGCCCACACCGTTCATTCTCGCCGCTTCCCAGCTGAGTCCTGAAGCGAATTGGCTTCAGGACTCAGCTGGGAAGCGCGAGTGAGCGGCGCGAGCGAATGGCTTGTCCGCCGCCTGCCTGCCCGCGCACCCGCCCGCCCTTCGCACGCCCACGCCGTTCATTCTCGCCGCTTCCCAGCTGAGTCCTGAAGCGAATTGGCTTCAGGACTCAGCTGGGAAGCGGCGCGATCGAACGGCGTGGGCGGGCGAAGGGCGGGCGAGCGGCAGCGAGGAGTTTGCGTGGGCGGTGGGGAAACCCCAGCGCCGCTTCCCAGCTGAGTCCCCTTCCCAGGAACCCCAATCTTCGGCTCCTCGCTAGCGCTGCGGAAGTAAAAACACCATCTGCGCATGTGCAGATGGTGTTTTTACTTCCGCAGCGCTACTTCGCGAAAAACCGATCATTGCGGGGGTCCTGGAACGGAACCCTCGCAATGATCGGGGGATCACTGTAAATCCATTTCCATTATTTCCTACAGGAAAAATGGTTTCGGATAACAAACATTTTGATTAACAACCAACCTTCCGGAATGGATTGTGGTTGTTAACCAAGGTACCACTGTACATATATCCTTTGATTTGATTTTTTTTTAAAAAAACATGCTAAATATATACTTTGCTTGTGATTCAGTACATTTCTCCTAGTTTCCTCAGCTAAAATAGGCTGAGCTGAGAAAGCGTAATTAGGAGTTTTCAAGCTCAAAATTATACTTAATCTGGGATCTGTTGGTCAGTTGGGTGGCCATATATACCTATTTCATAAATAGATAGAAATTTCCCTGGTGCTGGTCCAGCACTTTAAAGATGATATTCAAACTCTCTAAATATGGATATAAATATAGGGATACAGTTACTCTTTAACAACGGATCAACTATAAGATTCTTGGGTTTGCTATAGTTCCCCCCCACACTATACTTTGAAAATTTGGGGAGCTCCCACTCTTCTCAAAAATTACCTGCTCAATAATATTCCTTAATGTGTATTTTATAGCCTGGTAAATTTAAACACATGTGTTAAACTAAGAAAAATGAAGGGGAAAGTAGCAATTAGTATATATATAATGCCATTGATAAAATAATGAAGATTTGGGGATTATGGAAATGAATAAATTTTTAACTATCAATGGCATGGGAGAGATAATGCAGTTTATCAAAATCCAAGCTGTGTAGGATATGCAAAATGAAGGTTATAGTTTATACAGTAGAATTTTTCATTGGCAAGCAGATGGCCTTTTTTCCTTTAAAGTATGTACACACCTTGATTCATATTGAATTAAAAGTACAGTATGTCACTATTCACACATTTTGAAATGATAGAACTTTTTAAATAAGCAATTGAACACGTTACGATTTACAGCAGGAAGTACAAAGTTTATTGCAGATTAAAAGCCCTAGTTGAAGGTTAACTTTGAGTTAAATACCTTGTTCTTAAATATAACAAATTGAAGTGTGTAGTTTCATGATGTAGTTAAATTAAATGCATTTCATGTTCCTTTTTAATTAAAAAAATAAATATAATTGTTAAGCCACCACTTACAAGATTTTCATTAACTATTGTATATAACGTGATGTATGGTTGTGACTGAATTGGTTGATTGATTTTAATATAGTGGGTTTTTAACTTGTTGTTTTTAACTAATTTGATTTATTTTGTACGCACTGTTTTATATTGTATCTTGTGAGCTGCCCTGAGTCTTCAGAGAAGGGCAGCATACAAACCAAATAAATAAATAAATAAATAAATAAACAAACAAACAGAAAGAAAGAAAGAAAGAAAGAAAGAAAGACTGTAATACAGTGTTTTTTAACCAGGGTTCCACGGAACCCAAGGGTTCCTTAAGGGCCAGCCAGGGGTTCTGCGACTGCAGCAGCTGCCAAACAGGAGGAGGTGTGGCAATGGCAGCGGTGCCAATAGCAGCAGCAGCAGTGCCCCTCTAGCCCCTCGCTGCAGCAGCGGGGTAAAGCGCAGACTGCAGCGGCAGGAGGACAAGGAAGAAGAGGAGGAGGTGAGAGCAGTTGCCTCTCCAGCACCTCCGACGCGGTGCTTCCCAGTCCAGGGCCAAGGCATGCCAGGTGGCTCAAGGTTCTCTCCCGCTCTTCCTAATGCCTCCTTCCCACGCCTGCGTACATGCCACCACACTTGACCAAGCGACCAACTTGTTCTCTCCGTTTTCCCTGCGCAGGGCACTGTAAGAGAGCATGCCTTACTACTCCGCTCATGCTCGGGGTCTGAGAGGGCAGGCGGAATGGAAGGTGTCAGCTCTGGCTTTGCCTTCACTCCGACCCTCCCACTGGCCCCTACAGCCGCCAAAAATTGGGAGGGAAAGCGGGTGGAATGGAGCGAATGGCCTCCGCTTATTGTCCCGCTCAGGCCCGGCACTCCCGGCAAGGGTGCGCAGCGCAGCCTCTCTCTCTCTCATTCCTGTCTGATGGACTTTGGATCAGTAATGGATTTAACTTACCTTTGCTACTGGTTCGGAGAGGTGCATGCAGGCACACGTAGTTTCTGCCTATGCTCAGGGTGAACTGGTAGAAACCCACCACTGCTTTGGATCCTATGGACTAAGTGACAGATGATAGTTTTCAAAAAAATAATGCCCTCCATCACTCTGCTTGATCTCTATCTTTGAAGAGGTGATTCCTGGTTCCTGTCTCGTGTCCACCAAAGATGGCCAAGAGGAGCAGATTGGAAGTGAAGAGCCACAATCATGTGGCCACTCTTCCCTGTAAATCCTTCATACTATAGCGAAGGAACTTTTATAGAACTATCTCTGATAATTCAGATCAGATATTTGAGGGGGAGCATATGGACCTTATTTTGAGAAAAGCAAATAGACTGCAAACTCTGGAATACAAAAACAACATGAATAGCTAGCACAATTGAAAGCATCCGACACCCACCACAGAAGCAGCTGGACTGTTCTCTGTCAGAATTGTTACAAGCTTATTTAGATAAATTCCAGAAGGCTTAGGATTCTGGAAACTTTCCAGTTCAAATTGGAATGAGTAAGAAAAATGCTATTTCTGTAAATAGAAATTGGCAGAGATTTGTTGATAACTATGGTAAACAAAATTGGCCAGAATGAGAAATTTTGATTGTTGTCAACTAAAACTTGAAACTTTTTTTGGTGGAAGAGAAAGATAAATTAAATAAAATTGTTTATACTTGCTGGGAGGAAGTTACTTATTTTTCCTTTCCTTTTAATTTTTTTTCTTTTTCTTTGCAATTTTTATTTTTTATTTTTTCTCTATAATGTAATCGTTAATAAATATTATTTTTAAAAAAGACTTACCCAAAATTGTTTTGATTTTTATTAATTCATTATTTTAAATTTTGTACAGAATAAAAACAATGCATTTTTTAAAAAAAGGAAAAGTGAACAAATTAAAAAAATGTGATATAAATAAGAAAAGAGAGAAGAGAGAGAGAAAAAGAAAAAAAAGATATAAGGTTTCTTCCGTTCTTCACAGCAGCTATAAATGCATTTATATTTTCCAAAGTTGTGTCTTAAATACTAATTATAGCATACTTATACGATATTATTATATTATTTTGGTTCATCCCACAATCAGCCAGATGTTCAGAATGACTTTGGCATTTTAGTCTGCCTATCATGTCCTTTCCAGAGTATGTTATTACAATTATAATAATTATAATAGGCATATGTCCATATATTCTATACCAGTGATCGTGAACTGCACACAGAACCATATCTGAGGGCACATGAGCCATTGCCCTATGTAAGCTCAAGCATGCATGAGCACATGCCTCCTAAAGCCTGGGGACAGAAAAAAATAGCCCAACAGGCTGACCAGAAGTTCATTTCTGAACTTCCTGTTGGGCCGTTTTTTGCTTTCCCCAGGTTTCAGGAGGGTTTTCTGAATTCTGGGGATAGTGAAAAATGGCTCAATGGGCCTATCTGAAGTCTTGAGGCTTCATTGAGACCTGAGCACATGCACAGGGGGGCAGTGTGGGGGTTGTGTGCATGCGCGTGTGTGGGGAATCAGCATTGCATTATGGGCAATGCCCTCTAAATTTTTTTCGGTGTGGGCGGAAAAGTATAGTGTCTGAGTGGCACATTTTCATGCCTAAGCACAAAGGTCACCCAAGACAACTTGTTGCATAATTATTTGGAGCTCGGTGGTGGGGCAGAATAAGGTCCCTTCCCATTATGTTATTCTGTTATTTTATATTTCAATTAATATCATTATCATCTTACAAATCCAGATAGGCCGTCGTGCCTACTCCTCCTTCTTATACATTCTTCTTAAAAGAAAGTAAAAACTTTTATACAACCTTTTCCTAATCAATAGGAAAAAAAAATCCCTTCTTTTTTATTAAAAGAAATTAATAATAAAAAAAACACAAAATCGATTACTATTAAAACAAAATTGATTACTATTAAAACTAAAAAACTAAAAAAAATCAGCAAAATCAAAAACAAAACTATTAATATATCCATGCTTTAAAATCTTTACTTCTTAAACATTTATCATAGCATTATAGTAATCTAATACAGTGATCCCCCGCTCGTTGCGAGGGTTCCGTTCCAGGACCCCCCGCAACGAGCGGGTTTTCGCGAAGTAGCGCTGCGGAAGTAAAAACACCATCTGCGCATGTGCAGATGGTGTTTTTACTCCCGCAGCGCTAGCGAGGAGCCGAAGATTGGGGGCGGCGGGGCTGTTTTAAAATGTCGCCGCCGGCATGGGGGGCTTCCTAGCAGCCCCCCAAACCCGGGTTGGGGGTCCGGGGGGTGCTGGCAAGCCCCCCATGCCGGCAGCGACATTTTAAAACAGCCACGCCGCGCTGGCTGTCGGCGCTTTCGAGCTGAGTCCCGGAGCTCAAAAGCGCCGACAGCCAGCGCCGGCGAACGGCTTCTCCACGCTGGCTGTCGGCGCTTTCGAGCTGAGTCCCGGAGCGAATTTGCTCCGGGACTCAGCTCAAAAGCGCCGACAGCCAGCGCCGGCGAACGGCTTCTCCGCGCTGGCTGTCGGCGCTTTCGAGCTGAGTCCTGGAGCGAATTCGCTCCGGGACTCAGCCCCAAAGCGCCGACAGCCAGCGCCGGCGAACGGCTTCTCCGCGCTGGCTGTCGGCGCTTTCGAGCTGAGTCTCGGAGCGAATTCGCTCCGGGACTCAGCCCCAAAGCGCCGACAGCCAGCGCCGGCGAACGGCTTCTCCGCGCTGGCTGTCGGCGCTTTCGAGCTGAGTCCCAGCGAGGCGGTGGGCTGGGAGCCGCAGGTGAAAGGAGCTCGGGCATTGGAGCGCGGCGCCAGGCATTGTTCTCCGGACCCCGCCCGCAGCCTGGAGAGGGAAAGGGCCGCCACGGGGCTGAGCGGGCGGGGTCCGGAGAACAATGTCCGAGCTCCTTTCGCCTGCGGCTCCCAGCCCACCGCCTGTCTCCTGCTGCCCGGTTTAGCCAGGACACGAGCGGCGAAATGACTTGGAGGAATGTGAAGCTGAAACCGGCCGGTTTCAGCTTCACATTCCTCCAAGTCATTTCGCCGCTCGTGTCCTGGCTAAACCGGGCAGCAGGAGACAGGCGGTGGGCTGGGAGCCGCAGGCGAAAGGAGCTCGGGCATTGTTCTCCGGACCCCGCCCGCAGCCTGGAGAGGGAAAGGGCCGCCGCGGGGCTGAGCGTGCGGGGTCCGGAGAACAATGCCTGGCGCCGCGCTCCGATGCCCGAGCTCCTTTCACCTGCGGCTCCCAGCCCACCGCCTCGCTGGTTGGCTTCTCCTCCTGCTCAGCCTCGCCTCGGCCTTTGTGCACGGCTTGTCCCGACAGCCCCCCACCCCAGCACTTTGAATCCAGCAGCTTCTGCTGGATACGGGCGGTGGGTGGGACGAGCAGCGCGGAAGCCAGGGGCTGTGGCAGCTCGCCCCCCCATCGCCCGTATCCAGCAGAAGCGGTGGGATTCAAAGTGCTGGGGTGGGGGGGTGTCCCGACAGCCCCCCACCCCAGCACTTTGAATCCAGCAGCTTCTGCTGGATACGGGCGGTGGGTGGGACGAGCGGCGCAGAAGCCAGGGGCTGTGGCAACTCACCCCCCCATCGCCCATATCCAGCAGAAGCGGCGGGATTCAAAGTGCTGGGGTGGGGGGTGTCCCGACAGCCCCCCACCCCAGCACTTTGAATCCAGCAGCTTCTGCTGGATACGGGCGGTGGGTGGGACGAGCGGCGCGGAAGCCAGGGGCTGTGGCAGCTCGCCCCGCCCATCGCCCGTATCCAGCAGAAGCGGCGGGATTCAAAGGGATTCAAGGCTAACTTCTGCGCTTGGCTTGAGGACTCAGCTGGGAAGCGGCACGGGTGTTTTAAAAGGTCTCCGCCGGCATGGGGGGCTTCCTACCCCCCCCGAACCCCCAACCTGGGTTTGGGGGGGTGCTAAGAAGCCCCCCATGCCGGCGGAGACCTTTTAAAACACCCGTGCCGCTTCCCAACTGAGTCCCGAAGCCAAACGAACCCGGGTGGCCGGGCGAGCAGCGAGCAAATGGCGGGTGGCCGGGCGAAGGGCGGGCGAACGGAGGGCGAGCGGGTGCTGGGGGGGGGCTTCTCGCCCTCCCGCCAGCAAGAGGGGAAAGACCCAGGGAAGCCGCCCAGCAGCTGATCTGCCCGGCGGGGAACACCATCTACGCATGTGTGGCCATAGGAAAAAAGGGCGCACATGCGCAGATGGTGTTTTTACTTCCGGGTTGAAAAATCGCGATGTAGCCCATTCGCAATGGTCGGGGACGCAATAACCGGGGGATCACTGTAATACTATGAAAATCTATCTGAACACCAATGCATCAATTAATATATTTCCATATTTACTTTTCTATAATTTCATTCAATATTTCCAAACTCAATTAATTTTCAGGCAATTAGCATTTACTATTATTAACTTTCAGCAATCTTTTACATTTCCAAGTATATTTTAAATTCACAATGCAAAGTCATAAAATCATACAGTACATATCATAAACCCCTTATTTATCCTATGTATCTTCCATTACTTTTACCTATGTAATTCTATATAGTCCTAAAATTCTAACCCAATTTTATGAATTAATACATCCTAATATTAAACAACATCTAAATATATCTTTTACCATCATTCCATAGTCAATCCATATTTAATAATCATCCCTCCTCAAATTTCCACCACTCTTACCAAAGGGAAGAAACCATGTTGTTTTTCAGTAGCCTGCATTTTTCTTTTGATATTTGTTATATTTCTTTTTAATTATAAGCTACCAAAGGTTTTTACGCAGCTGAGAGACATGAAAATTAAATTATATTAAGAAATTGGATGATTGATATTGTTTTGCTGATCCTAATCTGCAGTAAAGATATTTTGGTTTTTAAAAATCCCACCATATTTTGCCTCAGAGAATTTCAAAATAAAATACTGTGTGTCTATAACAGTGACCTCTGTTAAGTATCAAAATGCCACTTAAATAGTTGAGTTAGTTTCAAACTAGATTTTGATTTTCTTTCTCTCCCCCCTCTCCCTCCCTCCCTTCCTCTCTCTTTCTCTCTCTCTCTTCCTCCCTTCCTCTCTTTCTATCTCTCTCTTCCTTCCTCTCTCTTTTTCTTTTCCTCTCTTCCTTCCTCCCTTTCTTTCCTTCTCTCTTCCTTCCACTTTTTCTCTTCCCCTCTCTTCCTTCCTCCCCCTCTCTCTTCCCTCCTTCCCTCCCTCTCCCTCTCTTTCTTTCTCTCTCTCTTCATCCCTTCCTTTATATTTCTCTTCCTTCCTCTCTTTCTCCCCTTTCTCTCTGTCTTCCTTCCTCTTCCTCTCTCTACCTCCTTCCCTCCTCCTATCACTCTCTTTCTCTCTCCCTCCCTTTCTCTCTCCCTATCTTTCTTCCCCCTTCTTTCTTTCTCTCTCCCCCTCCTCCTATCACTCTCTTTCTCTCTCCCTCCCTTTCTCTCTTCCTCTTTTTCTTCCCCACTCTTTCTTTCTCTCTCTTCCTTCCCTCCCTCCCTTCCCTCGCTCCTTCCTTCCTTTCCACTTCTCTTCCCTTCTCTTTCCCTTTTCTTTCTTTCTTTCTTTCCACTTCTCTCTTTCTTCCCTCTTTCCCTCTCCCTTCTCTCCCCGCGGAGGACTCACCCGACAAGCTTCCACCCTCCGAGCCCAGACTCCCATTCAGTCTCCATTCTGAAAATGCTAGCTGGCAACTCAAAGAGGAGGAGGAGGAGGGTGTGTATTTGTGTGTGTGTGTATGTGTTGTGCCTGGCTCGGCTTTCAGCAGGCCTTCCGTTAACTCAGGTGAGGTGAGATCGAGGAGGATGTTCTCCTCACCACTGTCCTTCTGGCTTTAGAGGTGCCTCAGCAAGAGGGTGCGGAGACTTACCATTTCCTCCAGTCGCAATCCCCGCCTCCTCTCTCAGGGCGAACTTCTGCACCCCGCCATGCACCTCAGGAGGTGGGGTGGAGGCTGTTTTTTCCCCACAGGGTGCTTTCTATCTCTGTGCTTTCTACTGTCATGTGGCTGGGCTGCCCAGAGGGAAGTGGCAGCTCTTGCCTGAGGAACCCGCTGCAATGACCGCCAGCTTGGCGGGAGGCACCAGCGGTAGACACAGGCGGTAGGGAAGGAGAGGGAGCCGCTGCTGCCCCTGACACCGGCCGCCACGGATGGGCCGGTGCCGACTCTCCTGGTTGCAGCTGCTGGGAGACTCTCCACCTTTATCTTTAAAGTTCACGGCAGAGTGCTCAGCCTCTCCCCCAGGTGCATGGCGGGCTGGCAGTGGAATGGAGAGCTCGGTGGAAGGCTTCCCCGCACTTTCTTTGCCGCTCCCCACCCTCAACTCCGACACCCAGCTCCCATGCGCAGCCTTGGAAAAGTCTGAGTGGAGGGTTGTTTTTGTGTGCACAGCCAAGCGTGCCTTAGAGGGAATATTGATTATGGGTGTGGACACGTGTGCTCAGCTATGCTTTGCATGTCCACCGTTTTGGCACCTGAACCAAAAAAGGTTCACCATTACTGTTCTATAACAGTGATGGTAAACTTATGCATGGGTGCCACAGGTGGCACATGGAGCCATATCTGCTTGCACATGAGCCGTTACCCTATGTGCATGTGCATGCCAGCCAGCTGTTTTTCGGCTCGCCCAGAGTCTCTAGGAGGGCATTTTTGGCTTCTGTAGAGTCTCTGGAGTGGAAGCCTCTGGAGTCTGGGGAGGATGAAAAATGGGCCTACCGGGCCTACCAGAGGTTGGGAAATGGACTGTTTCAGGTCTCCAGAAGGCCTCCTGGGGCGGGCATGGGGAAGGCCATTTTCACCATCCCCAGAATTATGGGTGTGGGCATTCACACATGCATGATAGCACATGCACACGCTCTTCCAGCACCCGAGGAAAAAAAGGTTCACCATCACTGTTCTATACCATACTATAGGAACCATACCATTGGATCCTGTGGGCTAAGGGACATGTCACTCAGTAATGGTACTAGGTTAAGAACTCTCATGCAGCCTATTATTTGAGTGTTGGCTTTTGGTGCTCTGGAAGGATCTTATTTCAAATAGGATGTTTTTTACTTTGTGATGTATTTCTTATCGGAATTTAGGAACTTGTTATGAAATGTTTAATATTTTTACAGCATCATTATATTGAATTATTTCAACTTGTACCAAATAGCAATTATTATTCTTCCTGCAATAAAGCTTGGCAACAAGTTACAGGTTTTGGGCATTGAATGGATTTTGTAATTAATACACATTTGAGTTAAGAAATCACAATAACACATAGAATGGTGACTTTTATAGAATACTGTAACTAGCATTTACTGCCATTGGATAATTATTTAGGTCTCTTATGATTTCAAAAAAGGATATTTGTTTGAAAAGTAATAAAAATGCATCTGTTTTTCTCTTTATATTTTCTCTTTCTCGCTTTATAGATCATGTTTTGCACATTGAATACACACAAAATTGATATGAACAAGCTTTTGGGTGTACAAATTGGCCTTGAAGACTTTATATTTGCTCATATCAAAGGAATAAAAAAAGAAGTGGAAGTTTTCAAATCAGAAGATTCACTTGGACTTACTATTACTGATAATGGAAATGGATGTGCCTTCATAAAGGTAGGTTGGAGATAAAATGAATACAGGTAGTCCTCAATGTATGACTACAATTGAGCCCAAAATTTAGGTTGCTAAGTGAGAAAATTGTTAAGTGAGTTTTGCCCCATTTTACAACTTTACTTGCTATATTTGTTAAGTGAACCACTCCAGTTATAAAGTTAGTAACATGGTTGTTAAGTGAATCAGGCTTTCCCATTTAATTTCCTTATCAGAAATTTGCAAAAGGAGATCACATGACCCCTTGACACTATAACAGATATAAAGGGAATGAAAATTTATTCTCTTGCTTATCTCCCTTTGGATTTTGGATAGATGGATCTTGGCTAAAATGTGAGACTGTTCATGATCATATTTGTAGTTCATAATTTTCTGAACCAGATTTTTTTTTTTGCATTCATCATAATATATGTCATTGTTTTTGTCTGCAGAGAATTAAAGCAGGAAGTCTTATTGATCAAATAAAAGTGATATGTGTTGGTGACCACATAGAATCTATAAATGGAAAAAACGTAGCAGGCTATCGTCATTATGAAGTTGCTAAGAATTTAAAGGACTTGAAGAAGGGTCAGACATTTACATTAAAACTGATAGAACCTATGAAATCATTTGGTGAGTGGAATATATTCACCAAAACATTATACTTGTACTGATAACCTTATTACAATAAAACTGTCATCAAGGATAATCACAATTAAGATACTTAATCATAAGGTTTAAAGCTGTCTTTCCATGCCTTAAACTCTATTACTCTAGTTATTGCACAGACAAACTTCACACAAAGCTCAAAAACTTTATTTCTTTTGGCACATACAAAAAGGAATTATCAAGCCCAGCGTGTTTCACAGGATGTATCAAATTTAATTTTGCTGTGCAGCCTGATTTAAAATAAAGACAGAAATTTTTAAAAATGGTGAAGGCAATATGCTTTCAAATTTATCTCATTTCAGATGTATTTGGACTGTCTTGGTAATGATTTTTCATATCTGCAAATCTACTTCAATCAATTTCCACTAGGTATATCTTTACTGCCTTTTAAGGAGAATTGAATTGAAAGATTGTTTACCTTTTAACTGCTATGACAACTTCGGAGAGGGGCGGCATACAAATCTAAGTAATAAATAAATAAATATTTGTTGTCTAAACATTGCTGGATAAGAATTACAATGAGGTTTAATTAATTGGGCAGTCTTACATCTGAAAACACAGTTTACATTTTATGGAAGCACAAAATTAAGAGGAGAGGTCAATGAGAATTACAGCTGCATCTCTAGTAGTTTATATTTGCCAACTAATTTTTTGGGGTAGATTTTCAGTCCCAAAGCTATAGTGTGAGGAAATAGCACATTGAAATTAAGTTGCTATTTACTAACAACAGGTGTGGTGAAATCATACACATTAGACTCTATTTGATATCCTTGAAAAGAATATTGAAACTGAATTAATTTAGTTAGATAATAGGACAATTCAGAACAAAGCAAATTATTTTTGTTTTGAGTGAGGTTAAATAAATTGATTAATATCAATGTTTTATATAATCATTTGGTGGGCAAAAAAAACCTGCTAAAAAGAAAAAAAGAAAACACTTAAACAAACAACAGAATATAACTCCAAGTGTTCAATGAGAATATTTCATTCATTCAGATCTAGAATGTGTTATTTGAGTGTTTCCTTTATTTTTTTGAGCAGTATATTTAGCAGTATAAGCTAGTCATTGTTGATTGAAAAGTAAACATCCCAATCTACCCATCTATAAAATTTGTGGGTCTGGCCCTATGAAAAATGTCTTAATGACTCTGCATCTGCTGAAGTTATCTTCAGATTAAATCCAGTTCTGAGTTGAATTGATTGTCAAACTTCATCCCATGAATCCTAAATTTGGGTTTGATGTTGTTCATCTTGAAAAGAATAACTATATTTGGAGTTGAATTGGAATTTGGGAAACATATATATCTATTGCAGAAATTATCGAGCCAAGGTCTAAAAGTGGAAATTTTTCAGAAGAAAAAATCTGCCGAGGACGAGAGACTCTTCGACTAAGAGCCAAAGGTTCTGCTACAATAGAAGAAATTGTGAGTTTTCAATTCATAAATCTTTGTCCTGAAGGCAGATTTTTGTTTTGGTTTGGATGACGCCCTTAAACTTTAGTTATAACCAATATTTTATCCATCCTGGTGAATTTGGCATTTGCCTCATTTCTTCTCTTCTCTCTTTGCCATATTAAGCTGTTGCTGCTCCTACTGTGCCATCTGTAACATTTCCAACAATGAAAGTTGCACAGCAACTTTCCTTAAAACATTGATTTCAGGTTGAAATTTGACTAAAAATATAGCCCAAATCTCATGTGGGGCGTGCACGTGCTTGTATTGGGAGCACCCGCACCGGCCGCCGAGGACTGTCTGGGTAGTGAGGTAGGTGGCTGCCCACCACCAGAGCTAGGCTACTGCCCGGACAGTGGGGGACGCAGTGGGGAAATGGAGCTTCACCCCAGAGCACCCTGAAAAGATGTTAAAGGAAATTCAGGGCGTCCTACATAAGCCACGCCCACAGTGTGGTAGTAAAACGTTTGGTAGCCCTTCACTGCCCACTACTGAATATAAAGATATCTGTAAGAGGGATTTAAAGGCCTTGGGAATGACATTAACAGTTGGGAAACCTTGACCTCTGATCGTTCAGCTTGGAGGCTAAAGACGTAGCATGGCCTTCTCCATTTTGAAGAGACACTTGTTCAGGAGGCAGAGAGGCAAAGAGACAGTTCCGGACAGGAGATAGAATGGATCTGCACTTAGTGTGGAAAGGATTTCCACTCTTGGATTGGCCTTTTTAGCCACACTAGGTGCTGTTCTAAGAACTCTTTCCAGAGCACGATACCATAGTTTCAAAACTGAAGGTTGCCAATTAGGTTGAGTCCACTTAGATGTTTATCTGTATCCTCAGGGTCACCTGAATAGTGCAAATGGAGCTTTCTTGAAATTGTTGAAAGGACTGTGTTTGTTTATTTGTTTATTTATTTATTTATTCATTTGTCCAATACACAAATACATAGGAAGAAAAATAGACATGTGATAATATAAAAGAGGGTGAAAGTGAACTTAGAGGAGAGGATATATGAAAGGAAGAGAATATATAAGATAGGTGAAAGAAAGGAAAGACAATTGGACAGGGGACGAAAGGCACACCAGTGCACTTATGTAAGCCCCTTACTGGCCTTTTAGGAACCTGGAGAGGTCAATCATGGAGAGTCTAAGGGAGAAGTGTTGGGGGTTAGGGGTTGAGTCCGGTAATGAGTTCCATGCTTCGATAACTCGATTGTTGAAATCATATTTTTTACAGTCAAGTTTGGAGCGGTTCGTATTAAGTTTGAATCTGTTGCGTGCTCTTGTATTATTGCGGTTGAAGCTGAAGTAGTCATTGATCGGTAGGACATTGCAGCATATGATCTTGTGGGCAATACTCAAATCATGTTTTAGGCACCGTAGTTCTAGGCTTTCTAGGCCCAGGATTGTTAGTCTATTTTCGTAGGATATTCTGTTTCGAGTGGAGGAGTGAAGGGCTCTTCTGGTGAAATATCTTTGGACATTTTCAAGGGTGTTGATGTCTGAGATGTGATATGGGTTCCAGACAGATGAGCAGTAGTCTAGGATGGGTCTGGCAAAAGTTTTGTAGGCTCTTGTGAGTAGTGTGAGATTGCCTGAGCAGAAGCTGCGTAGGATCAGGTTGTCATTAGATATAAATCCTTCCATTCCTCACCCTTAGTCAGAACTGAAAAAGCTTCTTGGATGAGAAGCAAGATGCCTTGAAAGAAAAACAAGGAAGTCCGTTTGTCTCTTGAAAAAGCACCTTTGGGCCAACTATGACTGGGTTGTAGGAGCAATCCTACATGCTCTGAAGCACTGTTTTGCTTTCACACATTAAACACTGCATACTCCTAAGAAACACAAAAGGCTCTGAAGAAATTTTAGTCTCATTGAATCTTATGATTGAGTTTGCAATGAGGCTTGCTTTCACACATGACTTTCTTAGTTTGGCTTGATTGTTCAGTGGGCAACCATATAATTATTGTTCAATAATTTTTGCTATTGAAATTACTCATCTCATTATAGGATATTAAATTCTGTACCAGAGAAGTCTGGATTCTGTATTTCATTTATTTTTGTTTCATTTCTTTAATGAAATGTCAAGGCCTCCCGGCTGTGTGTAGTTTACAAATTTTAAAAAAATCCATGATAAAAACACAGACAG
Organism: Erythrolamprus reginae; assembly: GCF_031021105.1. NCBI lineage: Eukaryota > Metazoa > Chordata > Lepidosauria > Squamata > Dipsadidae > Erythrolamprus > Erythrolamprus reginae. The sequence goes on from NC_091952.1 coordinate 92,001,378, forward strand.
TTGACTGAAGAGCAAGACACCAACCCATAAATCATTCAAAAGAGAAGTGGGGCATCACAACGCCCTGTTCTTAAGGCTTGGGAATTAGAATAAATAATACTATATACAGTGGTACCTCTACTTAAGAACTTTTCTAGATAAGAACCAGGTGTTCAAGATTTTTTTGCCTCTACTTAAGTACCAGAGCCTGGAAAAATTTCCCAGGAAATTTGAGAGCAGCACGAAGGCCTGGCCAGTTTCCTGCCATTCCCCCTTTAATCCCGGCCATCTCAGGCTTTTCTGGGCTGCCAGAGGAGCCTTTTGGTGGTGCTTAAGGAGGCTTTGGCAGCCCAGAGCCAATGGAGGGAGGCGCATGCTCCTCCTCACCACCTCAGAGTCCCTTTTTCTTTTAAGTCTTAAAGTTTTGGATTTTTTTTATTTCCCTCACCTCACCTTCTTCCTTCGGCAGCAACTGTCCTCCTCCTCTTCTTCCTCCTCCTTCTCCCACCCAAATTCTGAGCTTTTATGTCTTTCCTAATGGGTTTGCACACATTATTTGCTTTTACATTGATTCCTATGGGAAAAATTGCTTCTACTTACAAACCGTTCTACTTAAGAAACTGGTCACGGAACGAATTAAGTGCTTAAGTAGAGGTAGTATATACCACTGTACATACAGTATATATATATATATACTTATATGCAACCTTAAACACTCAACAAGCCATTTGGACCTATCCCCTCAGAAAATAAAACTCTGGGAGCCACAAAACCTGGGTGGGTGTGGCCAATTCATCCCTCCTACCCAGTCACATGACATTCCCCCAAGCCAGTAGCGGGTGGCTCCGGGTGTTTTCTGTGGGAAATGGGGGTCTTTCTCTATCTCTCTCTTTCTCTATCCCCCTTCTATTTTTCTTTTTGCTCTCCATCTACCTCCTTCCCTTTCTTTTCTTTCTACCTTTCCCCTTCTCTCATTTATTTCCCTTTTTCCCTCTCTTTCTTTCTTTCTCTCCCTTCTTTCTCTCATTTTTCCTCTCTCCTTCTCTCCCTCCATCATATTCTCATTTCTCTCTCTTTTTCTCCCCCTTTCTCTCTCTCATCTCCCTCTCTTTCTCTCCCTCTCTCTATTCCTCCTTTCTCTCCCTCTCTCCCCTCTCTCTTGTGTGTTTATGTGTGTTCCTCTTGAATCATTTCCAAAAACAGGTGAGGGTTGGAGTTTTGGTTTGTTTGGCGGTATTATTTTTTGTTTGGCTGATGTTCTTCCTTCTTCTTTGGGCGATTTTTACCATGTGATTTAAATCAAGTCATTTCAGGTTCCCACATAAATGAAGTTCTTTTGTCCCCCTGGTGTGGCTCTCTGTTGTCTGGCTGCCCAACCCCTTGCCCTCTCCTTCCAGTCATTCATTGCATGGCCTCAGAAGATAAATGGGATGGCTGGGATGGAGACTTACTCCAAATTCCAGAGGAGGAGGGAAGTGCGTCAGTACTTGCCTCTTATCTCGTAGGTGCTTCTTCCTTTGCCTCTTGGTGCGCGCACCTCAGTCACTCTGGAAGATTCATGACTTTCTCTCCACCCCAAGACACTGGCTTGGGCCAGCTGTGGCTGATGCTTCATGTCATAATGGGCTCCAGGAGGAGGAGGAGACGCCATCTCCCTTATATAGAGCGCTGGTGAGACCACATTTGGAATACTGTGTTCAGTTCTGGAGACCTCACCTACAAAAAGATATTGACAAAATTGAACGGGTCCAAAGACGGGCTACAAGAATGGTGGAAGGTCTTAAGCATAAAACGTATCAGGAAAGACTTAATGAAATCAATCTGTATAGTCTGGAGGACAGAAGGAAAAGGGGGGACATGATTGAAACATTTAAATATGTTAAAGGGTTAAATAAGGTTCAGGAGGGAAGTGTTTTTAATAGGAAAGTGAACAGAAGAACAAGGGGACACAATCTGAAGTTAGTTGGGGGAAAGATCAAAAGCAACGTGAGGAAATATTTCACTGAAAGAGTAGTAGATCCTTGGAACAAACTTCCAGCAGATGTGGTTGGTAAATCCACAGTAACTGAATTTAAACATGCCTGGGATAAACATATATCCATCCTAAGATAAAACACAGGAAATAGTATAAGGGCAGACTAGATGGACCATGAGGTCTTTTTCTGCCATCAGTCTTCTATGTTTCTGTGTTTCTATGTTTCTATTGTGAAGCACGCTAAATTTAAATGTGCTGTGCAAGGCGCTGCAAGAATAGTGAGCTCAGGGCAGAGAACAAGTTGGAAGTCGCAAGTCAAGAGCACTGGCCTGGACCAGCTGTGCTGACTCCGCTCCTCTCCCTGCTTACATGGCCTGCTCGCTGCTCTTGCAGCACCTTGTGCTACATACTTAAAATTTAGCATGCTTCACAATGAGAGATGGTATCTGCTTCTGGAGCCATTACAACATGAAGCCTTGGCTGCAGCTGGGCCAGGCCAGTGTCTCGACTTGTGATTTGCTCTCTGCCCTGAGACACTTACCCAGCCCAACTTTGGCCGAGTGACTTGGGGCAGAGAGAAAGTTGCACATCTCCCTGAGCAACCAAGTTGCACACAGCACCAAGAAGCTCTGGAAGAAGTGCCGGTAGATGAGAAGCAAGTACAGGGGCTTTTCGCTGTGGAATATGGAGTGAGTCTCCATCCCTGCCTTTGCCCTTACCTTTTCAGGCCACGTGGGGAGTGATGGAGGGGAGGGGGTTGGTGGGCCCAGCCAGCCAATAGAACCACAGCAGGGGGATGAAAGAGTTGCATGTATCTCTGGAGCTGTGGATTGTTTACACCCACATGTCAGTGGGTGCAATGTTTTCCAACTGGGGCTACATCGTGTGTGGATTTCAGCCCCAGAATTCTTCATCCAGCATGACCATTTATTAAGAATTCTTGTAATTGGAGTTTATATATCTTAATTGCCCAGGTTGAGAAAAGCTGGTTTAGTAGTAATTAGTTTGGAATAAATATTGATATAATTGCATTGCGCGATACTGAAAAATTTCACTTAATTTTTAAATATTATAATTAATCTGTTTTGTATTACTCATTGCATGGTTTATATTTTTTTCTTTCTTTGGGTAAAGATTTCAGATGTTGAAGAAAAGGCTACCAAAAAGGTGGATGATCTTCTGGAAACGTACATGGGAATAAGAGATCTTGAACTAGGTCAGTATTTAGGTAACAAACCTTCAATTCTAGTTCTGCTGGGGCTGCCAGAACTTCAATATACACATATTATGAATGTGATACTGTATAAAATATTATTTATTACTCTTTTTGCCAGCCAATGCAGTGTGATAGACTTGTGGAGCTATGATACATATAATAGCTTTAACTTGAATTTAAAATATTTTGCATTATGATAAATGATTTAACATATTAAAGTTCCCAAACTATTAAGATGTGGTAGATACCCATGATATCCCAATAACCCAGTTAAATCATTTAATATCCACTTAAACATATAGAATATGACAACAGGATTCCAATATTTGCTCATGGTGCTTGTTCTAAAACAAAAGAAACTAACAATTGAAGATAAGGCCTTCCAAGCCAGAAGGGATGATTATGAAATGAAAAACTTGTTTCATGCAGAGTTTTGATTGTTGTAACTGACGCAAAAAATAGAGTTGTAAAGTACTGAAACATTATCTATTTATGTCAGCCTGTTTTATTAGGCTCCTCATTATACTACTTAGAGTAGTAAAGCACAGATCTTAATGTATCAGACTTCATATATCACACTTCATCAATGACTTGGATGAGGGGATATGTGTCATCTTGCTCAACTGTGAGTGGGATCTTGGAGTCCTAGTGGACAACCATTTAAATATGAGTAAGCAGAATGCAGTAACTTCCAAAAAAGCCAACACAGTTCTAGTTTGCATTAACAGAGGGATAGAATCAAGATCACGTGAAGTGTTAATACCATTTTACAATGCCTTGGTAAAGCCACACTTGGAATACTGCACTCAATTTTGGTTGCCACAATGTAAAAAGGATGTTGAGACTCTAGAAAGAGTGCAGAGAAGAGCAACCAAGATCATTAGGGGACTGGATGCTAAAACATATGAAGAACAGTTGCAGGAACTGGGCATGGCTAGTTTAATGGAAAGAAGGACCAGGGGAGACATGACAGCCATGTTCCAATATTTCAGGGGCTGCCACAAAGAAGTGGGAGTCAAACTATTCTCCAAGGGACCTGAGGGTAGGACAAGAAGCAATGGGTGAAAACTAATCAAGGAGAGAAGCAACTTAGAACTAAGGAGAAATTTCCCAACAGTTAGAACAATTAATCAGTGGGACAACTTGCCTCCAGAAGTTGTGAATGTTCCAACACTGGAAGTTTTTAAGAAGATGTTGGATAACTACTTGTCTGAAGTGGTGTAGGATTTCCTGCGTAAGCAGGGGGTTGGATTAGAAGACCTCCAAGTTCCCTTCCGACTCTGTTACTCTATTTTTTTTTTAGACTGCATGGTTGACTAAAAAGCTTGATTGCTATGATTGGCTTTAGAAGCATAAGCTCCTGTTTAGCAATGTGTTAGGCTATTAAGGCAATTGTGTGTATATCTACTTGGAAATAAGCCTCATTCAGTTTAATGGAGCTTCATTTCAAACAAATGGTTATGAACTGTAGACGTACATTCTCCTCACAATAACCTGAACTCTATTGGCAATTTGAAGCATATATGTTGCCTATCATTAAACATTAAGATCAAATTCTCTTGGTTTTTTTTTTCTTTTTAAAAACTCTCTGCATTTGTATATGATTGTAATTTTGAGCATCAATGTTTTGCCACGGGGCAATTACCAATTACTCAATGCATTTTGTTAGATATCTCTGCAATCATCTCTTCACAAAATAGGCATATAAATTAAAGCAAAAAAAAAAATCAGAGTGTTTGTTATAATTAAGACTCTTTAACAATTATAAGTAAATCCTTTCTCTGTAAAGCATAGTTATAAACTCTTAGACCCCTCTAATTATAAATAGCTATCTCAAATATGTTATTTAACATAATATCAGTTGTTATGTGATGCCTTACCACAATTGTAAAAATAGTCAATCATCCCTAATTGTGAGTAGATTTTTATTTGGAGTAATTATAGATATCTGTACTATGAAATATGTATTTAATTTAAAAAGCCAAATATATAATAGGAATTTGTAATATTTTCAAGTAGTTCTTCTTAACAGCCATTAGAGGCCAGTATCTGACTGTTCCATATTGATGTACTGTAATTCTGAAAATAACATTTTTTGTTAAAACAATCAGAAAATTTCACAATGTGATGAGTAAGGGCATGTTAACAAAACGATTTTTATAATAAAGACAGTGGTGATAATTAATACTTCACTGTTGCTAATAAATGACTTTGATTAGAAAACTGTAGGACAGTGTTTAGGTCTTCAGTTCTAATAACATTTTCAGTTGGTTTCACCTTTTGGTGTCAAAGACATTTGCTTCTAAGAAAACTCTTAAGTGTTATTAGAATATAAAATATACCATTATATTTATGAAAGTTAAATTAAATAAAATAAAGTTAGTCTATCTTCTGTTTCCCTTCCCCTTTAACTCCATTATAACATGAAGTGGGCAAACAGTCCTTACTCTAAAAACAAAGTTCCTGTGCCTTCCGTCCCCTGTCCTATTGCTCTCCTATATCTCCTATACCTTTCTTCTATTCCTATATCTCTTCTTTTATTCTTTCATTGATATGTTTTATTTCTATAGCTTCTCTTCTCTTCTTTCTTAGATATATTTTACTATGAGTATATCCTCTATAACCTTCATCATGTGTTTTACTATGTGTATACCCACTAAAACCCTCATTGTGTATTGGACAAAATCAACCAATAAAAATAAAATTAAAAGGCCCTAATTCTCTAGTAGGAGGTTTATGGGTATTGTGGGGACTGCAAAAATGAAGAAGACTGCATAAATATTGCTGTTTCTCTTTGTCTCTTGTTATAGGAGTAATCCTGTAAATTAGATAACACTAAGTAATAATGATATTCACGATATTCAAGCTATGATTGAAAGAGGATCTAAATTTGATAGTTGAAGAATCAAACACTGCCACACAATTTTCGCCCTACTCTGGTGGTCTGTTCTGCATGGAAAATAGTAGACCTATAGCAGAAAACAAATTCACACTTGTGTTCTCAAGTTTTGTTATCCTCCAACTGAAATTGATGGTGATATTTCTCCTAAGTGGGGCTGAATTTTGAATCCTTAAGAAAATAAGAATTCCTTGGTTGCCCTGGCCTTAAATACATTCCACAGATTTTTTAAAAAAATTAAACTTTCATTTTCCATTTAATTAAGGAAGTTTACAAATGTTTTGCTTCTTAATTTACATTTTAAAAAACAAAATGCAATTATTCCAAGTTTGTTTAGATAAAATTCAACTGCTACAATTCTTATCGATATGCCTACAAAAATAATAGGTAATTCTTTTTCCCCCATCTTTCCCTGTCTTGACTTAGCTGCAACTATGGTAGAAGCCGGAAAAGGCAAGAACAATCCAGATGAATTTGCTGTAGCTCTTGATGAAGCTTTGGGAGATTTTGCATTTCCAGATGAATTTGTCTTTGATGTTTGGGGAGCCATAGGTGATACTTTGAAAGGGTGATTTTAATGAGAGGCATTAATTGTATTAGAGTACTCGGATGGTTGTGTGGATACATCACATATGTAGTAATGTACATAGCACGGGTATGACCCAACTATTCTAAAAAGACCTATTTAAAATGTATAAACTGGACCAAATTAATGAATGTAGGATTGTATCTGTATAAAGCTATTAGCCCGATATTGCAGTTAATGCAGTTAACATTGTCACTTGGAATCTTTGCCGAACAAAATTCAAGTACTTTCTCTCTGCATTTACATAAATACCTGCCAGTTGCCAAATACCTATATTTTGATTATGGCCCATGGGGACCATTATGCAATGGTCATAAGAGTGAAAAATAGTCGTAAGTCATTTTTTTCCAGTATTGTTGTAACTTAGGATGGTCACTAAAAAAATGATTGTAAGAAGTGATGTGTTCCTAATGGGGCAATCTGGTGCACCACTCCGGTAACGCTCCACCAATTGTGCAATTCTGGTGCAGTGTCTCCAGTCTGTCTTTGCCGGTCTGTGCATGCCACCATCTTTTTAATATAATTTTCTGCGATTTTCAGCTCTCAGCATGCGCAGAAGGAAAATTATATCTGTGTGCATGCACAGAAGCAACATTGCACTGGGGATGCGTGCAAGAAAGAGCCGGGGTGGCGCAGCAGGTAGAGTGCTGTACTGCAGGCCACTGAAGCTGACTGTAGATCTGTAGGTCAGCGGTTCAAATCTCATCACCGGCTCAAGGTTGACTCAGCCTTCCATCCTTCCAAGGTGGGTAAAATGAGGACCCGGATTGTGGGGGCAATATGCTGGCTCTGTTAAAAAGTGCTATTGCTAACATGTTGTAAGCCGCCCTGAGTCTAAGGAGAAGGGTGGCATAAAAATCAAACAAACAAACAAAACAAACAAAACAAACAAAACAAACAAAACAAACAAAACAAACAAAACAAACAAAACAAACAAAACAAACAAAACAAACAAAACAAACAAAACAAACAAAACAAACAAAACAAACAAAACAAACAAAACAAACAAAACAAACAAAACAAACAAAACAAACGTCACAAACGTCACAAACGTCACAAACGTCACAAACGTCACAAACGTCACAAACGTCACAAACGTCACAAACGTCACAAACGTCACAAACGTCACAAACGTCACAAACAAAACAAACAAAACAAACAAAACAAACAAAACAAACAAAACAAACAAAACAAACAAAACAAACAAAACAAACGTCACAAACAAAACAAATGTCACAATGCACACATAGCGCACTGGTAGGAAAAGGTAAGAATCCGCGCCTGGTTGTAAGTCAAGGACTGGTTGTAAGTCAAGGACTACCTGTACAGACATACAAAATGACTAACCAGCTGCATGGAATAAAATGTACTTTTTTCATTGTTTTAAATTTGGGCTAATAGCATCAAAGATAGGTTAAATTATGTCCAATGTCCGAGAAGTGAACAGGATTTTGTACTGCAGTTAACCAAGCCATGTGGGTGGCTGGGTGTGTGAGTTAGGTGGCCATATAAATTTATCAAATAAAAGTCTCTCTTAGACAGATGGCAATAGCAAAACACTTAAAAAAAAACCTTGCCAAAAATTGTTGCATGGATTTGTCCAGATATTTGCCAGGATCAAAAGATCTCTTGAAGGCATCAAAAATCAAGCCATATCAAACAAAAAAACTCCACCTATGATTTACTGCTTTAAATTATAAACCAGTTCCTACATTCCATGAAACCTCTGCATTTGTCAAGAGAACATAGTGATAATGCTGAGATTTCTAGAATTGGTTTGTTGTCATATGTATGGAACTTAATGGAAAGATCTCTCCAAAGTTACATTTCAGATCTGATAAGATCTGATTTTAATCATTTTGCTTTACGGTGGCTGGAATTGACATTGATGTAGAACACCTATTTAAATGAGAACAGGCTGACAATTTTAATTCTTGTCTCTGTCTCTCATATACATGATTTAGATCCCCCCCCACATGATACTTTGTTCTTTGTTCTGTATTATATTATTAAATTCTTACTCCCTCTTAAAATAAAATATAGTGGTACCTCTACTTAAGAACTTAATTCTTAAATTCTCCGAGTCTGCGGAGAGGGGCGGCATACAAATATAAATAAATAAATAAATAAATAAATAAATAAATAAATAAATAAATAAATAAATTCGTTCCGTGGCCAGTTTCTTAAGTAGAAAGGTTTGTAAATAGAAGCAATTTTTCCCATAGGAATCAGTGTAAAAGCAAATAATGTGTGCAAACCCATTAGGAAAGAAATAAATTTGGGTGGGACGAGGAGGAGGAGAAAGAAGAAGAGGAGGAGGACAGTCACTGCCAAAGGAAGAAGGTGAGGTGAGGAGAATAAAAAAATATCCAAAAGTTTAAGGCTTAAAAAAAAAAAAGAGGGACTCTGAGGTGGCGAGGAGTAGCACACACCTCTCATACACCCGGCATGAGGCTGCCTCCCGTACACTGCGCCAGAGAGAGAAACCCAGGTGGGCGAGAGGATGGAACCTCCCACTCCTTTGACTGAAAGGTGGCTGCTGCTGCTGCTGCTACCTGCTTCCTCTTCCTTCCCATGCTGAAGGGCTCCCCTCTCCCCTTGCTCGCTCACTCACTTTGTAGCCAGTGCCTTTCCTTCACTGTGGTGACTCCTTGATTTGGCTGAAGCCGAGTTGATTCAACCAGGGCGAAGCACCCCCTTTTGCCTTTCCGTGCCCAGACGCTCCGGGTGTATGGGAGACGCACTGGGTGTATGGGAGGCAGCGCGAAGGAGTCATCACAGTGAAGTGGTTTATTCCCTCTCCAAGCACCCAGAGAAAGGAAAACACTCCATTAGTTCTGGGCTGCCCAGAGCGAAGGGAGCATTTCTTTTCTCTGGGTGCTGGCAGAGGTTTATTCCGTCTCCAAGTGCCCAGAGAAAGGAAAATGCTTCGTTCACTCTGGGCTGCCAAAACCTTCTTAAGCACCACTGAAAGGCTCCTCTGGCAACCCAGAAAAGCCCAAGATGGCTGGGATTAAACGGGGATTGGCAGGAAACTGGCCAGGCCTTCGTGCCGCTCTCAAATTTCCTGAAAATGGTTCTTAAGAAGAGGCAAAAAATCTTGAACACCCGGTTCTTATCTAGAAAAGTTCTTAAGTAGAGGCGTTCTTAGGTAGAGGTACCACTGTACTTAATATTTTCACACTGTTTCTAATTATGAATCAAGTAATATTCTTTGTGTGTTTCAAAAAGTATAAAATATCTCCTTTTTAAGGGTTGGTCTGAAATAAGTTACAAATTTTGAGCTGAGTCTCTCAAAAGTGAACCTTGTTTCATAGCCCACCAAATACATCATTAAAATACTTTGAACATACTTGTACTAGATTTTTACAAATTCCTTTATACTGGAATGTTAAGTAAATAAAATATTTTCTCAAAAATGTTAGGTTTCCTTTCTTGGTTTGAGGAATAACTTTGCAATAATTTCAGATTAATTCTATCATCTATCTATCTATTTATCTATTTATCTATCTATCTATCTATCTATCTATCTATCTATCTATCTATCTATCTATCTATCTATCTAGCTATCTAGCTAGCTATCTAGCTATCTAGCTATCTAGCTATCTAGCTATCTAGCTATCTAGCTAGCTTCTCTCCCTTTCTCTTCGATCAAAATGGGCATTAGTAAATGAAATATGAAAAGTAATTTGCTATCTAGCTATCTTTTCTCCCTTTCTCTTCGATCAAAATGGGCATTAGTAAATGAAATATGAAAAGTAATTTGCTATCTAGAGTGATTCTTAAAAGGCCCACTTTGCTGCTAACTATGTGTTGTAAACAGCTGTCATATAGCTTATCTTCCACAAAACTTCCCTTCCCCCAACTTTGGCAACATTTTTTTAAAACAAAAAACGTACTTATATGTTAAACATAAAGGATAATATTTCAATTGTGTCATTAGGATTATGGATGTTGTGTGTGTCCCTTAACCACATACCACAATGCAACTAGGCCAGGTGGTATTTACATAGAATTTATTTCATATTTATTTCATTTTAATGCGCCTGAAAAGGCATGTGAGAAGCCTATCTTTATTACACGTGGGTTAGTGAGAAGATGCCCTAGACGCCCTTGGTGATAGTGATAGCCTTTCGTCCTATGAGCTGTGTCATTTACCATATTTTTCAGTGTATAAGATGCACCCTTTTACCTCAAAAAAGTGTGCCAAGAACTGGATGTGTTTTATACACTGAATGTTGCATGGGGGGGAGTTGGCTGGTGGTCAGCAGCAGTGGCAGCAGCCTTCCCGTAGTCCTGTGGTGGTGGCATTTCATGCGGTTTGGTGATTGGCACTGGCTGCCGCTGCCAAACTGTGCAAGAAGCTACCACTGCCAGACTACAGGAAGTCTGCTGCCACCGCTGCTGATCACCACCGCCACAGCACGTGAGAAGGCCGCCATCACTGAACTACAGGAAGCAGATTCTCTGAGCAGTCAGCAGTGGCAGTAGAGGCTTTCCTGTAGTCTGGTAGTGGCAAGCCACCTCTCTGCAACCTCTTATTAGAGACCCCTGGACCCGCTTGCAGGCTCCTCTCCTCAGGGATACAAAAAAAGACCCACACTGAATTCAGCAGCGAATTCAGCAGCGATTCCTCCCGGTGAGCCATGGGCTTGTTAGGGCTGCAGACGAGTCTTCCACCACCACCATCACTACCATCCCAAAAGATCCACAAACTGGCGCTCGCCCTGCCAACCTGTTCCCACAATAATAGGTCAGCACGCGAGGGTCCCAATCTTCCAGACGCTGCTTCCAGGGCGCTCGGGTCCGGCCTTCTGTGGGAGCCGTGCCAAGTTATACGGCATGGGGGAAAGCTGAGCTTCTGTCCTCCATTGTGTGGGTGCCTCTCTCCCTTGGTAGGTTCGTCTCATGTGGAGAGACTGAGAGCACCCACCTTTCCTTCCCCCTCTTGGCCACTGAGGAGAGCAACGTGGCACTTGCAACAGCGGCCATCTCGGTTGCCCTCTACGTGCAAGCCGCTACCACCGGCTTTCAAAGCAGGAAAGCTGCTACTGCCACTGCTGACCACTCAGAGAAGAATTAAATCTAAAGTGCTGCATGGCTCAAAGATCTCATATAATGTAACAAATTATACTATGGACCATCAAATTATACTATGGAGCCCCCCAGCAGCAGGGACCGCTGCTGGTCCCCACTGCCGCTGGCCGCCGCTGGAAGAAGCCTGCATCTGAGGAGCCACCACTGCTTCCACTGTCTGAAGCAAGCCATCTGACAGGTTTGAAGACCAACTTCCAAGTTTGAAGACCCCTGAGTTAGGAGTGCAAGGGTCTTCAAATCTGGCAAGTTTAAGGCTTGTGGACTTAAACCTGGCAAGTTTAAGGCTTGTGACTGAAGGAGGAATTCTGGGAGTTGAAGTCCACAAGTCTTGAAGCGGTCAAGTTTGAAGACCCCTGAGTTAGGGGTTAGGAGTGCAAAGGTTTTCAAACATGGTAAGTTTAAGGCTTGTGTAATTTAACTCCCATTTCTGAGCTAGCATAACTGAAGAAGGAATTCTGGGAGTTGAAGTCCACAAGTCTTGAAGCTGTCAAGTTTGAAGTTTGTAAAAAGTATACTTGGTTTTAAAAAGTGTTCATGGTTTTAAACAGTATACATGGTTATAAAAAGTATTCTTTTACACTAGTATTTTATCAAACAATATAATACTACACCATTTGGTTCAGAATAATTTTTTCATTGTTTTCTTCCTCTAAAATCTTGGTGTGTCTTATACACCGGTGCATCTTATACACTGAAAAATACGCTAATTCTTAGGGGGGGGGAAAGTTGCCTTGATTCTAAGTAACTGCACATCCAGGTGGAATTCATAAAACACAAAGTAGAATTTAAGCTACAGAAACGTATCCATACAACAATTGTACCCAAGTACCATATACAGTGATATCTTAATTGGTTCCAGGAGGTGCAATAAATACCAAAAATGATGAGTATCAAACAAAATTTTCCCATAAGGAATAATGTAGTGAATCACAAGGCAGCCAACACCAACAAATTCTGGTTTATGCAATGTGTGCCAGGACAAATTGTTCACATCAAAATGTGTTGAGTACCAAATGTGAAGAGTTTTAAAGCAATTGAGTATCAAAGGATCACTGTATTGTGATGTGCTTTATTCTTTGGATATTGAGGGCCCATCGTATAATTTGTTACATTACATGAGATTTTTGAGTCACGCAGCACTTTAGATTTAATTCTAAAAAGGTGCTTCAGACTGCTAGGCTTTGAATTTGTTTAAGAATTTGTTAACCTATGGCCACTTTCTTCAGTTCTCATCATACAGGTGTGTATGTGCGTAGCACATGCAATCATATTTTTCTGTGGCACTTTAACAACATGTGTGGACTTCAGCTCCAAAAATCCTCCAGACAAGCCAGCTACAAAGTTAGTTTCTCTCTTTAAACTGTTTCTGTAATCATTACTCACACATAATATTGGCAATGTTTCAGCCTCCAATATTTTTTATATTCTATTCTGTTATATTAAATTACTGTATTAATGTTTATAAACTTATTTTTGTTCTCTGGAGTGCTTTTCATTCTGTAAGGAAGAACAAGCAACCAAGCCATCAAGAAAGTGGGAAGTAATAAATAAATAAAAAGGTTAACCATATTTGTCTTTTGCAATAAAAACCCCTAGGAGTTCTGTTATAAACACAATGTAATCGTTTCCTGGTATAATGATTCCCGGCCATTAATAAATGTGCTGAAATGGATGTTCTTTATGGGATAATATTTCAAGCAATCTTTTGAAACTGGTTTTAGAGAATAGCAAAGGAAGAATTTTATATTGTTTTTCTTCTAAAGGGTTTGAGGAATATATTTTATACTTTCTCTCTCTATTTATAAACTAATTGTAAAATCTCTAGGATATAACAATACATATTAAAAAGTGAATATAATTATGTTTTTGGTTAGTGAGGGAAAATAGTTTGATAAGCTAAAACAGCATGCAAATGGGGGAAATCCAGACCCTATTAAACTTTTGCTTATGGGTCAGAATATTTTAATTTCTTTCTTTCTTTCCTTTTTAGTATACAGTGATCCCCCGTTTATTGCGTCCCCAACCATTGCGAACAGGGTACTTCGTGATTTTTCAACCCGGAAGTCAAAATACCATCTACGCATGCGTGCGTTTTTTCTATGGGCACGCATGCGTAGATGGCAACCGGGAGATCAGATGCTGGGTGGCTTTCCTGGGTCTTCCCCCTCTTGCTGGCGTCAGCGAGGAGTTTCCCCACCGCCCACGCAAACTCCTCGCTGCCGCCCGCCCTTCGCCCGCCCACGCCGTTCATTCTCGCCGCTTTCGAGCTGAGTCCTGAAGCGAATTCGCTCCCGGACTCAGCTCGAAAGCGCCGAGAGACAGCGCCAAGGAACGGCCTGTCCACGCTGTCTCTCGGCGCTTTCGAGCCGAGTCCGGGAGCGAGTTCGCTCCCGGACTCGGCTCGAAAGCGCCGAGAGACAGCGCCAAGGAACGGGCCTGTCCACGCTGTCTCTCGGCGCTTTCGAGCCGAGTCCGGGAGCGAGTTCGCTCCCGGACTCAGCTCGAAAGCGCCGAGAATGAACGGCGTGGACAAGCCGTTCCTTGCCGTTCGTTCTCGGCGCTTTCGAGCTGAGTCCGGGAGCGAATTCGCTCCCGGACTCAGCTCGAAAGCGCCGAGAGCCAGCGCCCCCCGGACCACCGCCTGTCTCCTGCTGCCCGGTTTAGCCAGGACACGAGCGGCGAAATGACTTGGAGGAATGTGAAGCTGAAACCGGCCGGTTTCAGCTTCACATTCCTCCAAGTCATTTCGCCGCTCGTGTCCTGGCTAAACCGGGCGACAGGCGGTGGGCTGGGAGCCGCAGGCGAAAGGAGCTCGGGCATTGTTCTCCGGACCCCGCCCGCAGCCTGGAGAGGGAAAGGGCCGCCGCGGGGCTGAGCGGGCGGGGTCCGGAGAACAATGCCTGAGCTCCTTTCACCTGCGGCTCCCAGCCCACCGCCTGTCGCCCTAAAGCGGGGTGCGAAATGACTTGGAGGAATGGGAAGCTGAAACCGGCCGGTTTCAGCTTCACATTCCTCCAAGTCATTTCGCCGCTCGTGTCCTGGCTAAACCGGGCAGCAGGAGACAGGCTTTGAGTTTTTGGCTGCGGGGGGAGAAGTAGGACTTTCCTAACTCCCTCGCCCCGCAGCCAAAACTCAAAGCCTGTCTCCTGCTGCCCGGTTTAGCCAGGACACGAGCGGCGAAGTGACTTGGAGGAATGGGAAGTCCAAATCGGCCGGTTTCAGCTTCCCATTCCTCCAAGTCATTTCGCACCCCGCTTTAGGAGTCAGCGGAGAATGGCGCAACTGTTTTAAAACGATCGGAGCTTTCCAATGAGTCCCGAAGACGTGTCTTCGGGACTCATTGGAAAGCCACGCGGGTGTTTTAAAAGGTCCCCGCCGACATGGGGGGCTTGCTAGCACCCCCCAAACCTGGGTTGGGGGTTCGGGGGGTGCTAGCGAGCCCCCCATGTCGGCGGCGACGTTTTAAAACAGCCCCGCCGCCCCCAATCTTCGGCTCCTCGCTAGCGCTGCGGAAGTTAAAAACATCATCTGCACATGCGCAGATGGTGTTTTTACTTCCGCAGCGCTACTTCGCGAAAACCCGCTCGTTGCGGGGGGTCCTGGAACGGAACCCTCGCAACGAGCGGGGGATCACTGTATCTATATAATGCCTTCCACCTGTTCTAAAAACCAAAATGACATACACAAAAAACAAAATGGCTCATGGGCAAAAGTTTAATAAAGCAGTGATTTACATATGATGGTTAGACTGATTGTTGGTATTAATTGATTATTGATATTAATTAATTAATTCCATTGATTATTGATATTAATTAATTGATTTAATTATACTGATTATTGCTGATTGATTAGACTGTTAATATTAATTGATTATTAATATTCAATTTATTATTGATATTAATTAATTTGATGAATTATTGATATTAATTACCTAATCTGTCAGCCATTATTTGACTATTGATCTTTTGTCAACCACTATTTGATTATTAACCATGCCAAACACAAAATAAAAACCCCTCCACAATCAAACACCCCCAAATGGAAGATACCTCTATCAACAATAATATATGCTACAAATGTAACAAAACCACCAAAGAGAATGAAGAATGCAAAAAATGCCACATGTACTCAAATTATGCCCACAATACTTGCCTGGAAATAAACAAAAATGTAACCATTTTCCTACAAAAAAGCTCCCACATTTCTTTATTTCTGTCCATCCATCATGTCTACTAATATTGGATGATCTAAGTACCATGACTGATAGATTCCAAACCTTGGAAATTACCATAAAAATGACAAAAAAACATACATAGATTCCATGGCAGCACACAAAGAAGCATGCGTAGAAGCATGCTTCACATCTTTGGATAAAAAAATTACAGCAAATTGGAAATTCAACAACAAATGGAAATTCAAATGCTGAAATTAATATTCCAATACAACAACCACCACTTCAATCGCTAGTTCAACAACCCCATGCACAACCACAGCAACCACTACCTCAACCATCTACCAACCATCCAGATAATATATCTTTACTACTCAAAGATACACTTGAATGGGAACAAAAAACGTAATTGCTATATTATGTGGGCTTGAAGTCATAAATGAACCTGATAAAGATCAGGTTCACAAAATTATTGCATCAAAATTCCCCACCAAAAAAATTGTAGAAGTTTCCAGAGAAGGCCCCAAGTTTAAGTATAGAGATGGTTCAATGGCCCCACAATTCTGTAGAATAGTTTGCAAAAATGAACTCAGCAAATGAAAATTCATTTATACTATAAACTCTATTAACAGAAATGACTCCAAACCCGTAAAACTACACTAAAGGCTTGACCTATCCATACTACAATGAATCCACCCCCATGAGCTCAGAGCAGATCTCAAAAAACGTCAAGACCAAGGACAAACCAATCTTACATCGACTACCACACTGGCTGCATCAAAACTAAGACCCGCAATCCACTATCCAACCTTCAAACCATCATCATCCAAAACCATCCAAACTTCCAATCCAACTTCAACCAACCTGCTATAAACCAAAGCTAGGTATGCACGCCCCTTATTTCTTTAATATCAACCACTGCTAATCTTAAATACAAACTAATGAATAAAAAAAACAACATTAACAAAATACCTGAACTCCTTCTCTTACTTAAAACTGCTAAATTTAACACTATATTTATCTGCGAAACATGGCTAAACACATCTCTCTCTGACTCCATTATCACAGTAAGAGACTCATGTTTACCAGTCTGATTGTGGAACCCATAGAGGAGGTGGACTTGCAATCTTGTATAAGAAATCATGAACCTAAAAAAGGTGCAAGTTAAACATGAACTTGATTTTCCAGAAACTATCATCTGTGAAATGACCTTGACTTTGCTTTTTACTATGTTATAGAGCTCCTGATTACAACATCACACATGCAAACAAACTAACCTCACTACTAACATGGGCAGTCTCCTAACCACATCCTTTTATATTTCTTGGTAACCTAAACCTATCTTATATAAACTGGACCCTAAATGAACTTACAACTGAACCCATGCATTCAGCCCTTTACAATGCTATTACCAGTCTAGGGCTAGATCAACTAGTAACAGACTATACTAGACTCAGCAATTGTCTTGATCTCATCTTCTGTAACAGTTTACAATAAATTTACGGACTACAAATAAAAGAAACATTTTCCAACAGTGACCATAGCACGATTGATGTTTGTCTCAATATATGTCCTTATAGAAACCCCCTCAATGATCGGATAAACAATTACAACTTTAAAAAAGCCAACTATGATATTATAGGCACCGACCTCTTATCTCTTATTGGCATACACTATTCTCTGGCTGTAATACTGCTGATATATACAATATATATTTGCTCTGAATCCAAAGAGTCATTAAAGAACCACTAATAATCAAGAAAAATAAATTACCCATAAAAATAAGGAAGCTCCAATCCAAAAAAAGATCTCTTTGGAAAAAAAATAAAATAGGCTATGTTGCAAACTTTAAAAGCTGCTACAAAAATCTGTGTCACCAAATAATGACTGAATGCACCAATTATCACGTCAATCAAGAAGTAAACCTATATACAAAGTACACAGGTACCTTCTATAATGTTGTAAACAACAAACTCAAAGACTCAAGATCCCACACCCTAACGGTAAAGACTGTAGTGATGAAACAGTTAAAACCAACCTCTTTAACACATTCTTCAGCTCAGTCTTTGTAAACAGCAATGGCTCATGTCCAATATTTCCTAGTCGTACTACAATCAACTTCAATGATCTAACACAAATCAGTTTTACAGAAGGTACCGTTAGAAGGACATTACACAAGCTAAAACTATCTCTATCTATTGCATCTGATGGACTATGTGCATACTTCTTTAAAAAGTTCTCCCCAACCTTGGCTGAACCTCTCAGCCTAATTTTTAAAAATACCTAAATTTATTTATTTATTTATTTATTTAGATTTGTATGCCGCCCCTCTCCGCAGACTCGGGGCGGCTCACAACAAGTGAAAAAAGACAGTTTGCGACAAATCTAAATTCCAACTAAAAAACATTTAAAAAACCCCATTTTCTAACACACATACATATACACATACCATTCATAAATTGGCCTTGAAACAGGTTTTTAAGATTTAAAGTTTAGACTGGATGGAAATGAAGATGCATTAATAATGGAACTATTAACTATCCAGATAAAACATTTTTTTACATTTTAAGGATCTAAATATCATTTGGAAAATGCAAACAAACTAGGATAATATTTGGCATATTAAATTAAGAAAACAGAAGGAAAATAAGACAATAACATGAACCTCCAGGTGATCTTAATGACCTAAAAGAATGCAAGTATCCAGCTGTGCAAGGAGTATAAATCCTTCCATTTTCTACAATCTAGTTACAGCTGAAGAAGCTTCTTGGATGAGAAATGAAACATCTTCAAAGAGAAAACCAGAAAGTACAACCATGACCTAGATGAATGAGAATCTTCATAGATATAAGACAATAACAGCACTGGAGAAAGAGCCTAAATTGTTCCCTTTCCCCCTTTTTTATTTATGATGGGGAATATGTCTAGCTTTGGGTGGGGTAGAAAATATGCTTAGAAAAGATCCAAGATGGCACTGATGATGGCTGTCTCAGTGAAATGTTTTCAAATGGTTTCTTTATTTTTTTATTACTCTCTGTGATTCTCTACAGATTTCATATTTAAGACCATCTGCTAAGAATTAAGCAAAGTACAAATGGACATAAAAAAGAAATGCAAATTCACAGTAAGAGATGGAACATTACAAAAAAAATACATGTACAAATGCACAAATATAGAATATATCTATACGAATGTAAATATATGGATGTTGATCCATCTGTAATACAAAAATATAAATACTGTATTTTTAAAAAATCTATAAAAATATATATTAAAAAAAAGAATTAAGCAATGTTTCTGTAACCTCAGACCCCCATCTTTACAAAGGAGTTGTTGATACAGTTCTACAGAGGAATTATTGAGTCTAACATTTGCACCTCTAAAACTGTCTGATTCGGTTCTGCAACCCATCAAGACAGACACAGAATTCACAGGATAATCAGAAACATAGAAACATAGAAGACTGATGGCAGGCAAAGACCTCACGATCCATCTAGTCTGCCCTTATACTATTTTTTGTATTTTATCTTAGGATGGATCTATGTTTATCCCAGACATGTTTAAATTCAGTTACTGTGGATTTACCAACCACATCTGCTGGAGGTTTGTTCCAAGGATCTACTACTCTTTCAGTAAAATAATATTTTCTCATGTTGCTTATTAATATTAATTGTTTCCTGATTGGTTATTTGTACTCTATGACAATCATTAGGTGTTGTACCTTATGATTCTTGACAAATGGATCTTGTCTTTTTATGTACGCTGACAGCATATGTACCAAAGACAAATTCCTTGTGTGTCCAATCCCACTTGGCCAATAAAAAGTCTATTCTATTCCATTCCATTAATATTAGATTCCCACTGAGAGAACCTGTCATGTCAGCTAGAACTACTAAATCTAAGCACCATATTAGCCACTGCATCCCCTTGCCCATACAATGGAAGAGGAAGAAGAATGGCTTCACACACAGCAGGAAGCCACTTCAAGTTGTATTGGTCCCAACAGTCTTGTTTCCTGCTGTTCAGCTTCCTCATCCCCTCACTTGCTAAGGGACCAGTTGTTGTCCCACTCAATAACACTTCCTTAACATGGCACTCTATGTCCTAGTAGTACAAAACAGGTGAGGCTTTTTCTTAATACACAAAAGAAACTCTGAACAAGCTTCTTTAGCTTAACACAGTTGCTAGGCAATTTGGTAACACTTCTAAACAATTGTGTACTCTGCCTATCATTATATTATAAGATTTCTAAATAGTCAGAATTTATCTTTGAGGTTTGTTTCCTCTCCTTTTGCTGCCAATGTTCCAGCACCACTCCCTAAATAAGGTTCATGAATTAAGAATCAAATAATTCCCTAAATCTCATTATGGTTTACAATGTGCAGTTATATAATTTTGAGTTGATCATAGTGTCTAGATAGGGACTGGATAAATGAAATAAATTATTGTCTAGTATTTTTTTTATATAAGCACGTTTTAAGTTTCCATGAATTCAATTTGTAAATAAAAACTTACTGTTTTCTTTCTCAATAATTAATGAAGAACAGCCCTTGATGCATCACAAAAGTTAGATAATAAATTGCTCATCAGTGACCGTAAGGAATATAAATGTTTGGCAACAATCTCAATATCTTACATCATTCAAAATATAACAGGATAGGGTGTTCTTGAAGAAAGGAAAGATCAATAATTGTTTATGAACATATCCTGATTTTATCCAAGACTTAATTTGACTATAAGAAAATGCAACTGGGGTTTAAAGATACAAGTGATACCTTGTCTTACAAACCTAATTGGTTCCGGGATGAGGTTCTTAAGGTGAAAAGTTTGTAAGATGAAACAATGTTTCCCATAGGAATCAATGGAAAAGCAATTAATGCGTGCAAGCCCAAAATGCACCCCTTTTGCCAGCCGAAGTGCCTGTTTTTGCACTGCTGGGATTTCCCTGAGTCTCCCCTCCATGGGAAATCCCACCTCCGGACTTCTGTGTTTTTGCGATGCTGCGATTTCACTGAGGCTCCCCTCGCTGGGAAACCCCACCTCCGGACTTCCGTTGTCAGCGAAGTGTCCATTTTTGCACTGCTGGGATTCCCCTGCTGGGATTCCCCTGCAGCATCACAAAATCACGGAAGTCCGGAGGTGGGGTTTCCCATGGAGGGGAGCCTCGGGGAAATCCCAGCAGTGCAAAAACGGGTGCTTCGGTGGCAATGGAAGTCCGGAGGTGGGGCATCCCAGCGGTGACGGTGGGTTTGTAAGATGAAAATAGTTTGTAAGAAGAGGCAAAAAAATCTTAAACCCCAGGTTTGTATCTCGAAAAGTTTGTATGACGAGGCATTTGTAAGACGAGGTATCACTGTATAGCCATGCAGGAACTAATGCAGGAATCCAAACGTAATCACCCTGCATCACCCAACAGGTATCTGTCCAGTGTCCACTTGAAAAGAAGTAGAAAAGGGAAAGTCATCACTTCCTGACTCTTACTGATAAGAAAGTCTCTCCCCCCCCCAACAATTATTAGGAACATCCTGTAATCCAAACACCTACTGTCTAGAACAAAGGAGAATTGACCTTTACCTTCTGCTGGGTAATATTTTTCAATTATCAAATAAAAAATATTATTTTAAAAATATGACATCTCTCTCAGACTACTTTTCCTGAGGCTAAACATTTCCAGTTATTACACTCTCCTTTTATAAAACTTAGTTTCTAGTCCCATGATCATTTTCATTCTTGACATTTTACATCTCATCCAATTTGATATTAGGAGCATATCCTAAGCAAAAAAGAATAATTATTGGTGAAGTTGGTAAAAGAATGACTTTGAATCCAGCTGTGTATCTGTTTAGTTATCATGCCATCCAGCCCATGCTTAACTAGTTCGTCAATCTAAATGTCACATTGTATTTTGTCAAGTGCTGTACAGAAACCAAAATATCTATACAACTCCCTCAATATATAAATTATGCAATCAAAACTTGTCAAAAATTAGTTTTGGAAGACATGCGCTTGACAAATACATTCTGATTCCTGATAATCATCTCATTATTTTCAATGCCTACATATAAATTATTTAATTATCTGTTCTAGAAACTTCTTAGATATCAGTTGTTTATATTTCCAGGAATTCCTTGTTTCCTGCTATTCCTTTGAAGATGGGGACTATAATATTGTAGGTGACAAGATTGATGCTCCAGAAATCAGAACAAGCAACAAGTTATTTAAATTACAAAGAAGCAGATTTTGACTGAATAAAATCATAATAAAAGTTGTTCAATTATTATCAAACTATTATTATCTTGGGAGCTGGTGGCATCTCTTCCACTTGGCTTCCACTTCATAGGTTGCTGTTCAGGTATTTGAAGGCTTTCCACAATTTTTTAGAGGCCAAACATCCCTAATGCCTTTACTTGTTTCCCATATTTTTCCCTCCCAGATCCCTTAGCATTGGTTGGTTGCTGTATTCTAAAGACATATTCTAGTTTATCAATGCCCTTTTTAAAATGTGGTGCCCAGACCTTGACACTATATTCTATGTATTATTTGACTGATGCAGCATAGAGGGAAGAAATGCCTTCTATAATTCTATAGAAGACATTGCTTTATAGGACCCTCAGAGAGGGTCTGCCACTTGGGAATCCCCCTTGATCCACAGCTGAGCTTAGAACATCATATCTCAGCTGTGGCAAGGGGGGCATTTGCACAAATCCACCTGGTGCACCAGTTGCGGTCCTATTTTGACAGGCAGTCTCTTCTCACAATCACTCACGCCCTTATCACCTTGAGGATCGATTACTGCAGTGCCCTCTACAAGGGGCTACCTTTACAGAATGTTCACAGACTGTAGTTAGTGCAAAATGCAGCTGCACGAGTCATTATTGCTCTCCCAAGGTATGCCCATATTTCAACATCACTCCACGAGCTGCATTGGCTACCGATTGGTCTCCAAATGCAATTTAAAATGTTGGTCATGACCTATAAAGCCCTACATGGCTTAAGACCAGATTACTTACGGGTCTGCCTCATGTATCCCCAGCAGCTGGTTGGGTCCCCTTTTCCAGGTCCCGTCAGCAAAGCAATGCCATCTGACGGGCCCCAGGGGAAAAGCCTTCTCTGTGTCAGCCCTGGCCCTTTGCAACCAACTCCATCCAGAGATTTGTACTACCCCCCACCCTCTCAGCCTTTCAAAAAACTCACCTTTGTCGTGAGGCTTGGGGCTGTTGAGCACTAGCATCTTACTCCAGCTGAATGTATGATTGTGATGAACGAACGTGGATGAACTGTTTTAATAATTGGGGTTTTTGATTATATTTTAAGTTTGGATTTCTTACATGTTCTATTTGTATTTTATTCCTATTTGTAAGCTGTCCTGATCCTACAGAGAAGGTGTGTGTGTGCTAGAAATCCAAATAATAAATAAATAAATAATAAATATATTGATACAGACTAGGATTACATTTTTTGGCAGATAGGCTGGGTGCTGGATCATATTAGTAGCTGATATTCAATTTATGATTCACTAACAACCTATTCTTCTTTTTAGGTATTGCTTCCCAATATAATCTTCTCTAAACTGAGGTCCTGCTCTGTTCCCCCCCCCCCTTTCTATTCAAGTGAAGGACTTTGCCTTTGTTAGTGTTGAAATTATATTTTTATTGCAATTGATCCAACTTGTTTTGGTCCTCCTGCTTTTAGTTATTATCCATTTTCAGATCTGATTGTCATATTTTTAGCACTTAGTTATAAATATATTGAATAGGAGATGGTCTAAAACAAGGCAACCCCTAGTTCAATTATATCTGTGTATGTTAAATTGTATCTGATTTCTTTTACTAGCATTTTAATTTCATTTTGTTTATCTCTCATACTCTGAACATTTGAGAAGAGACAACGAAGACTATTAACTTTGTGAGCCACTATTCTTTTCAATTTTTCATTAAATGATTTTATGGAGCTCATAATAACAACACTTCCAGAGTGCACAACCTTTATTTAACATCCTCACTGTAGAGCTTTTATCTCCAGCCTCAGAATCCAATGCATCTTGTTGTAAATTGCAACCTCCCAAATAACACAGAGTTTTGGAAACCAGATTGCTCCAATTAGCACTATTGCTTAGCTAATCATTCCCTTTCACTTTCTGTCACATTTGATGAACTGGAAAGATAGCTCAAAACCTAATCTGAATCAATATGGTCTTGAATTCATTGCTAGATCTTAAATGTTCATATTGATTTTTTGTACTAGTGTTTGTTCTTACATGAATGAGTAGAAGGGGATAATGATCTATGGCTTTAATAAATGTTAGAAATTGTTTTGTTACATTCCTGATCTTTGTACCTGGCAAACAATAAAGGAAAAAGCCAAAACTGTAGACTGAACCAATTACTAGGATGCCAATTATTATTCCATACTTATTGCCACCATGTAAGGTGACCTTCAAAAATTATAGTATTAAGCTATTATGTACTTGTGCATTTGTTCTTAATGGATGTACTGTCCAAGAAAATATGTCCTTTCAAATTACTGTTTCATTGTTTATCCCCAAGAAAATAAACCAGGAGAAGATGCTTGTCTTTTCTGTGAAGGCAAGACACTTTGTACCTGTTGTGATTCCGTCTGAGGCCCCTCAGGGAACGGCTGATCCTCTGCCGGCTTCCTGCTCAGAGGGGGAGGATGAGGAACAGGAGGTTCAGGCAGACGGGGAGGAGGAATCTCAGGCTGAGGGAGAGGGAGGACAGCCAGAGTCCCCCGAGAGGGAGCTCTCCCCAGCAAGCAGCCTGGATTCCTTAGATGAAAATGCACAAGCAATAATCGATCTCCGGCAGAGAAGAGCAACACAACGAAGGGGACAATTAGCCAGGTACTTTCAGCACTAAAGAGGCAACAGCTGGGTTTGGGTGTGGTGCTCTCTGGAAAGGCTGAAAAGGCAGACCCACCCTTCCTGGCTTGTGGAGTATTATCTTTGGGAGTCCTGGGACCTGGCTGTGATCTTTGCCGTCTTGGAATTCTGGTTTGTGACTTTGAATACTGAAACCTTGGGGGGAAAAGGTGTGGGTCTTATTCTCTACAGTGGTGGGTGTGCCAGCAAGAAGTCTGCTGTATTGTCTGGCCATCAGGACTCTGCTGTGAAGTCTCATAGCCTGCCTGTTGGGAAGAACAGGTTTTTCTCTGTGTTTATTTTTCAAACTATAAAGTGCTTTTGCTTTTACCAGCGTGTCTGGCTGCTTTTTCCAGTTGGTGTTGAAGTCTGGGGGCACCCAGACAGAACAGTACCTGTTTTTGTTTTGGAAATGGGAATTACTTTTCACAGTGTGAGAACCATCTCCATAGAAAGCTTTGAATTTTGAAAATACAAATACAGATCAGTGTGTTATATAATATAATAAACTGTATAGATTTATTTAATCACAACTGTTATTTTTATACCTGCTTAATTATGTTTTGGTTGCTTATTTTAGTTCACATTGCCAAATCAATATCTCTATCGTCTCTGTCTCCGTCTATCTCTCTATGTCTCTATATCTCTTTCTGTTTTTCCCTGTCTGTCTGTCTGTCTGTCTACCCCCATCCCTATTGCTGTCTCTCTGAAATTCTCTCCTGGGTGTTTCAGATATTTTCACAAATTACTGGATGTCAGCTAACTATCACAGGGTTCAAACAATGAAATATACCAACAAATTGGAATTTTACTACTAAAATTTAAAGGTTTCATAGTAAGAAAAATTGTAGAGTAAGAAATACTTCTGGATGAAACACATTTGGTTTAAATTTCAGACAGCCATCAAGTGCACTTTCTTTAACCAAGAACAATAAGAACAATAAGAAATACAGAAAAATGTTTGTTGATTTACTGCAGGCAAGAATAATAGCTGCAAAGCACTTTTCAATATTATAGCAGAAAAACTATGTTGTGAACATTGTACTTAATATGAGCAATAAACAATGAAAATAGGTCATTGTCAGATTGCTGCCACCTGAATACTTCAGTGTGAAAAATATGAACATTTAAAATATCTCCCAGGGCAAAAATATCTTTATACCAGATAGTCTAGAGGCACTCTTCTGAGATCTTTTGTAGAAAATTAAAGATTTTTGAATTGAGACTGTGGGTAATAAAAAGGGAAAGTGTCCTGGAAACATAGAAGTCTGACGGCATAAAAAGACCTCATGGTCCATCTAGTCCTAAACCATTAATATCCCTTTTATGCTAATGAATTGGTCTATGGAGATCAGAAAATGCTGAAATAAAAATTGCTCAAAATGTCATTAAACCATATGCTTTAATACTGCTTTCTATAATATAGGTTGCCAAGCATTAAAAAAAATAGCAGCTCATGTTGCTGCAATGAAATTGGATTCACACAATGCACTAACCATGTTTTGTGCAATGATATTTTTAAAGTAAGCCACAATGGGAAGCACCCTATGTAAACAGATACCTTTCTAATAATAGATGTACATGACATTAAAAAGTCATAGGTTGAAAGAGGAGTAGAAGCAGTACCCTATCTCCAAGGCTTGGATTTTAATTGTAGGTCAACCAAGATAGGGAGGGGTTCTAACTTACCTCGCCACTGGTTCGCTTCCTCCCACTCTGCGTAGCTTCTGCACATACACAGAAGCAACAACCAATATTTCTTTTTTTAAAAAAAAGATGGTAGCATCCACAAACCAGCTCTGTGGTGTCACCACCGGTTTACTACTGGTTCTATAGTGTCATGTCCCTAGCAACAACAGGGGGCGCTATATTGGCAGGAAAAGCATAAAGTTCTGATTGATTGTAACACGGATATAAATAACCTGTCACTGTGTTATCTGTTCACTTCTATGGAACCGTTCTCTTATTAAAAGTTGTGTTCCTGCATTGAGCTGTCTGTGTGGTGAGTCATTATATATAGGACCAGTGCAAATGGGGAGGAACCCACCTCTGAACCAAGATGACAAAATGTAACCTGTGAGACCAAGGCAGGAGGGAACAAAAATTCTCGAAATACAATTCTCTTAGGATGTTAGAACCTGGCATGAAAAGAATGAAGGAAGGAAGGAAGGAAGGGAGGAGGTGTTTCACAATCTTGACAACTTTAAGATATGTGGACTTCAATTCCCATAATTCCCCAGCACGCTGAACCAGGAAAAAATGTCAGAAGGAAATAACTGAATTTAAATAAAGAATGGAAATTACTTAAAGCCAACGTTAAAGAGGTAAATTGGGCAAGGAAGCCTTCCAGAACAGATTTGTTAATTCTAAACAGCTGAGTTATGAATATTTAGTGACTTTCAGCAACTAAAGGTCTTTTCTTGGTTGAATACTCATCAGAGGGAATCAGACTAATATCTTTAAAGTAATGACAGAACAAAGAGGTTTGCTTAATATCAATAAACCAATGACATTGCTTAGCGAAATGAACAGCAAGCAACCATAACAAAAAAGCTAATTTTAATTTTAATTTTAATTTTAACTGGTAACTCATTCTTTAAAATAAAATTAGTTTATAATAATTTGATTTTATATTAAGATAAAACTGAATGCCTCATATTCAGATTAAACTTCATCTATTATATAAAAAAAGATTTGCATCAGAAATGGTTGGTGGAGGTAGAAAATTAAGGCGAAGGAACACAAGCAAGGTATACAAAGATTATAAATATTTTATTTACAGAGGTTTACTGCAGGGTGGAATCATTCACTACTGAGTAGAGCTCCATATGTGATATAATAATAATAATAATAATAATAATAATAATAATAATAATAATATATTAGATTTGTATGCCGCCCCTCTCCGAAGACTCGGGGCGGCTCACAATAGTAATAAAAAGGCAATAGAACAATAGAACAAATCTAATAATAAAAAAGATATATAAAACCCCAACAATTAAAAAACCATACAGCACATACATACCAAACATAAAATCTAACAGCCTGGGGGAGATGTCTTAGTTCCTCCATGCCTGGTGATAAAGGTGGGTCTTGAGTAATTTGCGAAAGACAAGGAGGGTGCGGGCTGTTCTAATCTCCGGTGGGAGTTGATTCCAGAGGGCCGGGGCTGCCACAGAGATGGCTCTTCCCCTGGGGCCCGCCAAGAGATATTGTTTGGTCAAGGGGACCCGGAGAAGGCCAACTCTGTGGGACCTTATCGGCCGCTGGGATTCGTGTGGTAGAAGGCGGTTCCAGAGGTATTCTGGTCCAATGCCATGTAGGGCTTTAAAAGTCATTACCAACACTTTGAATTGTGACCGGAAAGTGATCGGCAGCCAGTGCAGGCCACGGAGTGTTGTAGAAACGTGGGTGAACCTGGGAAGCCCCACGATAGCTCTCGTGGCCGCACGATCTGAAGTTTCCGAACACTTTTCAAAGGTAGCCCCATGTAGAGAGCATTGCAGTAATCGAACTTCGAGGTGATGAGGGCATGAGTGACTGTGAGCAGTGACTCCCTGTCCAAATAGGGCCGCAACTGGTGCACCAGGCAAACCTGGGCAAACGCCGCCCTCGCCACAGCCGAAAGATGATGTTCCAATGTCAGCTGTGGATCGAGGAGGACGCCCAAGTTGCGGACCCTCTCTGAGGGGGTCAATAGTCCCCCCCCCCAGGGTAATGGACGGACAGATGGAATTGTCCTTGGGAGGCAAGACCCACAGCCACTCCATCTTGTCTGGGTTGAGTTTGAGTTTGTTGACACCCATCCAGCCCCCAACAGCCTCCAGGCTCCGGCACATCACTTCCACTGCTTCGTTGACGGGACATGGGGTGGAGATGTATAGCTGGGTATCATTGGCATATTGATGATACCTCACCCCATGCCCTTGGATGATCTCACCCAGCAGTTTCATGTAGATATTAAATAGCAGTAATCGAACCTCGAGGTGATAAGGGCATGAGCGACTGTGAGCAATGACTCCCTGTCCAGGTAGGGCCGCAACTGGTGTACCAGGCGAACCTGGGCAAACACCCTCCTCGCCACAGCCGAACTATGGTGTTCCAATGTTAGCTGTGGATCGAGGAGGATGCCCAAGTTGTGAACCCTCTCTGGGGGGGGGGGTCAATAGTTCCCCCCCCCAGGGTAATGGATGGACAGATGGAATTGTCCTTGGGAGGCAAAACCCACAGCCACTCCGTCTTGTCTGGATTGAGTTTGAGCTTGTTGACACCCATCCAGACCCCAACAGCCTCCAGGCACCGGCACATCACTTCCACTGCTTCATTAATGCTTTGGATTAATATTTTAAAATATTTAAATATTTAAAAATGTTTAAAAAGTACCTTGAAATATGAAAAGCAACAATGGACATCTGGTTTTATACTAAAAGGATAAGAAATTTTGCTTGAAACCTCAGCAGAAGGCAAAAATAGGTCTTGATCCTGGCCCCCAGACAAACCAAACAATTCAGTTCACAAATGCCTACTTCATTGAGAACAAATTAATAATATCCAAACCACACCATCAAATAAATTCTACAAAGTTGAATGCCAACTCTATTTGTCTTCCTTTTTTAAAGGAAGAAGAAAAGCAAAATGAAATATATTATATCTTCTTTTAAGATTTTCTTTGGTAGGAAAGTTGTGCACATGCTGATTCTCTGACAAACATGCAATCCAAATACTACAGGTTCTTTTAAGATGAGAATGTCCAGAAGTCTGCAAACATAAACAAATTTTTATAACCTATCTTTGCTTCCTTAGTTTAAATTAATCAGAATAGCATTGCATTTGAAGCCCATGGCTTGCTAAAAAGTTGTAACAATTGGTTTATATAGAAAACTCATCATATGGATTTTTCACAAATCTTGCTGAACAAAAAACAAACCTACAAATTATGAGTTAGCATTATTATGGGAACCATAATAACGTACCTTACCCTATGCATCTTGCAATGTGTTAGGAACTAAATACTAACACTCTGTGTTGTAGTCCATTATGGTTTAGTAGTGGTCATGTCATCTGCTCAAAAGCTCTTTCTCTCCAGCAAATTAATTCAATATTGCTTAAATAGTAGAGAGAAGGGACCCTTCAAATAAATATTATTTTTTAAATACAGGTTCTTGCTGCTTATCTGCAACCATAGAAAGAACCACAGGGAGAAAAATACTTCTTTAAAGTTCATGTCTACAATAACATCCATTAGAGTTTAGGCACTGTATTTGCTGCAGCTTTTAATGACCGAGCTCACAAAATGCAACAATTACTAAGTATTTTGAATAGAATTATAATAACACAGCCAAACCATTAAATGAAATCATCATCAGTATGTTATCCTGCCTTTTCCCTTAATTACTTGTGTACTTCTTATCAAATCTTGTTTTCTAATATGTAAACATAAAGACTGCTTGCAAACTAAACTGATATCAGTTGCTTTGCTTTCAAAAACTTGCTCAGTTCTCAGCATGGCATTCAATAGGAATCTAGTTGGAAATAGCACTACTTTGAAGTAAAATAGCAGAAAAATCTAATAAAAATACTGCTTTAAAACGCTTATTAAATATTTTTTTCAGAACAAGAAATAGTACAGATGTTGACATGGAAAATTACAGTATGCTATTGTCGAGCAGATGTCTTTATTCCCAGATGCACTCATTATTCCAAAAGTATTCCTGAATGCTATAATTATTGCACAGAATGTTGAAATTGTGGAATTCCGGACCTCTCTCCTTTACCCTATGCATGGTGTGTAAAATATTGCTGGTTCACATAGAAGTAAAAAATATAACAATATAATAATGTTTCACGAACTGAATCTGTTCTCTGAGAGAAACAGCAAAAAGTAGATATGATCAAAGTAGCCTTTTCTCATTTTGGTGTCTTTTATTTTTATTTATTTATTATTTATTCATTACATTTATAGCCTGACTTTCATCCAAGGGAAAGGTACAGACCCCCACCAATTTTTCCTGACAGAAATAAACAAGTTAGGTTAGGATGAGAGGCAGTGATTGATTGTAAACCATAGCTGAGAATGGATTATTTGGATCTGAGTGTCTCCAGTGCTAATTTGCCCCATTATCTTAGTTTGATCTGCATTATTTGAAAAACAAAACAAAACCCTGCTGTATGAATAACTGGATATTATAGTAAAAAATGTCTAGGGCAGCTTGGTTCTGGCATTTTAATTATAAAACCAATTTATCTGATCAAATATATTAAAAACTCCTGTGCGTTGGTCCATGTACAAATACAGAAACTATTTATTCACCAGCCACAAGCAATTCTTAAATCTCCTATGAAATACAGCGTTACTTACACCAGATGGAAAATAATGTGAGCATAGCATTCAACTTTCCAATTACTGTACACCTACCAAGATTCTCAGAGTATGACATGTTCTTATATGTGACCAAGAATCTAAGGGATTTCCCCCCTTCTGCTAAAGGAAAAAAAACACCTTAGAAAATGAAAGAGAAGAAAGAAAGTGTGCTCATTTTGATAAATGATTTATATTTTTTTTCCTTATTCTGATCAGAGTAAGGCTGCCTGTAATGCTTTCTTTGTCATGGTAGAGAGGAAAGCAAAGACATTAGGAAAAAAAATTATATAGTGAAGAAGATGAATCTAACAAAAGAAATGTTTTTTCCTTCCTCTTTTTGCCATAGCCAGGTTATCCCTTTGTTAATCCCAAAGTGACCCTACCTGCCTCCAGATGAAGCCCCTCTCAAATCAGACCAAAAAAATAGAAACCTCGTCATAAGCTCAAAAAGCCCATCCAAGGACAGTCTTAACCAGTGATCGTGAACCTATGGCACAGGTGCCACAGGTGGCATGCAAAGCCATATCTGCTGGCACATAAGCCGTTGCCCTAGCTCAACTTCAATGTGCATGTGTGTGCCAGCCAGCTGATTTTTGGCTCACACAGAGGCCTTGGGAGGCCGTTTTTGACTTCCAGAGAGCCTCTTGGGGGATGGGGAAGGGCTTATTCAGAGATTTGTATTTAATGAGGAAGGGATGGTTGACAAAACCAGTGTTTCCCAACCTTGGCAACTTGAAGATATCTGGACTTCAACTCCCAGAATTCCCCAGGCAGTGAATGCTGGCTGGGGAATTCTGGGAGTTGAAATCCAAATATCTTCAAGTTGCCAAGGTTGGGGAACACTGGACTAAATAATTTCTCAACAGATTGGGGCATAACCTGTTACTGATTTAATAAGCACTTTCCATAAGCCATTTCACCTTTTTTGTTTGCTCTCATTTGTATTAAAGTCTACAGATCAAAACGGATTGGCATTTTGGCTGTACAAGAATCTTGTTAATTTAGGGTGTCTGTCCAAATGCCTAGTATATGAAGATAACAAGTAGTGTCAACATGACTGCCTTTCATTAACGGTTGTTAAAAATGATGTGTTAAATTTATGATTTTGGTTCTTTGCCAGAGCTATCTTGATCTTACTTAAATGATAAATAGAAACTGTTTTTCCTAATTTAAATACTGCTCTGTGGTGATAATTTATTATATAAAGTTGAGGAAGCAGAAATCACTCTTTTTCATAGCAAGGAAAACATTTCCTGTAGGTGAATAACCGTAATCCTAGCTGTGCCACAAGATAATATAGCTGAGGATATAACTTATGAAGAGAAAAAGGTTGAATTTCATATCTCTAAAAAACTCCTTTGTAAATTTTTATTAAAACTGAATTTATGCAGATAAAATCTGCAATGGATGAGATGAAGGAGTTTTTTGTTTTTTTAATGGAGAGATTTGTTTCTTTAAATGAGAAAGGTTGATTCCTTTGGAACAAGTTTGGGCCAAATGTGAATCTGCAATTGGGAAAGGAATGTTAATCTGTTCTGTTTTTTGTCTCTTTCTACATTTACGTACGTATGTATGTATGTATGTATGTATGTATGTATGTATGTATGTATGTCAACTACGTACTGGTAGTATACAAAGATATAACAATGTTTATATCCATGATACTAGTGAGAGAGAGAAACATTAGGACAGGGGATGGAAGGCATGCTGGTCCACTTATGCATGCCCCTTAAAATCCACAATTCGATCAATTGACCTCGGGTTATGGGCCCAGCACACATCTGCTGTGTCACTATGCTTTATTTTATTGAAGCAATAAAAAAATAAAACTAATAATTGTGTCTAGATTTATAAAATCTTGTTTAGGCTGAAATGCATTTGTATAGTTTTTGATTTAGAGTATTGGTAGAATCCAACATTTACCTATGCTATATGAATTGGACCATCACATTACAACATAACATGGTTTGTTTCGTGTATCGTACTATGCATAGTCATTCAGAGACTTTTCTTAGGTTCTGATGTTCTTACAACTGCTGCAATCAGTTAAATGGAATTTTTGATTTTTTTTGGTGATATTTGAAGGTATTTGTCATATCTGCTATATGATCTTTTAATGTGTAGCTTTGGGTGAAAGTGTCAATTCCATATTCTGAAGGGCCTGAAACCTGGTCACTATCCCTGCCTAACTCATATTTCTAGGACTTATAAAATTGTCAGAAGATATTATGGTGAACCCATCCCCATAGTGAATTTTCACTGTCTCTGTTCATTATCTCCTCTCATGCCAACATTGGTGGTATTTAGCTATTTATTTACTTATTTATTTAGTCAAGTACGTATTTGTAATATACATAGATAGAACATTGTTTATACATATAAGATGGGTACTGATAAGAGGGAACAATTGGGCAGGAACAGTAGGCACGCTGGTATGCTTATGCATGCCCCTTACTGACCTCTTAGGAATTGGAGGTGGACAGTCTAAGGGTAAAATTTTGGGGCTTTGGTGATGAAACTACAGAGACAGGTAGTGAGTTCCAGGCATTAACCACTTGGTTGCTAAAGTTGAATTTTCTACAGTCAAGTTGGGGACGGTTCACTTTGAGTTTGTATGTGTTGTGTGCTCATGTATTGTTGTGGTTGAAGCTAAAGTAATTGTTGGCAGATAGGACATTGTAGCAGATAATTTTATGAGCTATGCTTAGGTTGTGTCAAAGACGATGTAGTTCTAAGCTTTCTAAGCACAGAATTTCAAGTCTGGTTACGTAAGGTATTCTGTTGCGAGTACAGGAGTGGAGGGCTCTTCTAGTAAAGTATCTCTGGAGACACTTTGTGCACGCACGCATGTGCAGTAGTAAAAAAATCCCAAAAATAAAAATAAAGAAGAGCAAAAAACAAAACGGCTATGCATGAGCAGTGCCAGAAATTTGACTTTTGTGCATGCGCAGAAGAAAAAATCTCAGAAAAACTTGATATATTTCGATCACTGTTGTGCTCTATGTGCGATTAGTGTACAAAGAATCTTTTCGGAATCAAGTTCAGCTTTTGGTATCTTCTGAATCATTGGGGCCACTGTCTATAAACCAGACATTAAATTTGAATCTGTTTTATAAATTGATAAATAAATAGCAATAATAAGCAATAAATAGGTACCAATTACCTTGGCTCTTTCAGTATCAGCTCAAATCACTATTGGACAATGGAAATATTGGAGTTTCAGGAGGGTTCCTGCCAGTTTGGACTAGTTCTATAAAACCTATAATAACTGGGCTGTCTGAGTCACTAGAACCAGCAGTGACCCAGGCCTTCCACACCCCTGAACTGGCTCTCTTGCTGGCGCCATAGGTGGCACAATCTTGTTTTTTAGCACTGTACATGTGCATATGCTTGCGGGCCACCTCAAAGAGCTAACCGGCAGCAAAGAAAAGAAAAACCCACCCTTGAATACTACCACATACCAATACAGTAGTACCTCTAGATACGAGTTTAATTCGTTCCAGAATGGAGCTCGTATGTTGATCAACTCATATTTGGACCAAATGGCTTTAGACTTTGTTTTTCCCCACGGAGATAACCAGAAGCAAGGATTCTTGTGCCACCTAGTGGAAGCTCGGCTCGTATCCCGAATTTGAGCTCGGGTGTGGAACAGAAATTTCGCTCCCGTTGTGGCTCGCAACTTGGAATACTTGCATGTGGAGTAGCCTGTATCTAGAGGTACTACTGTATTACGATATTGCTTTTATTTATATTGCTTTTATTCACAGGACTGAATCTGAATCTTAAAAATAAAGAACTTATGATATATTTAATTTTAGCAGACAAACTTTGGATGGATTTTATGGTTTTTATTGTACTCAATAGCAGTAGACAGCAATGTATTATACTTTACATGTAAGGTAAATTTGTTCCTGTACAGTACCTGTTTATTTATTTACATTGTAGTAAATAAAGGTTTTCCCTCCCTACATCTTAATATTATGCAATCTTCAATACAAACAATAAAAGAAAAGATTCTGTCTTGCTTCATACCATTCAATACTAAATGTGGGAAAAGCAATTGTCTAACATAATTGATGGGGGAAAAGCCACTATATTTACATGTACTATGAATAGAAATAGGAAAAAAAATCAAAAGTAAAAAATGGCTTCTGAATAAGTGGCTAATCTTTCATCACAGAATCTGTGAGAAATACTTGTGAGAATATTTTCTGTCAAATACACAAACCTACCGATATTCTGAAAATACAGACAAGAGAGATCTGTGCATGAAGGAAATGGTGCTGTTTATCTGCTTTATAGGGAAATGGTAGTTGTAGCAGGTTCTTTTATAATGCTAAGGAAATATAGTCTTTTTTCCCCCAGAAGTGAATCATTGAGTAACCACACGCCTTATTTTTATTAGGTCTGCTAAGCACCTCTGAGAAGAAATCGGAGAGACATAAACCAAAAAGTCCATAAAAAGTATTTTCTTCTAAAAATACATTAATTGCTCCTGACTTTAGGTAAAAATGGAAACATATCTGTAGCAGCTTCCTACCAGAATGATCAAGGACTCAGCACTGGTAATAAAAGTTGAGCTGAGCTTTGGGTGTTGTCCGTGCGCATGCGACCCAGTGTGTTTTTTATTCTGCGCATGCAAATCTTGCCGCATGCACATCCCCTTGCAAGATTTTGCTTCCTGCTCATGCGCAGAAGCAAAAACAAGCTTGGATGTGCACTCACACAGAACACTTGAAGCTGCATGTGAAGCACACCAGTACCGATGAAAACGGGAATCTGCCCCGATTCATATCTATTCAAGAAAATATCCAGAAGGAAGGTCTTTTTGCCAGCTATATTGGGTCAAGGAAATTATTTTTAAGTAATGTAAAGTGAATCTAATAGTTGTTTTACTATTAAATGCTATTAAATAGTGCTATTTGGGTTTCCTTACTGTCTTTTGAAAGACCTATGGCAAGTGTTATCTTAAGTAATGGCCTCCCTAAATTTTAGATCAATAGTGAACAGTGTACCTCTACTTAAAAACGCCTCTACTTATGAATTTTTCTAGATAAGAACCGGGTGTTCAAGATTTTTTTGCCTCTTCTCAAGAACCATTTTCTACTTACAAGCCCGAGCCTCTGAAACTGTAACCGGAAAAGGCAGGGAGAAGCCTCTGTGGGGCCTCTAGGAATCTCCTGGGAGGAAACAGGTCTGGAAAAGGTGGGGAGAAGCCTCTGTGGGGCCTCTCTAGGAATCTCCTGGGGGAAACAGGACCAGAAAAGGTGGGGAGAAGCCTCCATGAGGCCTTTCTAGGAATCCCCTGGGAGGAAACAGTGCCTCCACCCTTCCTGTGTTTTCCCCAATCGCACACATTATTTGCTTTTACATTGATTCCTGTGGGAAAAATTGCTTCTTCTTACAAACTTTTCTACTTAAGAACCTGGTTATGGAACAAATTAAGTTCGTAAGTAGAGGTACCACTGTATTGAATACAAGGAGCTGTTTCTTTTCGAATCACTGTTGACCCCTGATGACTGCTTGGACTTTTCTCTGCAGTTTTCATGACAAGATATCTGGAAGCAGTTTGCCACTGCCTGCTTCCAAGGGCTGAGAACAAGTGTGTGGCACAAGGTTATCCAGCTGCCTTTTTGTGTAAGGCAGGACCAGAACTCAGGTTCTCCTTCTTTCTAGCCTTGAACTTTGTTATGTACCTGTATGAAAGGGGCTCTCTGAAAGAAGAATAAAAGTATACAAACTAAAAAGGAAGAAAAAAGAATATCTTAGGGCTTTTGATGTGTGTGTGTGTATTACATAACTTTCAATAACATTAATTGTATTTCATTTGAATTGCTCATGTGTAGTAAGACACAATTAACATCAGGTCTTGGTAATTGAAGCCATAAATTTGTTTTAATCCCTTGGCAATAATGAGCGCGAAGAGACTCTGGTTCCATTATCCAGTTGTCAATCTCTATGGAAAAAGTATGTAATTTAGAAAAATGAAAATATTAAACTTTGTTTTAAAAGCAAATTAATATGTGCAATTACTTCTTTCCATGGTATAATACTTTAAGGATATTGAAAAATGTTTTATTAGTGCAGCATTATTCTACTAAAAAATGGTTGACATTAATAATAATGTCTCTTGGGACTGCACTCCTTATATTTTTTCTTAAAAACATTACCGTCTGGAATTGAAGGATGTCCCAATTTTTTGTTGCCCTATCAGTACCAGAACAATACATTTACATTGGCAGTCTCCAATATGTACGAAGCAAAAGTTAGTTGGGAATTTAAAACTGTGTTATGGAAAGAAACCCTAAAGTATAGATACAAGTAAATACTGTATACTGAATTATTCAATCCACACCTGTTAGCATGGCGCCTGTTGAAAGCTTCTTTAATGATAGCCATGTTTCTCTAATCCCAAGGTTTAGACTCAGTTCTTGGTTGTAGACACTCCACAATGAACACACTCCACAAATAAATGCAAATTATCAACATATCTGTGAGGGGAAAAAACTTTGAAAACAAACAAACCCAAGAAAGGAACGTTGCAAAATTTCTCAATGGTTTTCAAGCATACTATTGATTGACTTCTTTTATGGAAAGAGAAAGCTTTGTTCTCTTTCCTTTTTCAAATTCTAATTGAAATTCTTTCCTCCTTACTTTACTAGAGAAGAGAGAAGAATATCCAGGTGATGAGACTATTTAGTGATCCTATAGTACTTTTTTCTATGAATATCCTTCACACAAGCTGCATCTACCAGCTTATCACGATCATTTGAGAAGTGTTAAGGGGAAGTACTTCACATTCACAAGTACAGGCTAACAGCATGGCCAAGAAGAGCACAGTATGGATTATAAATTAATAACAATGTGATGAGAAACCTAGTTAAAAATACTGCTCTCAATACTCGTATCTGCAGTCCTCTTGAGAAGAATTACTCTTTATATTTACAACGGAAGCTAAAACCTCTATATTTATCTTCAATTGAAGAGGCCGCTATATAAATTTATAGCTAAACCAAGAGAGAATAAGTATTCTTAAAAGAGATATTTTAAGAATACTAAAGAATAAAAAGATATTAAAAGAAATATTTAATGGGAAGTTTCCTGCTTCCCAAGAATGTAAGAATCAATAGTATAGTTGTGTCAATACTTTGGGAAAGGAAACTGCCAAACTTTTTGAAAGGGCAGTTTCTGGACATTTTGAGGCCTAGTGGAGCAGCTAAGATGGCTTATGTTTTCTGTATAGTATTTGAAAGGATATTTGTGTTGCAATAACTTGTCACAGGTCTGAATTTCTGGGTAATTAGTTGCTGATCAGCCCTGTCCTGACCAAGGCTGGTATAAACAATATTGCTTCAACATGCTGCCTCGGCCTGCTTCAGCAGAGATATTGCTAAATATAATTGCTAAATATAAAAGGAAGAGCAGATACATTGATTGCTGAAAGAGTTGGATATTGTTCTGGTTTCTGGTAGAACTTTAGTTATTAAAAAATAACACTTACTGAATGCAGTATTTCATAAACAAGAAACTCCATTTTTATTGTCTTCACTTTTGTATTCAAAATGCAATACAGACTGGCACATTCCTTTCTCCCGTTATCTCTCTTAATTACATTCCACATGCATTCCTTCAAGCCTCCTCCATCTTCCAAGATTTATGTACTTACAGCATGATTCAAAAACAGCAGGAATGACTGCAAAATAATACTGAATAAACTTACTCACTCCGGAGCCAAACTGAAACAAATTTCATTGTGGAACTACAACATTGAAACTCCCCCCTTCTTCCCCACAGGCACCCTGACGTGCCAAATACATCACTCCAGTATTTAACCCATTCCTCCCCTTAATATCTTTTTCCTAACACCTGTTCCTTGTGTTTTTGGACCCTTCTGAATTGAGGATTAACCCAGCAAATGTCTGTCTCTTCCTCACTAGATTCTGGACTCATAGCAACATCCTGTGGCTGGCCTCCCACCTGTTCTAATACCTGTAACCAAGGGCCTACCACTAATTCATAAACACTATCTGTATCAGAGTCCTCAAGCTCTTCATCATCCTCCAACTGACCATGTACAACAGATATGCCACCAAAACTGCTTGTGTGATAATTATTCTCAATGTTGTGATTTTTAATATGCATTACTCATTTTCATCCTACGATGCATGGGAAAGTTCAGTAAATGGAACAAATATTTGTAGATATACTATTACTAGATTACACTATTACAGTTTTTTCAGTAATTTTGATTAGTGGAAAAGCAACCCATATTTGCGGACTGTGGCAAAGAAGGAGCAAAAATCTATGTGAACCAGACATTTGCATATAAACAACTCTTTGTTCCTGGAATGTGGATGGGGGAACCATGTTAGTAGGCTGATTTAGTTGTGGTCTAAAGAAAGTTTATAAGGACAAAAACTTGGCGCTCTTCAGCCCAACAAAAGGAGTCAGCAAGTCTGACGGGCCATTATTCAACTCGAATCAGGATGGTTAATAAATCTACCACCAGCATGTGGAAGGCAAAGATTTGCTATAAGTTTTATCCAGGAATGGGCCTGGCCCAGAACGGTGGAAATACTGCATCATTAGTGGAAATGGAGTGCGTAGCCTAGCTTATCTTCCACCGAGTGTGCACGCGCTGTGCACATGCAACCAGCGCGATTCCAGTAAAAATTACCATTTGTTTTTAAAAAATGGCAATGTTTGCCCAAATCTCATTGCCAGAAGGACATCCATGTGAGATTTCAGCTGCTGTACATGCGCAGCAGCTGAATCTTGCTGTGGCACCTAGAGTGGCAGCTGGGGTCAACAACAATAGCAGCCTGCCCGAGCTCTGACTTTGTGGCTTGTTTTCTGCTCTCCTATGCCACAGGCATCTCTCGGCATGGCGATGGTGCCCCAAGTGAGTTGTGGCCTTTGGGAGCAGCAGCTCTGTGCTCCTGAAGGCCACTACTCAGTCGGGGCACCATCACCACACCGAGAGTTGCCAGGGGTGTGGGGAGAACAGAACAGGCCATGTGGCTGGAACATGGGGCCGCCTGGCCTCCTCCCCGCGCGCATGCCACATCTTTTCAGTGCAGCAAGGGAGAAACTGTTGTGCAAGCACCAGAGAGTGGAGAAGCACTCGGGCCGCTCATGGCAGAGCCACCGCTTGCAGCAGGGCAGGCAGCAGGGCAGGCAGTGGAGGATTACTTACCAGCTTTTTGCTGTTTTTGGCTTTTTTGCTTCTGCGCATCTGCAGAAGCAAAAAAAGCCAAAATCGCATGTCTTGCACAAGATTCGGACGGGAATGGTGGCCCATCACTGGTTTTATCCTATTTATTTATCACCTGCAGTAAGGTAATGAAAGAATCAACATTTGAATCTGCCTTTGGGAATTATATAGGGGAACGTAAAGCTGGTAAACTGACTGCCAGAGGGTAAAAAAAAACATTTTGTGAAGATGGTATGAAAATATGGAGTCTACTTCACAGGAAAATACTTTAGGCAACAAATTAGAATTGTTATTTTCATCCATGGACGTGTGATTTACTATAATAGCAATGCACCAGGATGGTACACAAATA
The DNA here is from genome assembly GCF_031021105.1 of Erythrolamprus reginae. Taxonomy (NCBI): domain Eukaryota; kingdom Metazoa; phylum Chordata; class Lepidosauria; order Squamata; family Dipsadidae; genus Erythrolamprus; species Erythrolamprus reginae. The sequence goes on from NC_091952.1 coordinate 92,042,106, forward strand.
CATTGATTTTAAAAAAAAAATTAATGTCCCCTTCCCATTTGGCAGAGAAGATTGAGATTTTTTTTTAAAAAAATGCATATATTCTGCTACGCATTTTTTCAGCATACCCAAACTTGCCACAATAGGTATACTGCTGCACACTGTTTTATTTAATATGGTTTATTTTTATTTCTTAATTTCATTAGAACACGTGCTTTATGTGACATAACATTTCCCCAAAAATACAACTTTTAAAAACCAAACTGAGGAAGTATTTCATATCAGAAATGCTAGTTTCTAGGATAACTAAGTTGTGATTTGTATATTCTTTGAAAATGCAAAATTGAGCAAATTCAAGATGGGAAAAAGGAAATATTTCTGGAAAAATATTTGATTGTATAAATATGACCAAGAAAACATGTATTTCAACAATTTCCAGTCCATTGTTAAGAGGAGCAGGGACTATATTGTCTACTAATTTCAAGGATCATCCTAGGCAGCAGATTTCATCCAGGGTATATTTTTTTTCCAGATCAATGATGGACAGGTTACACATTGACTTGACAATGGTGATAAGGCCATTCTTTGTTTTCACATTCTTTTATGCAATGAAATTTTGCAATTCAAAACTGAATAAAATTGCTCATTAAGCGATTGTATTTAATCACTTAACAAAGATCAGATCATGATTGTCGAGAGTATGAAACCATTTTATCTAGTTGTTAATCAGGATTTATTTCAATATTGAAATATTTGCTTTATCAGAACTTCATTTTTCAGCATAAGAGTACAATGTATACCTGGAGTATCTGGAAGGGAGAACAAGGTACCAGACAAAACCAGTTTGAAATACTTTTTGCCCACTACAGGTTGTTCTTGATTTACAAGAGTTTGTTTAGTGATTGTTCAAAGTTACAACACTGAACAAGTGACTTATGTCTGTTTTCCATATTTAGGACTATTGCAGAATCCCCAGGTCATGAGATCAAAATTCTATTGCTTGGCAATTGACTCATGTTTATAACAGTTGTAGTTTCCTGGGGTCATGTGATCACCTTTGGTGACCTTCTAAGAAGCAAAGTCAATGGAGAAGCCAGATTTACTTAACCACTGCAGTGAATGGTGGCAAAAAAGATGGAAAAATGGGGCAAAACACACTTAGTAAATGTCTCACTTAACAATAGAAATTTTGGGCTCAATTGTGGTCGTAAGTTGAGGACTACCTGTTTTACAACTACCATAGCCTAAAATGTTTTGCATTTGGTAGCAGTTCAATGAGATCAAGTAACTTTGATATTGTTTTGGGAAAATATTCACTTTAAGAACCACACAGTATTTGTTTACAGAAGGATTTCTTTTCCTTCTTTTCTAATTAAATTAAGCTGTCTAGGATGACTGTTACTTGGCAATGTAATATCAAACATACCAAAGGAGCTTGGTCATTCCCTTAAAAATGTGTGGATTTCAAATTTCCCTGTTTTATCCTAGGCATTTGTTTAGCTGCATTTATCTGTTCTGATTGTCCTATGTCAGTAGGTATGTGAATGTTGCTGAAACATAGTTATTTATCAACAATGGTTTCTTTCTGATCTCTCTTGAAAAAGGGCAAATATCTGGAATCCTTTCCCATTAAAATGTATTTCATCATGCGAAAAGCAATTAATATGTTTATTCACATATATAATTACTTTCTCTTCCCATCAGAAGAATTACAACTTGGCAGCAATCTTTGGAAAGATCTGGTGGCTGCACCCAGCTCTTTAGAGACGAATTGAAGAAGCTATAAACTCAGTTTCTGCACTCCTGCTTTCAGCTTGGTTCCGAACAGATTATCTCATTTAATGTTCTAGCTATTTGTTGACTGGCAGACAGATGTGTCACCTATGCCAACTGGTTAAGTAAGAAACCTGCCTTCTCACACCATCCTGGACGAAGAAAGGGAAAAAAGAGACTCGTGATATCATGCCTTTTCTTTTTCTTTCTGCCACAAAACAGTTTATTTTGGTTTCCTGTTTTCTGTTAGAAAGATACTTCACTCTTTGAGCCCCAAGTTTTATTGGCAGGTATGGGACAGGCAGACAAGTAGCAAGTCATAACTGGAAGTTTCCATGGTCAGTTTGCATGGCTCCTAGCCTTAGAAAATTAATCATTACATTTTATGTGCACAAATTTATTCACTCTACCTTGACATTTCCATAATAGAAACATAGAAACATAGAAGTCTGACGGCAGAAAAGACCTCATGGTCCATCTAGTCTGCCCTTATACTATTTTCTGTATTTTATCTTAGGATGGATATATGTTTATCCCAGGCATGTTTAAATTCAGTTACTGTGGATTTATCTACCACATCTGTTGGAAGTTTGTTCCAAGCATCTACTACTCTTTCAGTAAAATAATATTTTCTCATGTTGCTTTTGATCTTTCCCCCAACTAACTTCAGATTATGTCCCCTTGTTCTTGTGTTCACTTTCCTATTAAAAACACTTCCCTCCTGGACCTTATTTAGCCCTTTAACATATTTAAATGTTTCGATCATGTCCCCCCTTTTCCTTCTGTCCTCCAGACTATACAGATTGAATTCATTAAGTCTTTCCTGATACGTTTTATGCTTAAGACCTTCCACCATTCTTGTAACCTGTCTTTGGACCCGTTCAATTTTGTCAATATTTTTTTGTAGGTGAGGTCTCCAGAACTGAACACAATATTCCAAATGTGGTCTCACCAGTGGGATCATAATCTCCCTCTTCCTGCTTGTTATACCTCTAGCTATGCAGCCAAGCATCCTACTTGCTTTCCCTACCGCCTGACTGCACTGTTCACCCATTTTGAGACTGTCAGAAATCACTACCCCTAAATCCTTTTCTTCTGAAGTTTTTGCTAACACAGAACTGCCAATACAATACTCAGATTGAGGATTCCTTTTCCCCAAGTGCATTATTTTACATTTGGAAACATTAAACTGCAGTTTCCATTGCTTTGACCATTTATTTAGTAAAGCTAAATCATTTACCATATTACAGACGTCTCCAGGAATATCAATCCTATTGCATACTTTAGAGTCATCGGCAAATAGGCAAACCTTCCCTACCAAACATTCCCCTATGTCACTCACAAACATATTAAAAAGAATAGGACCCAGAACAGACCCTTGTGGCACACCGCTTGTAACCTGTCTCTGCTCAAAATACTAGCCATTAACAATAACTCTCTGATGTCCATGCTTCAGCCAACTGCAAATGCATTGAACTATCCAGGGATTAAGTCCAATCTTCACTAATTTATCTATCAGCTCTTTATGTGGAACCGTATCAAAGGCTTTGATGAAGTCCAGGTAGGCAATATCCACGGCACCACCTTGATCCAACACCTTTGTGACATAGTCAAAGAAATCAATGAGATTAGTCTGACATGATTTGCCTTCAGTAAAGCCATGCTGATTTGGGTCCAATAAGTTATTGTTTTTTAGGTGCTGATTTATCCTCTTTTTGAGTAAAGTCTCCATCATTTTAACTACAACTGATGTCAAGCTAATTGGCCTCTAGTTACCAGCTTCTTCTCTACTGCCCTTCTTGCACAACACTGGCCATTCTCCAATCCTCAGGAACATCACCTGTTAACAGGGATTGGTTAAACAAATCAGTCAGGGGGGTAGCAATGACAGATCTGAGTTCTTTAAGATTTTTTTTAAAATAGCTAATTAAGATTTTTTTTAAAAAAACACAATATATTTATGTCCATTAAATAGCTGCTCAACAACAATTCCAGAAATAAATGAATCATAATATACATTTAATAGCAACTAAGAAAACAACAGTTGTTTTCCTATCAATAATCCCACAAGCCCCCTTAACTTTGTGATTCCCCATGCCTGGGAAAACAGCCTTATGTTTTTAAGGTTTTCTGGAATACTAGCAGAGTTGGGGCCAACCAGATCTCATGGGTATAGTGTTTCAAAGAGCAGACACTGCAATAGTTTATTAGTCATTCTTTGTTACAACATAGTGCTTTACAACAACCTGCTTGGTTATTGTGGCATAATATTTCTCGACAAAGTCATTTAAATAGAATGAAAAATTAACTACTATTTCATACCAAACTCTTAGAAGCTTCCCAGAAGTCCATGCTGTTTTCAAAAATGCTGTTCAAAAGTGTTTTATCAACACCTTCTTTGGGGCTATCTTTCTAACAGTTAAACTTACTGCTCATGGATTTCTGGATAGCTTTCCATTCAAGCCCTGAGCTACTTAGCTTTTCAGGAGGAGCTGGGGTCAGTTTGGTAATGTCATCCAGCTGGAGAGAGATAATGAGGATGGTGCTCGTCAGGGAATGCATCTTAAAAGGAATTAGAAATTGGGATGGATAATGTTATAATAATGGGTTTTTAATTGTTTTTAGTATTGGATTATTATTGTATGCTGTCTTGTTATTGCTGTTAGCCGCCCTGAGTCTCCGGAGAGGGGCGGCATACAAATCCAATAAAATAAATAAATAAATAAATGTTGGAATCAATACAGATTTTGATACTTCTCTGATCTTTGGGTTGTCAACACATGCATTTTTATGGGTTTTGGTGTTCTCTAAGATTGGTTGATTTCTTGCAGATGTTTCATTACCAGACTAGGCAATGAAACAGCTGTAGGAAAATAACCAGACTCCTAGAACATCAAGAACTCAACAGTTCAGTCCTGAACTACACATATTTTCTAGAACAAGAAGTTACATTTTTAATCTCAAACACATAAATATTTTTTTTTGTTCTAAATATCAGTTTTCATTCTTTGAGAACAAAATTGAGGTGCTTCTTATCATTGTTCTTTTGGTACATAGATGTATGTTTCTTTGTATATATACATATGTGTTTACATACATTCTTAAGAAGGACCAATGCATGTATTTCAAGTGGGGAGCTCTGCCTACTGCTGTGGGTTAGATATACAAATATTGTGTTCATATATCTTTTTACACTAATTGTTGGAATAAATTAGAGTTTAGATTTTGCACGTTAAAATTGAGAGCCATAAAACTAACAGATCAATAAATACTAAATCAGGCCTTTCATATTTCATTAGGTCCTGGTTGATTTTCCAACATGATTAACAAAGGCTGTAGCAATCTAAAGAGTACACATTACTGTCCAGGTATTTGCAATCAATAGAATAACTTCTGAGCATGATTTCAATTTGGTCTGGCATTTGTAATACCTTCTGTTTATTAGGCCAAAGCATGCTATGTGATTATTACCAGTTTTGTGGAACAGTTGATTGATTGACCGGATCTAATAATCCCAAGCCATTTTAATTAAAAAAAACCCATGCATGTACACACACATACACATACGGTATACACACAAATTCAGAGCAGATTTGGGAAAGAATCAGAACTGTAATAGGACAAAAAGAAAACTTTTATATTGCAAGCAAATTTCCCATGCTCTGCCAGACACTCAGTTTTAAATGTGAATCTCCCGAGAACATGCAGCCAAACTGTAGCTGCAGCATGCCTCATGAAAACCCTTAGTGCTTTTCACCAGGAAATGAGATCAGCTACCAACAGCCTTACGGATAAAGATTATAAGGCAGAGAAAATGTAAAACACATTGCAAATGTTCTGCAACCTCAACTCAACTGTAGGTGCTCCGCCAAGAATAAGATATAATGGGAACCAGCATTGTAACAATAGAAATGCTATATTCACTTTGTCATATAAAGTGGGTTATTTATTTGTTTTTCGGATAACTGGCAATGAAATATTACTTAGGCTCCAGATTTGAAGGGTTTGAAATTAGATGCAGGTTTCTCAACTCTTCATAACACATTTCCATTTTAATCCCGTATCCTATCTCCACAGCATATTATCCTCTATAAAACTTATTTTCATCTTCAGTATTCATTGACATTTGCCAGCAGTATTGGTAGAAAGTATAATAAAGAGATAGTAAATCAGAACATTTATTTTGCAATTAAGCTCTTACTATTTTTCATGTTTATGATGTCATAATTTATGCTAGTTTGTCTTCTTTCTACAAATGTCATTCCCTAACAGATAATTCCCCAACATTCCAGATGTATTAATTTGTTTTCTGTTTGTAGCTGTCTCCTAAACAGTTGCTGGTCACAGGTTATCCTGTAGTATACCACACTCTTTTTATTTTATTTTTGTTTCTATGTTATTTAATCATTTAATACCAATTGAGCAGCATATGGCCAGGAGGTGAAGATGCTTGCCTCCCACTAGGAAAGTTGAGAGTTCAATCCAAGGCAACAAGATATGTTTCTTTATTAAGGCACAAAGAGAAAATATCTGCTGTAAACTTGCATAGGTGTCAGGGGTCAGAAAGGACATCCAGCCAGTAAATGCTTAGCTTCATCCAGTCACCCCAACTTTGCCCTAAATCAAGGATTGGGGTCGTAAATTCATGGTAAATCCCTATCTCTCAGTGAAAAATAGAGACAGAAAGAATGCTAATCACATCATTTTGACTTATACTTATTTTTCGGAGTATAAAACACACCTTTTTAGCTCCAAAATTTGGGTGTGTCTTATACACTGAATGTAATCCCGCTCAGCCACCCTCAAACTTTGGCCTCTGCCTCCCAGCAATTTACCTCCTTGCAGCAAACAGAACAGAGCCTGTTAAGCCAACTGATTATCAGCTTCACAACTCTCACCTTACTGAGGCTGCAGGCAAGCCACATGCTGAAATTGAAAGTGAAACTAAAGCTGCAAGGAGGCAAATTGCTCGGGGGGAGGTAGAGGCAAAGGCAGATTTTTATTTTCTTCTGCTAATCAGACTGCTGAAACTGGATGCAAGGAGGTAAGTCAATAACTATAAATGTCTGTAGAATATTCAAATTATTAGACTTATTTTTTAAACACTGCTTTTTATTGTTCTAGACAATCAACAACATGGAGAAGCTTTTTAAAATAAATGCTTGATCTGAAGAGGCCCAGTGTTTTAGTATGTTCATTTAAATAGCAGAGAATAATGTATATAGTTGTACCTCTACTTAAGAACACCTCTACTTGCGAACTTTTCTAGATAAGAACTGGTATTCAAGATTATTTTGTCTCTTGTCAAGAACCATTTTCCACTTACAAACCCGAGCCTCTGAAACTGTAACCGGAAAAGGCAGGGAGAAGCCTCCGTGAGGCCTCTCTAGGAATCTCCTGGGAGGAAACAGGGCCTCCACCCTCCCTGTGGTTTCCCCAATCACATACATTATTTGCTTTTACATTGATTCCTATGGGAAAAATTGCTTCTTCTTACAAACTTTTTTTACTTAAGAACCGGGTCATGGAACTAATTAAGTTTGTAAGTAGGGGTATCACTGTAGTTCCAGAAAGCCACATTAATTTTAACAGCATCTGTACAAGTATAGTCTGAAATGTAACAATGTCCTGTTTTAGTATTAAAATAAGGCAGCTGAGTTAAACCCTGACTTAGTCATGTTTGGAATAGATCTATTTAAATAATTGGGAGGAGTTAGTGTGAGTACATTTAGGAAAACTTTCTGGCATTAATATACTGCTATAATGTACATTTCTCCAATTTTTTGCTATTTCTATGGGTCAGGCACACATGCACAGAAATCACAGCATATGATGTATATTATCTGTGCTGTTTCCTGGGAGACAAATTGCTAGGAGGCAGATTTTTTCCCCTTGTTTTCCTTCCCCAAAACTAAGGTGCGTCTTGTACTTCAGTGCATCTTATACTCTGAAAAATATGGTAACTCTTGAGAAGAGAGAGTTTATTCAAGCCTCAATCTTTAAAAGAGATTGAAATGAATGCTACTTTGTTCTAGTATTCAATAAATATTGTTTTATGGTTTACTGTGTTGTGCATTTTTAACCAATTGTGCTTATTCTTTCAGTGAAGGTTAAGTAAACCTTTTGTGATATGAGACATTTTTTGCATTTGTTACATATAACAAAAATGATCACAGAATTATAAAATTCTCCTGTCTGTCTGCTCAAGAAGAGGCAGATATGTCTCTCAGTCTAATGAGAAGTCACTTCCTGCACAAACATAGCCAGGTCTCAATCCTGTCCCAATGTGTGCTGAAGCCAGATTGATATATCTGTCTAGTTAGCTTGGTTCTAGGACAACATTTTCTCCTCTGCAGTGTGGTACTGTCCTGGACTGTCCCCGAGTGCATTGTGCCAATGATCCAGAACCTTTCTGTTTAGTCATATCTCTGGCTGCAAGAGACTTCTGGGCTGTCAGCTGTCCTATTTTCAGTGCCATTGGCACTATCAGTGGTGATAAAGAACATTGGGTTGGATATGAAGCTGCTGGTTCACAGTTGGACAATGGCAACATTGGCAGAATGCATGGTTCACGATAGTTATGTCACCACAACTATATCCGTCTAAGTTGTTGAGCAATAGGGAATAGCATTTGTCTTAAAAAAAAATAAGTTTATTATTCCAAAAGAATTGATTAAAGTACAGTAGACATAATAGAATATGGAAACTGTTTAGAACAGAGTAAAAGTGATTATATTACAAAAGGTAATAATGATGGAAGAATTATTTCAGAAATCCATGGGAGATGGGGTTGTATTGAAGAGTGGACTTGGGACTTCCGGTTTCTCCTTCAGCAGCATCAGAAGCCAGACTGTGAGCTCTGTGGCTGGCTCTGAATGCTCCCATTATATGTAGAAGTGAAGTAAAATATTTTAAAGTTAGAAATATATGTATATATTAGAAATTTATAAAGTAGGAAAAGACCACATCTTTGATTGTTGGAAAGGAAGGAGAAGAGTAGGAAAAAGTGGAAAGAAAAGAGAATTAAAATAGAAATAAAATAAGAGGGGAAAAGGACTAAAAGATAAATATTAAGATGAAAATAAATATTAAAAATGTATTAAAAATGAAATGGCATTGGCTGCTGATCAGTTTCCAGTCACAATTCAAAGTGTTGGTTATGACCTTTAAAGCCTTGCATGGCATTGGACCAGAGTACCTCCGGAACCACCTGCTACCGCACGAATCCCAGCGACCGATAAGGTCCCACAGAGTTGGCCTTCTCCGGGTCCCGTCGACCAAACAATGTTGTTTGGTGGGCCCCAGGGGAAGAGCCTTCTCTGTGGCAGCCCCGGCCCTCTGGAATCAACTCCCCCCGGAGATTAGAACTGCCCCCACACTCCTTGTCTTTCGTAAATTACTCAAGACCCATCTATATTGCCAGGCATGGGGGAGTTGAGACACCTTTCCCCCAGGCTTTTTTACATTTATGTTTGGGTATGTATATGTTGTTTGCTTTTTAAAATATGATTTAAATTTTATGTGTTTTTTAATATTAGATTTGTTTTCGCTGGAATATTGTTTTTATTATTGTTGTGAGCCGCCCCGAGTCTTCGGAGAGGGGCGGCATACAAATCTAATAAATTGAATTGAATTGAATATTATTGTGTGTGTGTGTAATTAAGACTATTATATGGATGTATGAAACTCAGAAAGCAAATGCTCACAATGTGAGATGTTGAAAGACCAAAAATAATTACTGGTAAAACTTATTGGAAAGCGGAAGAAGAATGATGAAAATAAATGATGAAAAGGAAATCATCAACAGTGTAGAATATTAAAAAATTGTAATACTACAGATATAAATAGTGTAACTAGACATATTTAAAGTATGATTGTTTATGCAGTGCTGAATGATTTGTTTAATGTGTGTAAAGACTGAAACAATGCCTGTGCTTGGATAAATGTAAATATTCTTCCTTTATTTAGAAAAATGGGTAACAAGCATGGAATCTAAAGCCATGGTAATCCCATGTTAAACATGCCTAGGAAAGTGTTTGGCAGAATTTTTACTTAAAGGTCATGAAAAACAACAGTGGGCTTAGCTTGAGAAGTAATGTATGGTTGCAGATCAGATTTTGGCCCTAAATGTATGAATATATCAAGTTTTTTACAAGCTTGTGAGTAGAAGGATCTTGAAGAAACTGAATTATAGAACATTTTGCTCAAATGCAGATTGAAGGTTGCTGAATATGCATTAGAATAGCGCCTCACCTGGACTAGCATCGAGCTACGCCCATAAGTTGCCCAGGAAGTTTATCTGACGTCATTTTCCGCCCCGGAAGTATTTGTTTGACCCTGCAGGTCCATTGTTTGTGTCATAGTTAAGCATGTTAATTTATGCTAATTTATGCTAATTTAATTAAATAAATTATGCTAATTTATTATTATTAAAAATGACCCAGTTTTAAATCCAGCTCTTGTGTCCGTGTCGTTTTTCCGTCTCTCCTGCAATAAATATACTGGTTTGTGAATAGTTCAATAGAAAGAAGGGAATGTCATAAATTGTGTGATTCTCCCTATTTATGAATGTATGCATAAGCAATACTTGCATTGATGTTACAGGTATGTCATCTAGGTCCATCAATTTGCATGTTGTTTTTTATACAGATGATACTGTATTTTTTATTTATGAAGCAATGACAAAGTATGTAAACCTGGGTATGTTTCTATCATAAGATTTACTCTTTAATTTCAAGCATGTTATAAATTCTTCAGTTGTCCCATTCTCTGAAAAAAAATCTTCTACTTTTTTAAAAATGGCACACAATCCATCTTTATTTATTTATTTATTTATTTGTTGGATTTGTATGCCGCCCCTCTCGGTAGACTCGGGGCGGCTAACAACAGTAATAAAAAACATCATATAAATCCAATACTAAAACAACTAAAAAAACCTTATTGTAAAACCAAACATCCCTACAAACAAACATAGCATGCATAAATTGTAAAGGCCTAGGTGGAAAGAATATCTCAGTTCCCTCATGCCTGACGGCAGAGGTGGGTTTTAAGGAGCTTACGAAAGGCAAGGAGGGTGGGGGCAATTCTAATCTCCGGGGGGAGTTGGTTCCAGAGGGCTGTGGCTGCCACAGAGAGGGCTTTTCCCCTGGGCCCCGCCAAACGACATTGTTTTGTTGACGAGACCCGGAGAAGGTCCACTCTGTGGGACCTAACCGGTCACTGGGATTCATGAGGCAGAAGGCGGTCTCATAGATACCCTGGTCCGGTGCCATGAAGGGCTTTATAGGTGATGACCAACACTTTGAATTGTGACCGGAAACTGATCAGCAACCAATGCAGACTGTGGAGTGTTGGTGTTACATGGGCATTTTTGGGAAAGCCCATGATAGCTCTCGCAGCTGCATTCTGCACGATCTGAAGTTTCCGAACAGTCTTCAAAGGTAGCCCGCATGTAGAGAGCATTACAGTAGTCGAGCCTCAAGGTGATGAGGGCATGAGTGTCTGTGAGCAGTGACTCCCGGTCCAAATAGGGCCGCAACTGGTGCACCAGGCAAACCTGGGCAAACGCCCCCCTTGCCACAGCTGAAAGATGTTTCTCTAATGTGAGCTGTGGATCAAGGAGGACGCCCAAGTTGTGGACCCTCTCTGAGGGGGTCAATAATTCCCCCCCCAGGGTGATGGATGGACAGATGGAATTGTCCTTGGGAGGCAAAACCCACATCCACTCTGTCTTATCAGGGTTGAGTTTGAGTCTGTTGACACCCATCCAGGCCCCAACAGCCTCCAGACACCGGCACATCACTTCCACTGCTTCGTTAACTGGACATGGGGTGGAGATGTAAAGCTGCGTATCATCAGCGTACTGATGATACCTCACCCCATGCCCTTGGATGATCTCACCCAGTTTTGTAACAGAGCTTTATATTTATTCCCCTTTTGAGCCATGGAAGTGTATTATATCACATCAAGGATATCTGCTACCGGAAGATTGCTACTCTCTGATCTCTTCTGAGCAGAATCCAAATGCTGCCAAGTAGAGTATTTTTTCTTTTGTTAAAAGTGTCTCATTGGTCTTCCATGTTACCTGTTTACTCTATTTCTGGTGTTGGTCTCAGAACATCACTATTCCAAAGGGCTACTATTCCTTAATAGCTGCTCAGTAATGGTGCAGTTAGTTTTCTATCTTGTGACGATTCTCTATGCTTTGTGCAGCAAAACATTTTCTTGTTTTATAAAGTTAGTACAAGTTGTAGTAGTTGCCAAACCTTAGATTTCTGCAAACAGCTTTTCTGCATGCCATTTTCGCTGCACGGTAATTCAACTTCATTTCTAACAATATATGTTGTGCATTTATAAAATGGTAATGGCATGACAGATGAACCTTGTTAACCTCAGTTTAGACTCAGCTCTAACCTGAAAGAAATAGCACCGGCAGACTTACCAGTCGGTGCCTTTTGCAGGAGGGTTTGGACGACACGGACACATGGCCGCCGCCATCTTGGATCTCGGCTGAAGTCTCGCGAGATTGCGAGACTTCGGCCGAGAGTCAGGCCAGGGTGGCCTGATTGCTGACGTGGCCGGGCGGGGCTTGCCAGCCCTATAAAAGGGCGTGCAGGCCCAGGTTCGGCCTGTTCGCCCGGGCCACGTCAGGAGAGCAGACGTTGGCTGTCTGCTCTTGGAGCCTTTCGGCGGCCGCATGGAGACGGCCGTCACTTTGGAAGCCTCGTTGGAGGCTTGAGGCGGCTGCTGCTCATTGCGGGCAGCAGGCTTCAGCCCATCCGAGGCTGGCGGTCTGCTCCTCTTCAATGTGGAGCTCTTGGGCAGCAACGGGCTTTCAGCAGGAGTCCCGCATGAGGCCCCCACCCCCACCCTGCTCGGTAAAAGGCGGCCGCGTGTTGCGGCCGCCATTTTGAGAGCCTCATCGGAGGCTCGGGGAATGGTTTGGGGGCTTCGGGCCCGGCGGGAAGGCCGGGCCTGGTGCCGTTTGGCTGTTGCCCCCCCCTATTTCTGGGGGGGATCGTTCTGGTAGCTCCCTTGGGGACGTGGGGGGCTCGGGCGGAGGGCTCGCGTGTGCGCCCCCCCGGTTCGTGGCCCCCGAAAAACAATAAAAATAAAATAAAACATACAATAAAATAAAAACGGGGGCAGTTGGGCCCTTGGCGGCAGCTTCCTGCTGCTGTGCTGCCTGTTTGGGCAGAGGCCATTTGCTGCCCTCTTGGGGCCTGGGCGGCCCTGGTTCCTTCTGGTGTAAAAATAAGAACCATGGTGTCAACAAGAAAATAATAATAATAATAATGAAACTGATTAGGGTTGAAATTATTTCATCTATTTATATAGAAACGTGGGTGTCTGTCGGCAAGAAAAGACCTATGGGTCCCTCTAGTCTGCCCTTATATTATTTTCTGTATTTTATCTTGGGATGGATATAAGTTTATCCCAGGCATCTACCAAGTCAGCGGGAAGTTTGTTCCAAGCCTTTACTACTCTTTCAGCGAAGTCATAGTCACACTCCAGTACAGTTATAGTCTAACATTAATTATTTACATATTGTGGTAGCCCCACGGTAGCTGTGCCTAGGAGGGTGATGAGGCCCTCGGCCAGGGCCAGCCAGGAAGGGCCCCCTGGGGGGTCCTGCTGGGGGGGATTGCGGTTGGTGCCACCCGGTCCCAGTTTCTTGGGGTTTTTCCGGGGGGGGCACCTGTAACCAGGTTTTCCCCCCCCCACCAGCTCCTACTGCGGGAGCACAGGCCCCTGGGGCAGCTTTTTGCCAGGGCCTGGTTTGTCGGGGGCGGGGGGGTTTGACCCCGCCAATGCAGGCTGTGGTGCCTCCCCCCCTTTTTTGACGGCTTAGCCGTCAGGGCCAAGGGGATTGGGCATGGGGGCCACCACAGTGTGGGACCCGTTCGCTGCATGTCATGGGTTTGCTGCAGAGGGGCTTGTTTTCGCCTCTTTTGTATGTACAGCCATGCGTGCGGGAAGGCGGGGTTCCCATGCCACTTCAATGGCCCCTGCCCCTAGAAGGGGATGGTTAAGGGGAGAGGGTCCAGGGTGCAAACCCCACCTACTGGAGGGGGAAAATGGGCCCTGCCCAATTAATTTAAAAAACACTCGGGGGTTGGTTGAAGGACTACCACCCTCGCTCGAGAGCGGCTGTTCTCATGCTAGGTTTCTCAAAGGGATTCATGATCCCTTACATGGGGGTTTTGGGCAAGCTTTCGGGTTCGACAATCTCAGGTCGGTTGTAGGACATGAAGGCATTGTTCGGTCCGGAATAGCAAAGGAGGTGGCCGAGGGGAGGGTCCTTGGGCCCTTCCCGGAGCCGCCCTTCCCGAATCTTGGGGTGTCCCCATTAGGGGTGGTCCCCTGAAAGGTGGGTGTTGAATTTAGGTTGGTTCACCACCTGTCTTTTCTTAAAAGGGAGTCAGGGAATGATTTAGTTCCTGACGAACTTTGTTCAGTTCGGCACGCATCCTTTGATGCGGCTGTGGCCATGGTAAGGGAGTGTGGGGTTGGAGCCCTTATGGATAAATGCGACATTAAGTCAGCATCCTGGCTCTTCCCCATTCACCCAGACGGCTTCGAGCTGTTGGGCTTCCATTTCGAAGGTGGTTTTTTATGTGGACGGGGCTTTACCCATGGGTTGCTCCGTCTCATGCTCTTTTTTGGAGAGCTTGAGCACCTTCTTGGAGTGGGCGCTCAGGAGGCGCAGCGGTCTGGGCTCGGTCGTTCACTACCTTGAGGGTTTCTTGATGGCGGGGACTGCGCGTGCAGAGCACTGCTTTCCTCTAATGCGGGTCTTCGAAGCCCTTTGCGCTCTGTTGGGAGTGCCTTTAGCCTCTTCAGGGGCCGAGGGCCCCTGCCACCGTGATTACCTTCCTCGGTATTGAATTGGACTCAGAGGTGCAATCTTCTAGTTTGCCCCTGGACAAGTTGACTAAAATCAGGGATAACCTTGATACGGTGCTGGGGCTGCAGGAAGGTCACTCTTCGGCAGCTCCGGGAACTAGCTGGGATACTTAATTTTGCCCTCCGGGTCGGGGTGCCGGGCAGGGTTTTTTCTAGGAGGTTATATACTGCAATGAAGGGGCTCCGTTGCCCCATCATCGTACCCGCTTATGTGCAGGGGTCAGGGCTGACCTCTGCGTGTGGCGGAGTTCTTAGAACGTTTTAATGGGTTGTCTTTTTGGAGGCAAGAGCTTCTTTTGGAAGCTGAATTGCAGTTGTGTTCTGATACTGCATGTACTCGTGGCTTTGGGTTGTGTTGGGGGACCAGTGGCGCTGGTCTGCGTGGCCTCCAGAATGGAGGGCCTCTTCATTGGTTAAGGATTTGACCCCTTTTGGGAGCTCTTCCCCTGATAGTGGCCCTAGAGCTTTGGGGTGAGCAGTTTGGGGGCAAGACTGTGCATTTTGGTGTGACCACCTACTGGTTGTCCATGTTGTGAACGCCCTGTCCTCCAAGAGGGACAGGGTCATGCGGCTTGTCCGCCAATTTTTGGGCACAGGTCATTGCCCCTGAACACATTGTTTTTAGCTAGGCATGTTCCCGGGTTAGATAACGGGGTTGCTGACGCCTTGTCCCGTGGTCAGTTGTCCTGGTTTCGGACCCTGGCCCCGCGGGCACGTATGTCGCCAGGGGCTTTTCCTGTCCACCTTTGGACCCGGGGGGGCTCCTGGGCAGTAGAGAGTAGAGGCTTGCTGGGCTACGGCACTCTCGGGAGTGTCTGGCACTCTGGGGGGCTTAGCAGCGGGCAGGTGAACTGTTTGGGATTGCAGGCAGTATACGGGTTACCCCTATAGCTGGCCTGCCCCAGTGGTGTACCTGGCCATATTTGTGTCCAGCTTAGGCAGCGGGGCCTTTTCGGTTAGGACTATTAGGTCCAGGTTGGCCGGCTTCGCCTTGTCTAAGGCGGGGGCGGGGTTATGGTTTTATGGTGACTTCCGCATCGTGACGGTGCGGGAAAGTTGGGCCGGCGCCGCATCGCGGGCCGCCAGGTCAATTTGGTGCCTTCCATCTCATTACTTCAGTTAGGTGGGTGCTAGTGTGTAGGGTTTGGCCAGGCCAAGTATGGATCCAGCCATTAGGGAACCCTCGTTCCCGAGAGGCGCTGCCACTAGTGCGGTAATGGCGTTCTCGATACGGTGGATTCGGGAAGTCGCCCGCTGGCGGTCAACGGCCTGTTTTAGGGTACGAACGGCCTGTTGAGGGTCCGGGTAAGATCTTAGGCCAGGTTCCTCCCCTTCTATTCAACCCCGCCAGGACGCGACCGGCGGTGTTGCTTGGGGTCATGAGCGCTCCGAGACCACTCGGCAACAAGTTACCGTCGGGGGTGGGGACCTTGCCGTCATGGCGGCTGGGTCCTGGTTGTCTGGCTGGGGAGACGGGGTGTGCGGTAGGACGGGCGTTTCTACCGCTATGGCTGGGAGGGCGGCATCCCATTGCTGCGCCCAGTTGGTGCTGGGAGGGCGGCTTCCCATTGCTGTGCCCAGTTGGTGCTGGGAGGGCGGCATCCCATTGCTGCGCCCAGTTGGTGCCGGGGGCGGCATCCCATTGCTGCGCCTGGATGTGTGCTGGGAGGGCGGCATCCCATTGCTGCGCCCAGGTGGTGTCGGGGGGGGCGGCATCCATTGCTGCTCCCAGTTGGGCTGGGAGGGCGGCATCCCATTGCTGCACCCAGTCGGTGGCCAGGGGCGGCATCCCATTGTTGCGCTCAGAGGTGTGCTGGGAGGGCAGCATCCCATTGCTGCGCCCAATTGGTGCTGGGAGGGCGGCATCCCAGTGCTGCGCCCAGTCGGTGCCGGAGGTCGGCATCCTATTGCTGCGCCTGGATGTGTGCTGGGAGGGCGGCATTCCATTGCTGCGCCCAGTTGGTGCTGGGAGGGCGGCATCCCATTGCTGCGCCCAGTTAGTGCCGGGGGCGGCATCCCATTGCTGCGCCTGGATGTGTGCTGGGAGGGCGGCATCCTATTGCTGCGCCCAGTTGGTGCTGGGAGGGCGGCATCCCATTGCTGCGCCCAGATGGTACTGGGAGGGCTGCATTCCATTGCGGCGCCCAGGTGGTGGGTCTTGCACCTCGGTGGCAAGGACCTGTGTGGGCCTGGGGGTCTACTTTAGATCTGCCAGGCTCGCGAAGCCTGCGGTGGCTTCGCACTGTGCGGCCCTCCACGCAAGTGGTGTGGTCGAGATCCTCGTGGGGATCGCTTGGTGGGACGCCATTTCCCTTAGGGCCCTTCACCGGGTACGGTAGTCAGAGGGTTAGGCGGGGTGGTTGTGGCCCATCCCCGCATCACCATAGATCAGCTGTGGCTTTACCTGGCTGCTGGTCTTCCTCTGTCAGAACTGAGGAACACCATTTTTATTACAGGACCTGCAGTGTCTCTGCGTGAGCTGGCGCAGTTAGAGGGGGGAGTCGGGGGGCCAAGATAGAGATCTGACCCCCGCTCCGTGGCAGGTTAGGGGCGGAAAACTGGGTGGTGGTTTAGCAACTGCGCGTTCTCCCTTGGGCATCTTTGGGGATGATTGACAGGTTCTCTCCAAGCTCATGGTGGGGTGCTACCTGAGCAGTTGTGAGGAACCTGTCTTTGGGTCCCGCACCTTGAAGCCCCCGGGTAGGGGTTAGCCGGCGGGACCCCCCTCATGCAAGTGCATGGCAGGGTCTCAGGTGAGGGAGTGGTCCCTCACCTGGACTAGCATCGAGCTACGCCCATAGTTGCCCAGGAATGTTAATTGCTACGTCATTTCCGCCCCGGAAGCAATTGTTTGACCCTGCAGGTCCATTGTTTGGGTCATAGTTAAATATTTTAATTTATGCTAATTTAGTTGAATAAATTATGCTAATTTATTTTAATAAAATGACCCAGTTTTAAATCCAGCTCTTGTGTCCGTGTCATTACTCCGTCTCTTCTGCAATAGCACCGGCAGACTTACCAGCCGGTGCCTTTTGCAGGAGGGTCGGGACGACACGGACACATGGCCGCCGCCATCTTGGATCTCGGCTGAAGTCTCGCGAGATTGCGAGACTTCGGCCGAGAGTCAGGCCAGGGTGGCCTGATTGCTGACGTGGCCGGGCGGGGCTTGCCAGCCCTATAAAAGGGCGTGCAGGCCCAGGTTCGGCCTGTTCGCCCGGGCCACGTCAGGAGAGCAGACACCCGCCCGCCCTCCCTATTTTTGCAGTGTGCTATTATGGGTCGCCCTAGGGGTCCGAATGGGAATTTTTTGCGGTTTGGCCTTTTAGCTGGGCCGTTTTTTCGCCCATTCCACACTGGGGAAAGGGATAAGCGGTTAGGGGGTGCTTGCACCTTTTTAGCCTAATTGGCTTACCTTTGGTCATTTGGGTAGGCAGGTTAGGGGCGGAAAACTGGGTGGTGGTTTAGCAACTGCGCGTTCTCCCTTGGGCATCTTTGGGGATGATTGACAGGTTCTCTCCAAGCTCATGGTGGGGTGCTACCTGAGCAGTTGTGGGGAACCTGTCTTTGGGTCCCGCACCTTGAAGTCCCCGGGTAGGGGTTAGCCGGCGGGACCCCCCTCATGCAAGTGCATGGCAGGGTCTCAGGTGAGGGAGTGGTCCCTCACCTGGACTAGCATCGAGCTACGCCCATAGTTGCCCAGGAATGTTAATTGCTACGTCATTTCCGCCCCGGAAGCAATTGTTTGACCCTGCAGGTCCATTGTTTGGGTCATAGTTAAATATGTTAATTTATGCTAATTTAGTTGAATAAATTATGCTAATTTATTTTAATAAAATGACCCAGTTTTAAATCCAGCTCTTGTGTCCGTGTCATTACTCCGTCTCTTCTGCAAAAGTAACTTTACTGTGTCACACATATTACTTTCCATAACATAGGTCCAGTGGCTGATAAATACCACCTTCCTGACACTGTTGGATGGAAACTTAAATGTTATGCAGGGGATGTTAAATTGTTAGTAGAATATAGACCTGAAAATTAATGTACCAAAGACCAAGCTAGAGTTCAGAACTGGTCTGAACTGGGATCAACACACCAGTCTATATATTCACAGGTTTATTTCTTACTTCTTATTAAATATATCATCTACTTGGCTTTGTGCCTAAGGCAAGACTACAACTCATGATCTCCTGGTTTCTATCCTAGTACCTTAACCATTACACCAAATGTTCTTTATCTCTTATACTTTGTGCAAAATATGTAGATGTCAGATATGTCACGGATTGTAAAAGTCCGTCTGAACTTTACACCGCGGAGGTGATGGATTTAAGAGATCCAAACATTATTTCAAAACAAGCTTTTTTTTATTATAAAAGTAAAAATAAAACAGTGTCTGGATAGACAAAGAACAAAAGCTCACATCATGGAGTCTTAAAGGCAGAGAGCAACAAGGGAGCAAGAAGGGGGAAATGACAAGCAGGATATTACATAAAATATGGGAGGTGATTAATGACAAGGCACACATGTTAACTCTTAAATTACTGAATGTCTCTGAGGCTGGCAATACTCAGCGTGACAAGATATCTATTGCACAATGAGCCTGCCTGGGTTCAGTAAAATGGAGAAGGCACTTCTGAAAGGACCTAAATTAACTGGTTCATTAACTCTTCACCCAAATATTCTAATTGGGGTTATGGAGCAATTTCTTCATGGCATTTAGAAAATGGTCTAGTTACTCAACCAATTGGTTGCTATAGAAGTACACTGTACATGATAAATAATAACCATTAAATACTTTCTGCAGCTATCTTGATGCCATGCATAACTCTTAGGCTTCTGTAGCTTAGTAAAGTAGCCATCCTGAGTTCCATTGGGATTGGGCGGCATAGAAGTCAAATAAATTAAATAAATTAAATTAAATTAAATAAATATAGTGACAGTACAAAAAGAACAGGGTGGCACAATTTTATGGATGATAGACACAAACGTGCTAGCCCAGTTGCAAACTATACACAGTTAACTAGTAGTATCGAGAACTCAAAATCTCTTAAACCAGGGTGGTTTACGATTTATTGGAACTATCTAAGAGGATTTAGTCTGTATCATGTAAGGGCAGAACGGCTTATTTTTCAATGCTAAAGTAATGTGATGATAGGAATTCTATATGCAGCTTTTACTTGGTCTAAACTTTTCCCTTAATATTGTATTTGTTATATAGCAGTGTTTACAAAGATGACAACATACTGATAAACAGTTATTTTGCCTTCATGTACTTCCTATATTTCCTAAGGTTCTGAGATAGATTTTAATTCTTCACCTGAAATTTGAAAAATTGAATAAGCAAGCCAATGATAATACAGTATTGTACTATTGTTTTGCAGCTGTACTTCTTAATAGTGTTTTGATATTTCCAATGGTTAGTATTATGTCCTGAAGAAGTTGGAAAATTTCCAATCCAGTCTGACAGGAAAGCAAAGTAGGAAAATTCTGATTGGTTCCCTGCCGAATTGGCTCCCTATTTAAACCCCCTGCCTTTTGTATACGGTACTGGAATTTAACCTAATAAAGAGCTGAAGTCACTCCAGCAGTCTCCTGCCTCTTCAGTATCAGAACTCAACAGTTAGATATAAGAAGTTCAGATTAATTTTCCACTCCTGGCAGGCATGGGGTTATTTACCACAGCTATTTGTTGTGAACTGCTAAAGGAACCTGAATATAAATACCCTCCAGGTAAAATTAAGGGAATTGGCAATTTAAGAATTCTGCTGTTCTGAGAACAGTCTGTGCCTGTGTTTGTATGAGGTTAAGTAAAATTCTTTTGTAAATTGCCTCTCCAATCTATAGTAAACAATTTTGTGAGACAGTGGAAAGAGACTACAGCATCCTCAGATTTGGGAAGGACAAACCTGAAAATGCCGTACAAGGAACCAACTGATGCAGTGTTTACAATTGCCTTCTGTTATTGCCCTAATGATACCTTTTAATATTACAAAGAAGATCATGAGAGTAGAATCAAACATTCTTGCTCCATAGAGAGTTATTTATGAACTTACAGGCAATTTGGTCTTTCTGACAAATATGTATGAAATACAGTTTTTAGGATATTCCCCTCAAATTGATCATTAACTGAAAATTTGAATGCATTTGATGTGTACTTTATAGCATTTCAGTAATGTTTCTTCAATAATGGTCAAACGAGAAGACAGTGAAGTAGAATTCTTCGATGATGTGATGGACTCTACCACTTGGATGGTGTTCTGTCTGGGTCACTCCAGAAGCCAATACCAACCCAAAAAGAGAATCCAGACACACTGGTAAAAGGCAAAGGCAGTTTTATAAAATTCAAGAAAAACACAGGTAACAGAAAATGTCCTTACGAACAGGAAAATGCTGTATCTTCAGATATATTCACGAAGGCCAAAAGTCCATGCAGCAATACAGAATTCTTGCTGCCAAGCCAAGGCTGGAGATAGCAGACCTACACCTCCCACGGATCTTCCAAAGCTGCTGGGCCACAAGCCAGGAACAGAGACGCCGAGAAACAAGACAGGATAACGCCACACCAAGCTGATAATACTCCACATGGCTGCAAGGGCTTGCCTGCCTTTTAAACCCTGCTGATGAGGACCACACCCAAACCCAGCTGTTTCTAATTCAATGGTGAAAATATCTCTTTAACTGCTCTTTTCGTTGCTCTGCACATCGCTGTCTCATGTCAATGACAGCTTGTGCGTCATCCCCTAATGACTCCAAGCTACTGGCTGGGGAGAGCCCCCCCCCCAGGGCTCTCATGCTGTTCTCCTTCATCCCATTCCTGATTTTCCTCTCCCCGTCCGACTGTTCATCCCCCTCTTCTGTGCTGTCATCCTCCTCCGGGCATGGAGCCAGCAGAGACACAGCCGGTCCCTGAGCAGCCTCAGGCTGAATCACAACAGATGGCACCACAAGAGGCTTCTATTTTTAGAAATAAAAATATGCAGAGTCACTGAAAGCCCCCATGAAGGAGTAGGAAAATCTATCTGCCTGGAGACTGAGAAACCTCACCAAAAATTAAGGTGTGTGTGGTGAGATCAGCAATTTGAATAGAATAGAATAGAATTTTTATTGGCCAAGTGTGATTGGACACACAAGGAATTTGTCTTGGTGCATATGCTCTCATCGTACATAAAATAAAATATACATTTGTCAAGAATCATGTGGTACAACACTTAATGATTGTCATAGGGGTCAAATAAGCAATGAAGAAGCAATATTAATAAAAATCTTGGGATATAAGCAACAAGTTACAGTCATACAGTCAACATGGGAGGAAATGGGTGAAAGGAATGATGAGAAAAACTAGTAGAATAGACGTGCAGATTTAGTAGAAAGTCTGACAGTGTTGAGGGAATTATTTGTTTAGTAGAGTGATGGCGTTCGGAAAAAAACTGTTCTTGTGTCTAGTTGTCTTGGTGTGCAGACAAATTACACAGTCACTGGGAGCCCCCATGAAGGAGCTAGAAAGCCCACCTAGAATTAAGGCATGTGGTGAGTAAATGTGGACAACCAAACAGAATTGATGATGGCCTTGAGCTTTGTAAATATTTATTTATTATTTATTAATTGGATTTATATGCTAACCCTCTCTGAAGACTTGTTGTGAAGGGATGCAAATACTTCCTGCTCTTTACTGCTGCACAGAAAAAAAAAGGATTTAATATGTTTCCACTCACCTTTGTGAGATTATTGTCTAACTCACACCAGCTGAAACAAACCTAGTTTTGGGTTGGCCCAAAACCTTCAGATCTCAAAGAATAATTATATTTTTCTATTGCCTCCTTAATAATAGGTTTTTTACAAATGGAATGGTCAGAAATAGATTCTATCTTAAAGAAAAAAAAATTAACTGGCAAGTAGTTTTGCGCACAGTGAAGCATGAAAAGAATGTGATTTCCTCCTGCTACTCTGAAGCGGTAACAGTTCACCATAATCTATTCTTCTTCTTCTAAACTAAGGCCCTTTAGTACAGGCAGTTCTTGTTTAATGACCACAATTGGAACTGGAAATTTGGTTGTTAAGCGGTCACTATGTGAAGCCACAATTGTGCTTATTATCTTACTTCAGTTTCCTTTGCAGAACTGCAAAAGTGGTAAATGTGAGAATTATCTGATGTCACGAAGATCATTTTTCATCTTCATCATAACTGCAAGCAATTGCTAAATGAAGTTGTCACTAAATGAAGGCTACCTGTAAGTACATTTGGGCTCTGAGTAATTATCCTGTGTGTTGAAGATACCATTTTTCCTCTTCTGAAATGGTTCACATTTCATATTTTACTAAATAACTTTAGTATTCTAAATTATTTACATTTATATCATATTTTTTAAATATCAGATGTTCCTTTTGTCCTTTAATATTGGCTACTATGATGAACCTAGGAAAATTTCTAGTATTCATTGCCATTATATGCCATGATAATATTAGTTAGCAGTGATAGGATCATATTATATCATTTTTTGTCTTATTTCTTTTTGGTCAAATGTTTTAAACTTGATTTTGCTATTTTTTGTAAATTTGAATTTGGGCAGACTTAACGGAAAAATAAAATTTCCTTACTGAATTAAAATATTTTCTTCTAACATTTTAAACATGTCCTAAATATTATGGTGAATAGGAATGATGAGGATCATAAGTTGCTATCAAAGTAGAACATCAGGTTAGAAAAATATGATGTTTAATTGAAAATTTAAAATCATAAACATTGTAAGATTTCTCATTGTGGGAAGTTGATTTAATATTGAGACTAGATTGGAAGAATCATAGATTTTTGTAGAATTATGGCACTCAATACATGTTCTTGTAATTTATTCATGATTGTAGGTATTTTGAGTATTCTATAGGTTTTTGATGTTGAGTGATGATTTTGAAGCATAAATACATACATTAAAGCATTCCCTGCATGCAGGATAAAAGTTACATAATTTCAGAAAATTATAACCCAGGCTATCAAACCTAATTTCTTTTTGTAATCTAGCTTTGACTTGAACCCTTGAAAAAGAACCTTTTCCCTGGGAACTGATTCCAGTGTCAAACTAGTCCTGTTAGAAATGTAGGATTTCTTTTTGCATTACTAAAATTTTCTAACTTTTTTGCTGGGTTCTACAATTTGGAATTATTTCGAACAAGCCATACCTTTCACTGGTTTTAAAACACAATCCTATCTCCACTCAGTTTTGTTTTCTCAACAGATGGGACCAAACAGGCTTGAAAGTGTGCAGTAGGACCAAAAAAACTTTAAAAAACCTATCCGAAAACATTATAATGCAGACCGACTGACCATTATGCAAAAAAAAAAACTAGACAGAAAAAGGAATAGCATATCATGTCATGAAGGTAGAACTGATTGATAGAATAATCTGTGAAAGTATTCTTTCCTGAATGTCCCACTTCTGTTTGGATAGTTTATTCTGGTTCTTCTTGTTGGTTTTCTCTGTAATTAAACACCATCTGCTTTATGGACATGAGCTTTTCCTACCCTCATTAGCTTTTTCTTTAATTTCTGAAAGTCTTGTCTTTCATGCAGTGTATCTCAAACATTTTTGGATGCAATTTGCTTCCTGTGATGACCAGAGCTCTTAGGCAATTAAGAGATGAGCGTGTGGGTATAGTGAGATTGAATTAAATGAATATAAAAGAGAATTTCTCTTAACCACTTTTTCCTTTCTTCAGTCTCATTATCCCCACTGTTTTTCTTATTTACAGGAACGAAAGACACTCTTGCTCATATGAAAACCCTACAAAAACCCTACAGATAACTAGAGTTATACTTGGTTGCACAACAAACACATATTGTATGATCAATAACAGACAGGTAGCCCACAGGGGAAAATCTCCATAATCAATCACAGACTCAGCTTCAGCTTGATAATTTATTTTCAACTTGCACAGGAGATCCAGATCTAATTAAAGAAGGACCACGGTGTTTCTAAGGATAGAATACAGATAATATTGGATGGAACTAATAACTGTTTTGCTAACTACAGAACACAAATGCATGCAGCTTTCTTGGCAACTTTTTTGGAATTGGCTTATCAGGGCTTCTTTTTTTATGGCTGAGAAAGTGATTGGCTCAGAGACCCTCAGTTAAATTTCATGCCTAAGGCAGAACTAGAACTCATAGTCTCTAGCTTCTAATCCGGTGCCTTTAATTACTACATCAAACTGGCTCTCTTGAGTGCTGCTTGCTCTCTTGTTTATCTGTGGCTTTCTCTTAAATGCCTGTTGATATGATTGCTAAATGGCAGGAAATGAGGAGGTTTATTAGGATAATCTATTGGTATTGGACCAATTAGGAGAGAAAATACTGTATTTCTAAGATAGCCAAGAAATATGTGAAATCATGAGATTTGTCCCATAATCATGAACTACAAAGCTTTCTTAGATATTATATTTTTGAACCAATTGTTTTTATTACTATTGGTGATTTGTTTACTCTTTGGTTTCATTTGAAATTTCAATGAAATAGTTAGAGACAGGACCTCCAGGAACTATTTGTTTCTGAGACTAGTGAATGAAATCTTTATTTTTAACCATTTGCCTCTTGCAGAAAATGTTAAATTTACATGTTAGGAAAAAAAATTAGTTCTAAAGTAAATGTGAAAACTTGAGCTAATGTGCATTCTCCTTAAATCCTTAACTCTGTAACAGAAGAAACACGCAACTGCATGAATCAGATAGGCCTGCAAGTGTTATAAAATTATTTATCATTTAAATTTTTAGAAAAAGACAAACTCTCTGTTTCAATACATTGAGTATAATTTCTTTTGTGCTTTAAATTAAAGTGTCTTTAGGAAGAGACTAAAATACTGTCTAAGGGGCGGCATACAAATCTAAATAATAAATAATAATAAATAAATAAATAAATTCATAGAAAGTAGATTACTGTGAAAATGAAAGTGCTACGTTATACTAATGTATAACAACTGTGGTCTATGGCAAAATATAATTGATTTGTTTGTACTTCAGTCTATCATGAAATCAGAGCTCACAACTGAATGTACAGTAGGAGTAAAAATGCCAATAGTGTAGTTACTGCCCTGTTCTTAGTTCAAATCTGGCTTTCAGCTATAAAATTATTCACACATTTGTTGTTGTTTTTTTGTGATCACATGCATAGCTGAAAACCAAACTTTAATGAATATCAGATTCATAATTGTTTAAGATTCTTATTGTAGCTGCCATTCTTTAATAATTAGGAGGAAAGTATTTTACAGTGGTTAATTCTTTCCTGTTTTTTTAGGTCTTAAATTCTCTGACTAGTAAAAAGTAAGCATTATATTTTTGGGATAAAAATACTTCATTGTTTTAAAATTGCAACCTGTAAAGCAGTGAAATAGTAATCTTTAATCTGACTCAGTTTAATTTAGCAACAACAACAAAAAATACGGTGGAGGAAAACAACAGTCCATTTATTGCTTAAAATAAGGCACGTTGTAATTCAATGTGCTTGGCTGTCCTTCCCAGCTATGTAGCTTGGGGACTTTTACAGCCTGTAATGTTTTTTGGAAAACATGATGGATACTATCCAAGATAAAAAGAAAATCAGAAAAACCACATTTGTTTATTCAGCAGACTAAATACTTTAGGTGTTTGCAACTTTGAAACATAAAATAACCACTCTGAGTTTGTATACTCCTCCACAAACTTACCTGATTGCTTTCTGGTGAAGTACAAACTCAATCAAGCCACCTAGAGGTGGCATACAAGGCAAATAAATGAAAAATATTTGTCTCTGAAAAAGATGACACCATCTTTTCTGTAACACCATGAGAAAAAAGGTAGGATGGCATTCAGTTGCATGTATTTTAGAAATTCTGGCTGGATCCAAGCTTCTCTGCTTGTGGTCAGAACTTTTAACTCTAAGGCATGTGTATGGTTATAAGGGTTGAATTATATTAGTTATTTCAGAGAGATATTACTACTATTTTTGCTATTTTATATCTTACATGAAAAGCTTTGCATACAAAGTGTGTGTTACACCGTAACAGCACAGTAACCTTTATAGGGAGAAAATGCTATAGTTAAAAGACAAGCAAGTCTCATACAGCATTTTTGGTTTCAGTAATGGATTCCTTAGACAAAAATATTGAGTACTGCTTTTAACAGTCTTCAATATTTTCGTCTAAAGATTAACAGTATAAAACAGTATAAAATTAACAGTATAAAAGGATAAGCTTTCAGAAAATGCCCACTTTGGAAAGCTTTATGCAAAAGTGAAGGAAAAGTGTCAAATGTGAGCTTTTTATGATTTTCAAGCGAAGGGACGAGGGAAAGACTTAATTGTCAGTTTTTCAGTTTTTCCAGGCAAGCAGGCAGTTGAGTAAACAGCTTCCAATGGGATGCAGGATGAGAAAGAGGAGGCGTAAAGAAACTTTCAGGGCTTGCTCAGAGTTTGATATACACAACACACTCCCACCGATGCAGTGATAAAAACCAAGACTTTTGGGAAGGATCCTCATCTGAATTCTTAGCCTGGATGGGGCATGGGTCGATGGGAGGCATACTCAATGGTTTGTGGGGGGCGCATTCAGTGGGATGGCCACCTCCTCCTTTTCATACTTAGGCCCATTGAGAGAGTCATCTTCATCCATGATGCTCAGTCCTCTGCTGGAAGCTGTGGCTGTGGAGGTGGCAGCAGAGGAGGGAGGTTTCCAGCAGTATTGATGGTGCTGCCGCCACTGCCGCTTTTGGAAAATGGTAGTGTTGTGGCTAGTGGCCCCTTGGACATCTCTGCAGGAACAGGCCTGCAGTCCATTGTGTGCTAGCCCAGGGTTTTCTCCCATCCTGGGCTCATTAAACGCGGGGAAGAGGTGGAAGGAGCTTGATAGCGGTGGACGAGGTTGGCAGCAAAGAAGGGAGCTCAGCAGCGGCTGGAGAAGCAGGTGGACATTGCCCACTCACCAATGCAGCTCCCCAGCAAGACCATGGTGGAGGTTTTTCTAGATGGCTCTGGCCTGAATGCTTCTCTCCATTCAATGATCCCGGGCATTGCCACACGTTCGATACTTCTTGGCTGTTGAGGGGGGGATGCAGATACCTCCTGCTACCCATACCCCCCATAGCAGCCCAAGAACCCCAGTACATGTGAAGATGCCTGGGATATCCTAGAAGAATTGCTGCCATGGTCTTGCTGCTTCCACTCCCACCCCTTCCGCACCGTTAATGGGACAGCCTGTGGCCGAGAGGAGGTGGCCGAGAGGAATATGGGGGAGGCAAGAGAGAGAGCTATTCCCCATCTTTGCCTTTCATCAGGGAATTGGTGGATCTGAGCTGTCTGAGGTGCGGAATGGGAACAATGGGAGAGCCGCACTAGGACTCAAGTCAGTTCCTGAGGTGGAGGGGGTGACAGTGATGTCTTCATGACATCACCAGCAGGCCACCGCTACATCAGACCACACTGGAAGGAACCCACCTTGGATGCACTTCCACATAACAAAGCCTTCCTAATTACACATTTGAAACAGAGTGGATCTTAACTGAGCTGTTCTGAATACAATATCATGTTGTTTTGGTTACATATTCTCTAAATTTGTATCAATTACTGATATCTGTCAATATGTCAGAATGTATCATAGATGATCAGAGATGGCTCAGCTAATTGGTGCTCAGCTATTGCCCCAGTAAGTCAGATCAAAGCAAAATTGATCTGAAATTGTAATCAATTGTAATTGCATCTTGGAAATGGGCATTCACAGCTGAGCAAGAGGAATCTGCATCCTGATATGATTGCCCATGTTCTGCAACATCATTAAATGGATGCTGGTGACTATTAAGGGAGCATCAATGTTCTGCGCAATCATCTTGGAGCCTTGTCGGGAAGTGATGTAGAAGAAAAAAAAAAGATCAGAGAAAGGAACGTCAAAATGGTTCTCTCGTTTCTAACCTTTGGTCCTAACCTTTGCATGGTGTGCTCTGGTATATTCTTTCAATAAGGCACGATGTATAAATGCCATGTGGAAGACTATATTTGTACTCTGCTTATTCACTTATTTTTCAGCCAGCAAAATGGAGTGTACGTGCTGGCTTGGCAAATATATCTGCTTAATGTAGATTATTTCCCCAACCATTAATATTTTTGGCTAGTAGTATTGTTTATTTTAAGCTGCCTTTACTTTTGATAGCAAAAGTACTTTTGACAAAAAAGAAGTGTGCGTAAGAAAATCTGAGATTGCTCATGAAATAGGTTGTTAGGACAGGGCGTTCTGAATCAAACAGTACATTACAAATTTAGCACATGAGAAACACATGGACGGAATTCCGTGAAATTATTTATTAGAGCCCAGGAATAGAAAATTAACTTTTTGAAATGTTATTCAAAAATAGCATCAGTATTAACCATTGCCAATATTCCAAGGGTTGTTCAGTGCCATTATGTGTCTAACAGGAGCACCCTAAAGCAAATCTAGTCTACTACTTATTATTCAGTCCTGATGAGATTTTCATTTTCCAAAGCATATTGCTTTTTTTATTTTTATTTTTCTAATAATAAGCAGACTCCTTTTTCTAAAATCAACTTGTTGATCATACATTTAGTTAAAATCTCTGGGGACTCCAAATGTTTGTCCAAATACATAAAAACCTGATATTTCTTATTAGTAACATCTATATATTTATGTCTATGCCTGTATCTATTTCATGTCCTGCTGTGATAAAACAATCATGCTGTCTATGATGTAACATTTTATTCAAAAAGTTTTCACTGCAGATTAGTCCTTTACTTTGGTCATTTAAGTTTTAATAATACCATCTAATGCACAGTCTTCCCATGTGAAAAATATGGAAATTAAATGGTCTTTTGAAATAATTTTACATATACTGTTTTATTTTAAATATTTTTATTATAATATTTTCCTAAAGTTGTTGAAATTTTCTTTAATAAAATTATAAATAAACATTTTTTATTCTTATGAACCTCTTTTAAATTTGCCTCCTTTTCAAATTTGTCCTTTTGTTTCACCTCCAAGAATATATGGCCATTTTACTTATTATATATGACTTCTTTGTGGGCATATATTATTTTACATGAAATGAGTGATTGCCTATTGTCAGAAGTTCCCATTTTCTCCCACCTATTGGCATCTAGAGAGATATCTAGCCTTCCTCAAGTTGCCAAGGCACTGTGGCATCTTGTTCTCCCATCATTTATTGCTAGTGTGGGTTGTCCACAATGGCTGATTTTGCCTCTTGGCAAAAACACCTGTATGGGAGGGAGATGGGGATGTTCTCTATTTAGTATGTTTTGTTCCTTTCATCAGTTGGCAGCCAGGGATGGAAGGTTGGCTGGTTAGATCAAAGGAAATTGTTATGCTATGAGGATAAGTGAAGTTGAAGTGCCAATACTTGAAAAACTGCTGAAGGATAGGAAGAGGGCTATGAAACATTTGATAGTTTGGAATGTTTCCTTATCTCTTTTAGCTCTTTATAACTGCAGTGATTTTTGTCACAGTAATCTTCCAGGCTGCATTTAGCCTCCGTTTCTAGGGTGAAAATGTTTTATATTTTAATCATTTTCATTAATAGCTTATTATGAATAGGAAAAGATGAACAGTTCATTTTAAGTGCGCTGACATTAAAAAACCATTATGCAAAACAGTATCCTTTGCAATAATAATAGTGTAAGAGATGTTGAAAAATATTTTAAATAATCTCATTCTATTTTGTGAGTAACAGAAACAGGCTGTCACATGATTAAAATCATAGCAAAATATGTGCAGTGTCATGGGAATTATAACTCTGGTATTTGTAATTAACAATTTTCTATTCAAAGAAGTGAGGCAAGCAATCTGGTTTTAATTCCAATCTATACAGCTGATGTGAAAAGATATTAACTGCTTTCTTTCAAATGAATGGAAATACCAGGATAAAATGCTAAACTGTGCATCTAAATTTAGATTTTTGGATAGGTCTAGTAAATTAGGGAGCCTTATTGTGAATCTGAGCAATTGAAATTCAATCAATAAACCATGATGATTCCAATTCAAGCTTAGCGCGTTGTCTATTTTCCCTTCCCACTATCTACTGAAATATACTTGCAGGGAAGAGATGTGAGATCAGCTTTGTTGTTAGTATTATAATTTGCTGAAACAAGCCAAAATCAAAAAGTGATGAATGATTCTGGCTTCCTATATAGCTTTACATTAAAAGGATTGGATGATATTTTGAAAATTATTTAGATTATACAATTATTTTATAGTCTTCAGTCCTAAGATCCTGAGCATTGTAGATATATAAAAAATAGAACAGGGATGTGATTCAGCCGGTTTGGACCAGTTTGTGTGAACTAGTTGTTATGATTTTGTGTAGTTTGGAGAACTGGTAAAATTGACCACTGTCTGCACCCACCCACTCAGCCTCACCCCGCCCTATATATTATCTTTCCTTCACCATGCAGTCCAGCTAATCTCTGTGCCTTGCCTCAGTGCCTCGAATGCTTTGTTCACCAAATGTATGTGCCCGCTCACCATTCACCCTAGGTTGGGGCTCAGGGACAAGCCATTCCCCAGCTCTGGCCTTGCCCTGGAGCTGCCGCCCACTTGTGCCTGCCTCAGCCAGATTGGGGAATGAGCCATTCCCCACCTCTGGCCTTGCCCCAAACCTCCACCCACTTGTTGCCTGCCTCAGCCGGGTCAGGGAATACACCATATTCCATCTCCAGCCTTGCCCCAGACAAACACCCACATGCCACGCCCCCTCTAGTCTGAAAATACCAGATGGTTCTTCTTACTTAAAGCTCTGCAGCGGAGATCATGCAGCCATTCCTTGCCAAGGCTTGGTCACTCACGGAGATGCTCCATGTGGTCTCCAGGTTAGCAGCTGCTTCTCTCTGCTGGAGGAGAGAGCCATCTAGAAAGTGCACAGCACAGAGAAGTAGCAGACCTATTGAATGCTGTTTCTCTTTGTCACTGTTAAATCAGAGGCTGGAGGCCGATGAAGAGGGTAACAGCTCTTTATTTAATAATCAGGAACATTTAAAGTGACCAGCTCGCAGGCAGGTAGTGACTTAAAAACAAGCGGCCAAAACCGCACCTTATATACTTTGTTACCAGCGCTGGGATTGGTGACAATGTTTCAAGACTTCGCGCCAGGGCTTCCTATTGGTTGCGCCCGGAGGCTCCTTATTGGTCGCGCCTCGGCTTCCCATTGGTTGCACTTGCGGGCTTCTTATTGGTCGCGCCTGCTCCAATCAGCGATCACATTTATTCTAACAACTTGCAAACATAACAGTCACAGTGCTTTCTGGAGGGGACTTAGAGGAAAATGGTGGCTCACAGGTGCTAAATTGCACAAGAGATGCTTTCTCTCCCTGCAAGAGCAATGACAGAGAGAAGCAGCCACTGCTCTGGAGAGCAGAGATGGAGTGGAATAGGCCCCAAAAGGCTGCTCGGTTGACCCTGTTCTGCCCCAGCTACAGATCAGAGAAAACATAGCACACACTGATTGTGTCCAAACCTATATTTAATTGATTAACAGTACTAATAAACTGACTTAGTGTTCACACACAAATCTTAAACCAGTCTTTTCTTGAAAAAATTATAATTATATTCTGTTATTGCTTCAGGTAAAAATGCCATTGTTATTTCGCTAATATTTTAGCTTTTATATTTAGATTTATATACTGCTTCAGAGTGCTTTACAGCCCTATCTAAGCAGTTTACAGAGAGTAAGCATATTGCTCCCAACAATCTGAGTCCTCGTTTTACCGACTTTGGAAGGATGGAAGGGTTAGTTAACCTTGAGTCTACTGAGATTCGATCTGCCAAACTGCTGGCAGCCGGTGATCAGCAGAAGTAGCTTGCAATACTGCAGTCTAATCACTGCACCATTAAGGCTCTCATTTTCTTGATATGATATACTGTATAATGCAACATCTTCAATAGTTTTAGACTCTATTTTTCCTACTAACTTTCGTTCATATGACTTTGAAAAAGTGCAATTAATTGGCTATATCTCAATAACTGCTAACATTATAGGAATTCTTACTTATCACTTGTCATGCTGACTTTTACACATTATCCAGGTGCATGTACTTATTTTTCAATTTCTTTGGTACAGTCGGTCACAGACCATGAAATAAAATTGCTCGTTGCAAAATTTTACTATCCTGTTTACTGATCATGTAGTAAAATGTTATGGGATTAACCTGTACATTTTTTGTTGGAGTATATTAGTTTAATTGATATTTTGTACTGAATTTTATTATTTTTGCTTGATTTTTGCTTGTAATATTTTTATGTACAGTGGTACCTCTACCTAAGAATGCCTCTACTTAAGAACTTTTGTAGATAAGAACCAGGTGTTCAAGATTTTTTTTGCCACTTCTAAAAACCATTTTCTACTTAAAAACCCAAGCCCGGAAAAAATTCCCAAGAAATTTGAGAGCAGCAAGAAGGCCTGGCCTGTTTCTTGCCATTCCCCTGTTAATCCCGGCCATCTCGGGCTTTTATGGGCTGCCAGAGCAAATGAAGCATTTTTCTTTCTCTGGGCACTTGGAGAGGGAATAAACCACTTCGCTGTGGTGACTCACTTGCGCTGCCTCCCATACCACCGGAGAGAGGTTGCCTCCCAGAGCATCTGGGTGTGGAAAGGCGTCAGCCAAACCAAGGAGTCACCACAGTGAAGGAAAGGTGCCGACTACAAAGCGAGCGAGTGAGAGGAAAGGGGAGCCCTTCAGCATGGGAAGGAAGAGGAAGCAGGTAGCAGCAGCAGCAGCAGCTACCTTTCAGTCAAAGGAGCAGGAGGTTTCCCCACTCTTGCCCACCTGAGTTTCTCTCTCTGGTGCAGTGTATGAGAGACAGCCTCGCGCCGGGTGTATGGGAGGCGCATGCTCCTTCTCGCTGCCTCAGAGTCCCTCTTTTTTTTTTAAGCCTTAAAGTTTTGGATTTTTTTGATTCCCCTCACCTCACCTTCTTCCATCAGCAATGACTGTCCTCCTCCTCTTCTTCCTCTTCCTCCTCCCACCCAAATTCCGAGCTTTTATTTCTTTCCTAATGGATTTGCATGCATTATTTGCTTTTACATTGATTCCTATGGGAAAAATTGCTTCTACTTAAAACTTTTCTACTTAAGAACCTGGTCATGGAACAAATTAAGTTCTTAAGTAGAGGTATCACTGTATATTGAAATTGTTACATGCTAAACTTTTTTCTTCTTTACCACGCTACAAGTTAAAGAAAGGTCTTCAGCAGAATCTGCACGTTTTCTCAAAATGATGATTTAGGTGTTGTGATCTGTTTCTTATGTACTTGCTTGCAATGCTGTGATGCACACATTTGTGTCATGATGCTAAAATGCTTGTTTCATTTTAGTTCCTTTTGCTCCTGTTGGTTCAGATGGTGCACATGGAGTTGAAATTATACCATCAGAATAGAAACATAGAAACATAGAAGACTGACAGCAGAAAAAGACCTCATGGTCCATCTAGTCTGCCCTTATACTATTTCCTGTATTTTATCTTACAATGGATATATGTTTATCCCAGGCATGTTTAAATTCAGTTACTGTGGATTTACCAACCATGTCTGCTGGAAGTTTGTTCCAAGGATCTACCACTCTTTCAGTGAAATAATATTTTCTCACATTGCTTTTGATCTTTCCCCCAACTAACTTCAGATTATGTCCTCTTGTTCTTGTGTTCATTTTCCTATTAAAACACTTCCCTCCTGAACCTTATTTAACCCTTTAACATATTTAAATGTTTCGATCATGTCCCCCCTTTTCCTTCTGTCCTCCAGACTATACAAATCGAGTTCATTAAGTCTTTCCTGATATGTTTTATGCTTAAGACCTTCCACCATTCTTGTAGCCCGTCTTTGGACCCGTTCAATTTTGTCAATATCTCTTTGTAGGTGAGGTCTCCAGAACTGAACACAGTATTCCAAATGTGGTCTCACCAGCGCTCTATATAAGGGGATCACAATCTCCCTCTTCTTGCTTGTAATACCTCTAGCTATGCAGCCAAGCATCCTACTTGCTTTTCCTACTGCCCGACCACACTGCTAACCCATTTTGAGACTGTCAGAAATCACTACCCCTAAAGAATAATAAATTTTTGTGTGGTACAGTTGGATGCAAAGAGTATGCAAATAAATTAAGGTTACAATATCAAAATTAAAATGCTTATCAATATAATTTCATTAAAAGATCTTTATCCATATAGGGAAAACTGCCTCTCAAAGAGATGAGACTAGAATTGTGCCCAGCTTTATTGTTCTGTGAAGTCACTTAATTCAGCTGTGGATTTAATCATCAGATATCAATTGTTTGACCGAATTCTACTTAGAGGAGATTTCAAATACCCTATTCTGTAACATTATTTGGACCGTCTTTGTTCTTAGCAACACTGAGAGGTTAAGTGTTTTAGTAGCTACAGCTGCTATATGTGTCAACAATCAAACCTTATAGATCAAGGAATTGACAAGGTTATTTAACACAAAGCCCAGCCATGCTTGCTCACTACAGGAATTTAAATTAAAGTGCTCTAGGCAGGTGGCTTTTTAACCTCTGCCTAAGCAATTCCAGCAAAAGAGGAGCCCATCACTTAATGAAATAATTGGTTATTCTATCAAATTACCCTTTTAGGAAGCTTTAGTTGGAATCTGCTTTGGCAAATTAACATTTGGGAAAAATGCATTAGGTGATTTAAATTCATCAATAGTGTGTGTGTGTGAGAGAGAGAATAAGGGGGCACACTAAAGGCAACATTTAAAACCAGCAATTTGCAATGCATCCTTGATGTTGTTTATTGACATAGGAAACCCACAGCTAAATATTTTAAAATATCGCCTTTCCTTTCTTGAAGGCCTGTCAGTTTTGCAGCTATTTTACACTAAAGATGTAAAGATACTCAAGTCTTCAAATCTGGATGGAACCTGGGTTACTAGGGGTCTTTTTAGAGGATAGAACTCTTGTCTTCATACTGGAGTTTTCTAATCAGCCACTGTGGGAAACATACTGGTGGAAATAGATTTTGGGTCTGATCTAGAATTACTGTCTAGTTTCCTTTTAAGCAGAGGAGGGATTCAATGGTTTTTTTTTACTACTGCTTCTATGGGTGTGGCTGAGGGGGCGTGGCGTGGCTTGGTGGACATGGTTTGGTGAGTGTGGCAGGGGAAGAATACTGTAAAATATCCATTCCCACACCATTCCTGGAGCAGGATACTGCAACATCCCCATTTCATCCCAATCACCTCGGATTTGGGAAGCAGAGAATAGATGGGGGTGGGGCCAGTCGGAAGTGGTATTTACCGGGTGTTGTGGTTCAGCCTGAGTCAGATGAAAGACCAGCTGCGTCTCTGCTGGCTCCATGCCCGGGGGAGGATGAGAGCGGAGAGGAAAGTGACGAGGAAGAAAGGCCTGGGAGCCCTGGGGAGGGGCTATCTCAAGCCAGTAGCTTGGATTCTCTGGAGTCTCTGGAGTCATTGGATGACGAAGCACAAGCTGTCATTAGTATGCGACAGAGACGCATAGATCAAAGGAGGAATCAATTGAAGAAATATTATCAGCGTTGAATGAGGAACACCAGGGGGTTGGGTGTGGTCCTCATTAGCAGGGAAGGGTTTATAAGGCAGGCAAACTCTTTCAGCAGTGTGGAGTGTTATCAGAGTGGAGTTGCTGTTATCTGCCTTGTCTCTCAGCGTTTCTGTTCCTGGCTTGTGGCCCAGCAGTCTTGAAGACGCGTGGGAGGTGTATGTCTGTTATCGCAACAGCCTCGTCTTGGCATTAAGGATCCTGTGTTTCTGTATGAACAATTGCCTTCATGTATCTATTTGGAGTTCCAGTGTTTTCCTGATTTGTAAGGACATTTTCTGTTGGCTTCTTTTCTCTTTACCATTATAAAACTGTGTTTGGATTCTACCGGTGTGTCTGGCTTATCTTTTTGGGTTGGTTATAGCTTCCGGAGTGACCCAGACAGAACAACCAGTCTACTCAAAGTTTCTGCAACCAGCTCTCCAGAACTGGTCAGAACCTGCTGAAACCCATCTCTGCTTCTAAGTAATAATTTGCCAAACCATACAATGACTTCCCTTGCAGGCTAAAGGAACTCAGCTCTTTGAACTGGGATCTTTCTTTTTTCTCCTATAGTATGTTAAGATATACTTTAGGCTACAAATGGAGGAAAATTGTATGGTTGATCATTAGTTGTCCCTTTTTTTAAAAAAATAGTTTTTATTTGAGTATTTACACTTAAACAGCGACCTTAAGAGATGTATTCAAAAAATGAACAAAACAAAACAATATAAAATACACTACATAACATCTAGGATTATAATACAGCATTTCATATCAGTAATAATCTTATGCTTATGTAATCTTATTCATTTACATGATTAATTACTATTCCTTAACATAGTTATAATAGTTTAACATAACTAAACATTGTTATATTTTCTTTTTTCTTATTTGCATCCTAATTATACTAAAAAAGAAAAAAATTATACTAAAAAAGAAAAAAAATCATCAATACTAATTTAGTTATTTACTAATTTGATTTCTCTTTTCAAGCCAATTATATAGTTTACTCCAAATTTCATAATATTCCGAATCTTCTCTCTCATTTAATTCCATAGTCATCTTATCTAACTCAGCACAATCAAGAATTTTCTTAATTATTATACTTTCGGTAGGTATATCAATTGGTTTCTAATATTGTGCAAGACTAATTCCAGTTGCGGTAAGTATATGCAATATAATGTAGTGATATTTTTTCAGGCCCAGTATTCCCAGCAGAAATATTTCTGGTTTCAAATTTATTTTCTATTCTATGATTTCCTCTAACCATTTCTGAATTTTACACCAAAATTTCTTTATGACAGGGCAGATCCACCACATATAGTAATATGATCCAATTTTATAGTTACATTTCCAACATTTGGGAGATAGGTTTGAATACATTTTGGTTTATTTCACTGGGGGTAAATGCCATTGGCAGTACATCTTATAAGATTTTCTTTATAGGTAGCTGCTTTTGTAAGTTTATAATTTTTATTCCAAAGTCTGTCCCATTGTTCCAGAGTTATATTATGTCCAAATTCTTTTCCTTTACTACTCTTTGATTCATGGTCCACCACTTTTCCCCCTTTTCCCCACCTTATAATATAATTACAGTGGAACCCCGACATAAGAGCTGCTCTACTTAAGAGCAACTCGAGATAAGAGCTGGGAGGGGAGAGATATTTTTGTTCTACTTACAAGCCCAAATTCGAGATACAAGCGCCAAGGAGCTGTCTCCTGAAGCCAAACGCTAACTTCCGCGTTCGGCTTCAGGAGACAGCTGCGAAGCGGCGCACGTGTTTTAAAAGGTTGCAGCCGGCCTGGGGGGCTCGGGGGGGGTGCTTGCAGCTTTCTTTCTTGCTCTTTTTCTTTCTCTCTTTTACCTTCCCTTCCTCTATTTCTTCTTTTCTTTCTCCTTCCCACCTTCTTCCCTCCCTCCCTCCCTTCACTCATTCCTCTCTTACTCTCCCCTTTCATACGTTTCCTTGCTTCCTTCCTCTGTTCCTGTCCCTTCCCCCTTTCTTTCTTTCTTTCTTTCTTTCTTTCTTTCTTTCTTTCTTTCTTTCTTTCTTGCTCTTTTTCTTTCTCTCTTTTACCTTCCCTTCCTCTATTTCTTCTTTTCTTTCTCCTTCCCACCTTCTTCCCTCCCTCCCTCCCTCCACTCATTCCTCTCTTACTCTCCCCTTTCATAAGTTTCCTTGCTTCCTTCCTCTGTTTCTGTCCCTTCCCTCTTTCCTTCCTTCCTTCCTTCCCACCCTCCGTCCATTCATTCACCCATTCCTCTCTTGATCGCTTAAAGCCGGTCCCTGGTGCAAAAAGGGTTGGGGACCTCTGTCCTACAGGATTGGGTGGCAGAGAAGTTGAACATATGTAAATTTAAAAGTTTAAGAAAGTTTACAAGTTAAGTGAAAGAAACTTCATTATTCATTTATATGTACATGTACATTTCTTCATTAAAAACATGTCTTTCTGCATAATTTAGACTAACTTTGTGAGTTTTTTGAGGGCTGGAACCAATTAAAATTATTTACATTAATTCCTATGGGGAAAAGTCGTTCGAGATAAGAGCTGCTCGACTTAAGAGCCCAGGTCCGGAATGAATTAAACTCGTATCTCGAGGTACCACTGTACTAAGAGATTGTGATCTGCCCAAATGTTTGGTTTTATTTCAATTTCTTCTATATTATTTCCTATTTCTGCATCCATCAAAACCATATCTATTCTAGACCATGAATTTTGAGGCTTCGAATAATATTGTATATAAATAATATTGATTTTTTAGCGGGTGTCTTTCTCTCCATACATCTCTCAATCTTAATTCCCGAGCCAAATCAAATAAATATTTTGATAATGTAATGTCCTCCGTTCATAATTTTTTTTACTTCCCATTTTATAATCATTTTTTGGGGTTTACCATTACATTAAAGTCCTCTATTATACATACATTATCCATTTCTAATTTTGTAGAGAGTATTATAGTTTCCTATAGTATTCTTTTTGTTTGATATTTTGTTTTGTTTTAATATTTTGGGGGGGGGGGTCATCGAGATTTTAATTGTTAATGTTCTGCCTTCCTTGTCTGAATAAATTTGTTTAGGATTAAGCCAATCTTTTATATGCACTGTTATTCTTCTTTTTTTTGATTGGGCTAGAGCCACAAAAAGTTTTCCTAGTTTAGGGACTTCTAAAAATTTACTCTCATCTTTTTTCGTGTGTGCCTCCTGTAAACGTATAACATCTAGATTTTGTTTCTGTAGTCTAGCAAATTTATTTGTTTGTTTGTTTGTTTGTTTGTTTGATTTCTATGCCGTCCCTCTCCGAAGATTCGGGGCAACTTATAACATATAATAAAAACAATAAAATACAATGGCAAATCCAATTAATTAACTAAATAACTGACCTAAAATCCTTAATATTTTAAAAATAAATTGTACACATTCAGACCTCAGCCACACATAACATTCATCAGCCAGGGGCCCCAAGATATAATTGCCCCAAGCCTGGAGACATAAATCAGTCTTAAGACTCTGATGGAAGATAAGGAGAGTGGAAATCTCTGGGGGGAGCTGATTCCAGAGGGCCAGGGTCCCCACAGAGAAAGCTCTTCCCCTTGGCCCTGCCAAGTGACATTGTCTGGTTGACAGGATCTGGAGAAGGCCAACTCTGTGGGACCTAAGAGGTCACTGAGATTCATATGGCAGAAGATGTTCCTGCTAATAATTTGGCCCAATGCCATGTAGGGCTTTATAGGTCATTACCAACACCTTGAATTGTGTCCAGAAACCAATCGGCAACCAATGCAGTCCACGGAGTGTTGGAGGAATATGGGCATGTCTGGGAAGGCCCATGACTGCTCGCGTGGCTGCATTTTGCATGATTTGAAGTTTCAGAACACTCTTCAAAGGTAGCACCATGTAGAGAGCATTGCAATAATAATAATAATAATAATAATAATAATAATAATAATAATAATAATAATAATTTATTAGATTTGTATGCCGCCCCTCTCTGAAGACTCGGGGCGGCTCACAACAGACGATAAAACAATATATATAGGCACAAATCTAATATTAAAAAAAACAAAACTAAAAACCCTATCATAATTTAAAAACCAAACAGCACATACATACCAAACATAAATTATAATAAGCCTGGGGGAAAGGTGTCTCAAATCCCCCATGCCTGGCGGTATAAGTGGGTCTTAAGTAGTTTACGAAAGACAAGGAGGGTGGGAGCAGTTCTAATCTCCGGGGGGAGTTGATTCCAGAGGGCCGGGGCTGCCACAGAGAAGGCTCTTCCCCTGGGGCCCGCCAGACGACATTGTTTAGTCGACGGGACCCGGAGAAGGCCAACTCTGTGGGACCTTATCGGCTGCTGGGATTTGTGCGGTAGCAGGCGGTTCCGGAGGTATTCTGGTCCAATGCCATGTAGGGCTTTAAAGGTCATGACCAACACTTTGAATTGTGACCGGAAACTGATCGGCAGCCAATGCAGGCCTCAGAGTGTTGTAGATACGTGGGCAAATCTGGGAAGCCCCACGATGGCTCTCGCGGCTGCGTTCTGCACGATCTGAAGTTTCCGAACACTTTTCAAAGGTAGCCCCATGTAGAGAGCGTTGCAGTAATCGAACCTCGAGGTGATAAGGGCATGAGTGACTGTGAGCAATGACTCCCTGTCCAAATAGGGCCGCAACTGGTGCACCAGGCGAACCTGGGCAAACGCCCTCCTCGAGATTCAATAGTTGAATCTCGAGGTGATAAGGGCATGAGCAACTGTGAGTAGAGACTCCCTTTCCAAATAAGGATGCAACTGGTGCACCAGACAAACCTGGGCAATGCCCCCCTCGCCACAGCTGAAAGATGATGGTCCAAAGGCAGCTGTGGATCAAGGAGGTGGCCCAAGTTGCAGACCCTCTCTGAGGGGGTCAAAAGTTCCCTCCCTAGGGTAATGGATGGACAGGTAGAAGTGTCCTTGGGAGGCAGAATCCACAGCCACTGTGTCTTGTCGAGATTGAACTTGTCTTCATTACTTGCCTTCTTCTTCTGAGTGTAGTCCATTTATATTGACTGAAAAGATTTTTACTTCTTCCATTCTACTGCTTGTTTGTTGCCATCTCTAGTATTTTTTGTTTCTCTTTGGTTTATTATCCTCTTACTTTCTCTTTCTTGTAGTTCTTTATCCTCTACTTGTTGTTCTTCCTGGCGTTTGGACTCTAAATCTACATTGCTTTTTCCTTCTTTCTCTACATATTTAAAAACAATCACCTTCTCAACCATACCTATCCATATTTTTTTATCTTGCCACATTACCAACAATCCTCCAGGTATCAGCCAACGAAAGGATATTTCATTTCTTATTAGCTTTTTTGTAAAAGGTTGACATTTTCTCTCTTATTCTTTTTTTGTATTTATTTAAATACAGTGATCTCTTTCCCTTTAAACTTTTTCTGTTAATCTCTTCTATCTCTATAAATTTCATCTCTTAATAGCTCTTTTCATGAACCTAATGTGTATCTTATATGGCAATCTGTGTCTTCTCACATAATTTGTTTGCACTTTGTAAATTTCATCAAGATTGTTCTTTGATTGATTTCTATCTATTTGAAGGGAGTCTGACAATATATCTAGCATTAATTTGGGTAAGCCTTGTACAGTCTGATGATAGGCAGTTCCTAATCACATTTTGTAAAGGATACAGTTATCACACATCCTATTAAGGAGTTATGGCAATCTGTTTGTATGTATAAACATATTTAAAGAGTCATGAACATCTGGGATTTTCATCACTTATTATTTAATTGCCTTGAATAACAAGTATATAAAGCAATTGAGTGAAGCACAGTAACTTGCTTAATTTGGTATACATTTATAAATAGGCTATCAGCAGATATTTTCCTAAACATCTCAGTATGTCCTCCATAATAAAAACAAGTGAAATTTATATTCTCTCTCTGGAATGTTTTTTTTTTTTGCTAAACATGGGGAGGACTAATTGTTTATACATGGAGAATAAGCCTGTAACCTACGAACTATAAATGTTACTGAATGTTTCAGGAGATGCTTGGGACTAACAGTACTTGATAGAATAAAGAATTCAAGATGTGACTGCATCGTTATAAATACCGAGCTTTTCCAAAGTGTGCAATATATTACATTTTTATTTTTAAGACTGCTTCTGTACTACATGTCCAGCATTTTTTACATCTGGGCCATTAGTGCCTTAAAGGTATTTTCAAACAATGACACTTTGTACCATCCAAACCTTGCAATTTCACATTTGAAACACAATTGAAGCTTGAGTGAACTGTCTAAAATTTAAAAAAATGGCTTGGGCTTTTCTATATCCAGAGGAGTAGCACTTGTAGAGAACTAATAACTAGGCAGAATACTGTGCCTTCTGGATCATTTGTGAGCAGCTATGGCTCAGTCAACTGATGTTCAGCTATTGGCCAGTAAGTGTGAATATAGTGAAACCCAAGCACTTAGCAAAACTTTGTTGCCTACAACTGGACAATCTCTTTATGGAAGAGTGGAGACTCTTATAACAACAATTTTTTACAATTTTTCTATTTCTAAAAACATTTATTTGATTTATGTTTCAATATCTATTTGCACAATACTCAAGGTGGTTAATATCAACTTAAATATAAACTACAAAAATCAAAGATGTAAACTATAGCAACCAAGGGCGGGATCTAATTTTTTTACTACTGATTCTTTGAGTGTGACTTATTTTGTGGGTGTGGCTTCATGGTCTTATGATTGGGCAGGCGTGGCTTCATTGTCATGTGAGTGACCAAGTCAATGTGACTCATTTCAAGGGGTACCCCTGCCCTCCCAGCCATTCCTTGTCACACCCAGCCTCAATGTATGTCAATGTTGTTCACCTTTTTTCAACTTTATTATCTACATACTATAAATGTACTTTCATGGGCCATTGAAAAGAGGAAATGGCTCACATACTTTGCCCAAGAGTGTGATAGGCAACAGGCTTGTAAGGGGCTTCCAGAAAGAAGGGGTGGCAATATATTTTCCAAAGCATCAGAAGGCAAAACAAGAAACAATGGATGGAAACTGAAAATAAAAAGCAATCTAAAACTTAGGGGAAACTTCCTAACAGTGAGAACCAATATAGGTGTATGATAATTTCACTTATAGAATAGCCATTTGTGTAATACAACTTGCATGTTGTTCAAAACAGTGATTAGTATTATGGCTGATGTTTCACAGCAAGCCTAAAATCAAAGATAACAAGAGTGCTTCTTTCTCTGTATGTGTATACAAAACATCACATTTATTTTATTATTTGGATTTGTATGCCGCCCCTCTCCGAAGACTCGGGGCATACTAGGAATAGCATATTAAGCTGGATTTATGCAATCTGATACACAAAATAAACACACACATTTATGCTCTGGACTATAGACATTGAATGCAGGTAAATCCCTGAAAAATATGTGGTAGCCCGGGGCAAAAGAAAGGAAGTAAAATCTTATCCATCCCAAGAAAGAATGGGTTTGAAAAAGGGTCCTTGCTCTGCATCCCCCCTACCTCATGTTTGAGACCAATCATGCCCAAGTTCCCTTAACATAGTGCCCAGACATGGGTGGTGAGTGGATGAGGCATAAAAGTTCTGGGCATGGCATCCCATCTCCACCACAAAACGTTCAGTAGCTCTTAATAGTACTACATCTACATGGAAATAAATAAATAGTGAGATACCACAAGGCTCCATTTTAGAATACAAATAATTCAAGCCAGCAAGCATATCCAACATAACATCTTCCTCCTATTTTTCTCAGAACAACAATGCTTGTCCTGAGATAGAGTGACTGATGCTAAGTCATCCCACTGGCCAATCCAAATGTATATTTTTTTGTCAAGTACGTATTGGTGGTATACAAAGATATAATAATATTGATACTAGTAAAAAAAAAGAATTAGGACAGGGGACAGAAGGCACAATGGTGTACTTATGCATGCCCCTTACTGACCTCTTAGGAATCGGGAGACGTCAACAGTGGATAGTCTAAGGGTAAAGTTTTGGGGGTTAGGTGATGATACTACAAAGTCTGATAGTGAGTTCCATGCATCAATTACTCGATTACTAAAGTCGTATTTCCTGCAGTTGAGTTTAGAGTGGTTTACTTTAAGTTTGTATCTGTTGTGTGCTCATATGTTGCTGTGGTTGAAGCTGAAGTAGTCATTGACAGGAAGGACATTGTAGCAGAGGATTTTATGGGCTATGGTTAGGTCATGTTTAAGGTGACTTATTTCTAAGCTTTCTAAACCTAGGATTGTAAGTCTAGTTGCGTAGGGAATTCTGTTGCAGGTGGAGGAGTGGAGGGCTCTTCTGGTATAGTATCTCTGGACATTTTCTAAAGTGTTTATGTCCAAAATGTGGTGTGGTCTCCAGACAGATGAGCTGTATTGAAGGATTGGTCTGCTGGAAGTTTTGTATGCTCTGGTTAGTAGTGTGAGATTACCGGAGCAGAAGCTACGTAGTATTAGGTTAACAACACTTGAAGCCTTTTTGGTGATGTTGTTGCAATGGGCTTTGGCACTTAGGTAATTTGATATGAGTATTCCAAGGTCTTTTATGGAGTGAGGGTTGTCTGTAAGATCTT
Organism: Erythrolamprus reginae; assembly: GCF_031021105.1. NCBI lineage: Eukaryota > Metazoa > Chordata > Lepidosauria > Squamata > Dipsadidae > Erythrolamprus > Erythrolamprus reginae. Next base: position 92,086,915 of record NC_091952.1, read on the forward strand.
GTTTATTCAGCTTGTATTTGGTGGTCTGATTCTTTTTGCCAATGTGTAGGACAGAGCATTTTTTTTTTAATTGAGATTTGGAGTTCCCAGATGTTTGATGATTCAGACACAAAATCAAGATCTTTTTGGAGAGTAGCAGTGTTATCAGTGGTGTTGATCATTGGTGAAGAGAATGCAGTTGCTTGTAATGTGATCGCAAAGGTCATTTATGTAGAGTATGAAGAGTGTTGGTCCAAGTATGCTGCCTTGGTTTACACTGCTCTTAACTGGAACAGGAATAGCTATGGTGTTCCCTATTTTCATAACTTGTTGTCTTTTTGATAGGAACACAGTTATCCAACTATGGAGGGATCCTAAGATGCCATAGGATTTGAGTTTTAGAAGTAGTTTGTCATGAACTACTGAGTCGAAGGCTTTATTGAAGTCAATGTAAATGGCATCTATTGATTTGCCTTCATCGAAGGAAAGTATTTCAAAATAATTTGTGATGTTGCACAGCTTTTCTTCATCACACTTCAGCAACCAGTCTGGATATTGTTGCTGCTCTCACATAGTTAAATATGGGGTAGTTTTGCAGCTCTCATACAATTTAATTGGGGTACTTTCAGGGGATTGATTGAAGAATCACTGCCTAACTTTTTCTCCAAGCAACACATACCAGTGGAAAAACTAGCTATCACTTTTTTCCTAAATATGTGATAGACTGGGGATTGAGGTTTAGGACCGCCTCATTTTTTTTAAAAAAAGTAATCAGCCTCAGATTTGTTCATTCATTACTTCTCACAAAATTCTGATAGTCTTCTAAAATCATGTTATAGATGCAGCCATCTAGAGGTCATCAATCTGCAATAAAAATCCCTAGATCTCATCATCTATGAAATCTTTTTGCAGGAGTGTCAGTTTCCTCAGATACAGTAATACCTCATGATACGAACTTAATTGGTGCAAGGAGGAGGTTCGTAAGACGAAAGGTTCGTAAGACGAAACATTGTTTCCCATAGGAAACAATGTAAAGTCAATTAATCCGTGCAACCAAACACACCCCCCCGCAAAAAAAACAGCTTTCGGCGACTGCTGGAAAGCCGCGCGGCTGTTTTAAAAGGTGACAGCTGGCCTGGGGGGCTTCCCAGCACCCCCCGAGTTCGGGGGGGTGCTGGGAATCCCCCCAGGCCAGCTGAGACCTTTTAAAACAGCCGTGCAGCTTCCCAGCTGTCTCCTGAAGCCGAACGCCAAAGCCGAACTTCCGTGTTCGGCTTCGGGAGACAGCTGGGAAGCTGCGCGGCTGTTTTAAAAGGTGACAGCCGGGCTGGGGGGCTTCCCAGCAACCTCCCGAACCGAACCCGGGGTTCAGAAAAATTTTGCCTCTTCTTACGAACTTTGTTTGAGTTACGAACCGGTGTTCGGGAGGCTTCTGGGAAGCCCCACCGCCCAGCTGTCACCTTTTAAAACAGCCGCGTGGCTTCCCAGCAGTCTCCGAACGTCGGTTCGTAACTCGAAAGAAGTTCGTAAGAAGAGGCAAAATTTTTCTGAACCTCGGGTTCGTATCACGAGTTGTTCGTAAGACGAGGGGTTCGTATCTTGAGGTACCACTGTACTGATAATATTGTCAGAGAAATTATAGCATTTCCCTAGCATATTCATGCACACACACACACACATTGTAACATTCCTGGCTAACAGATCTATCAGTGTTTATATTTCAGTGTAAAGAGAAGACCAATGGTCCAGTCAGTCTTGCAGCAAAAGTAAAAATTAATCATGGGAATACAGTGTCTTTAGTGATCAGATTGGAAGCTTTGAGGCCAATATTTTTTCTGTCCAACTATATCCAATCTTGTTGCTTATTGACAAGATTTTCTCATAAGTGGTTAGCCATTGTCTCCAAGACTGAAAGAAAGTGACTGGACCAAGGTCACTGCGCTGGCTTTGTGCCTAAACTGGATCTAGAACTCAAGGTCTCCTACTTTGTAGCCTAATTCCTTAAGTATTACACCAAACTAATCAACCAACTACAAACTACCTATGATAATGAAGCAATATTTTTAAGCAAATATTTTGGATCTGGATCTAAAACTAATATTAAAGTAATAATTATACACAAAAGTCTATTGGGGACTGTTGTATATCTTTGAAATATGTTAAATTAAAAAAATAGCCAAGAAGGTGTAAATTGCTACTTTTCACCCAGTAGGATTCACCCAGTAGTATTCTCTATTTTAATCTTTGTATTTCCCAAGCTCTTTAAATATGTCCAAAAGAGCATTATTGCACCAGCGTGCCTACCATCCCCTGTCCTAATGTTTCTCTCTTACTAGTATCATTTATTTATTTATTTATTTATTTATTTATTTATTTGTTTGTTTATTGGATTTGTATGCCACCCCTCTCCGCGGACTTGGGGCGGCTAACAACAGTGACAAAAACAGAATGTAAAAATCCAATACTAAAAACAGCTAAAAAGCCTTGTTATAAAACCAACCATACATACAAACATACTATGCATAAATTGTAGAAACCTAGGGGGAAAGATTATCTTAGTTCCCCCATGCCTGACGGCAGAGGTGGGTTTTGAGAAGCTTACGAAAGACAAGGAGGGTGGGGGCTATTCTAATCTCTGGGGGGGAGTTGGTTCCAGAGGGCGGGGGCCGCCACAGAGAAGGCTCTTCCCCTGGGCCCTGCCAACCGACATTGTGGGACCTAACTGGTCGCTGGGATTTGTGCGGCAGAAGGCGGTCCCTGAGATAATCTGGCCCGGTGCCATGAAGGGCTTTATAGGTCATAACCAACACTTTGACTTGTGACCGGAAACTGATTGGCAACCAATGCAGACTGCGGAGTGTTGGTGTGACATGGGCATATTTAGGGAAGCCCATGATTGCTCTCGCAGCTGCATTCTGCACGATCTGAAGTTTCCGAACACTTTTCAAAGGTAGCCCCATGTAGAGAGCGTTACAGTAGTCAAGCCTCGAGGTGATGAGGGCATGAGTGACTGTGAGCAGTGACTCCCGGTCCAAATAGGGCCGCAACTGGTGCACCAGGCGAACCTGGGCAAGCGCCCCCCTCGCCACAGCTGAAAGATGTTTCTCTAATGTGAGCTGTGGATCGAGGAGGACGCCCAAGTTGCGGACCCTCTCTGAGGGGATCAATAACTCCCCCCCCAGGGTAATGGATGGACAGATGGAATTGTCCTTGGGAGGCAAAAGCCACAGCCACTCTGTCTTATTAGGGTTGAGTTTGAGTCTGTTGACACCCATCCAGATCCCAACAGCCTCCAGGCACTGGCACATCACTTCCACTGCTTTACTGACTGGACAAGGGGTGGAGATGTAAAGCTGGGTATCATCTGCATATTGATGATATCTCACCCCATGCCCTTGGATGATCTCACCCAGGAGTTTCATGTAGATATTAAATAGTGGGGGGGGGGGAGAGCACCGACCCCTGAGGCACCGCACAAGGGAGTAACCTGGAGGTCAACCTCTGGCCCCCCACTAACACTGACTGCGACCGACCGGAGAGGTAGGAGGAGAACCACTGAAGAACAGTGCCTCCCAATCCCAGCCCCTCCAACCGGTGCAGAAGGATACCATGGTCAATGGTATCAAAAGCCGCTGAGAGGTCAAGAAGCACCAGGACAGAGGATAAACCCCAGGCCCACCAGAGATCATCCATGAGAGCGATCAAAGCAGTTTCCGTGCTGTAGCTGGGCCTGAATCCTGACTGCTGAGGACCTAGATAATCGGCTTCTTCCAAGGACCGCTGGAGCTGGAGCACCACCACCTTCTCAACAACCTTCCCCATGAAGGAAGGTTGGAGACTAGGCGATAGTTGTTAAGAATGGCTGGGTCCAGGGAAGGCTTCTTGAGGAGGGGGCGCACAAGTGCCTCCATGTAGGGAGCCGGGAAGGACCCCCTCCCCAGAGAAGCGTTGACAATCTCCTGGACCCAGCTCCGTGTCACCTCCCTGCTGGCCGAAACCAGCCAAGAGGGACACGGATCCATTAAACAGGTGGCGGAACTCACAGCTCCAATGGCCTTGTCCACTTCATCAGGTGTCACCAAGTCAAACTTTTCCCAGACAGATGGACAAAGACGTTATATCTTTGTATACTACCAATAATTACTTGACAAAATTAATAAATAACCTTATCTACAGACGATTTTGGAGAATACATTGCTGCCGGATGGATATTCTTAATATCAACAGAATCAGTTGATGCTTTCAACTATTGTCACAAATGGAAATCAAATACTTTCTCTTTTATGGTCAGAACAAATTGGGAGAGATGCTTCAGAATGTGCTATGTCACCAATTATTTTGATGCTTTGGATAGCAGGTCCTTTGTCAGTAACACTAAAAACCTCTCTATTTCTACTGGCTATGCTCCTCTGAATGGACAGACTAATCTGTCCATTTGTTTCAGACTACTGGTGCTTCCTCTCCTGCATTTGCTTTTTTTTTAAAAAAAAACCACATTATTTTCTGCTGCTTAGCAAAGATGGTTATATTGCAAATAGTGTCATGTATAATTCACAATAATATACCAGTTGCTTTTCTTTATATGTTAAATTGGGCATGAAGAAGTTGTGAGTGTTCAAGTGTTACTAGATAAATTACCAAATGTCAGCATGGCCAAAGGTTATGAATGGTTATAGGATTCCGTACTTCTAAATTAGAGCAACAGTCATTGTGCTACTAGTATATGATTTATCTCTGATATTTATTTCAGTGCTCTAACTTGACACCTGAATAGCCCCTGCCTTATTTATGTAGTCAGTTTCTAAGGCTGCCACTTCCAGTGTTGAATATATTTTCACCTGATTGTGAAGAGTTTGGTAACTATATTCATTTTCTTAATGAGAAATCAAGTGAAGCCTAGGTTGTTAAGAGTAAGAGATGCACTGCCACTATTATTCAAAAGGCTTCCATAAAGATTAGAAAAGTATTAAAGAAGTTTGAAAATGATTTCAAGCAACATTATAACATTCGTTATTGTGTCTTCTCTTTTTTACATCAGAGATGCTTATGCTGACAACTAACAGCTCACCGCTTGTTATACATGTTCACTTTGACTCACTTTCTTTACAGAGTTGTTTTCAGGAGTCTCTGTTCACTACAATTTAAGCATCTTAAATGCACCGGGCAAATATTCTTCTTGAACAAGCTCATCTATGTTTCTTGTTAGCCTCTGCAGTGATTGACCATGTGTTTTGCATTGATGAGTTACATTCTGTTTCTCACTCTCACTGGCTCTGCGATTCATCCCTGCTTCTAATCCACTAGGCAGACATTCATTTGTTTAGCATATTTCTAGGACTGTCTGACTCCAGATTGACTTTGGACATGTTACAAATTTTTAAAAGGCAAGAAACATAGCAGATTCAGCAAACTGTGACATCCTTGGTGTTGCAGTATAGCATGAATGTTAGAATAGGATTATATCATAATTATATATATCTGGACCTCTAGCATAAAAATGCTCTGCTTACCCTGATTCTATTATAAGCCAGGATAGGACGGCACTAACTTGCCTAGTCTGTATTACTGGTGAAGGGAAACAAAAGGGCTCAATAAACATCTCACTGATAAACAAGTTTACATCACTCCAGACAGGACGTTATATGATCAAAGGGGGAGACTTACATTGCCTGAAGCAAACATAGGACGAGAGGGTGATTAAGTAGATTGATTGTGATAAGGCAGAAGGCTTCAGAGAAATTAGGTGTGAGAAACATTTGCTCTGAGGAAGTGTTTCTAGGAAATTGTTTTGTGATATCTGGGGGAAATGAAGAACTCAAAGATATGTCATGTTTAAAATTATGTTATTGGATGTTTGTGTATCACTTGACATGTAGGTGTAATTATCCCCATTTCGCTTATGCTCCCAAATAAAAGGAGGTACATGGCTCCATACTGTGTCACTTCACCCAGAGAATGTGTCCAAGTCTTCTTTCTAGGATTCACGTTCGTGAGTGATCCCACACGGCTGGGTTGCTCTTAGCTCCTTTGAAGACATTGTCTTCATCAGGGACTTTGACAGCATCCACACCTTGATGCTCTCTGACTTTGGTCACTTACTTACGTACTTACATACTTACTTACTTACTCATTACCCAACTAGGTAACATCATTGTTACAAGGGATGTGGGGTTTGCGCCCCATTTATATACAATAGCTTGCTCTTCCAGTGTTGGTGGAGGTTGGGTTTCTTCTTGGTAGTTTCTGGATTAGGGGATTGTTTTCTGCTTGAATATCTTGTATTAATCCTTGCTCATCTGAGAGGTTGCTTTCTTTTTAGTTTTTTTATTATATGTTTTGAAAGATGAATCAATATGGCTTACCTCTATATATTTATTGATGGCTGACTTGTCTGAATTTGTCTAAATTTCTGAATCTTGTATGAATTTCGGATTTGTCTGAATTTTTGAATATTGAGCTGATTTATTTGAATTTCAGCAAAGGGCAATAGTTTTTTCTTCAGGGGAACCCTTTGATTCCACATGCATGGGGTAGTGGTGTTCAGTCGCTGGTGTCCATAATGAGTGGGCAGGGCTGCGACTTGGACATGGTCCCCAAATAAGCGTTCTGGGAAGAGGCAAAGCTAAAAGCGGAGTGGTGGTGGTGGGGCGAATGGGGGCGTCAGGTCCGTCTTTCCCCTGCTGTGTCCCCTTTTCTTCACTCTGTGTAGACACCATGTTGGCTGGAAGGGAAGATGATGAGAAGCGACTGTGGGATTAGAAGCAGCAGCGGCAGGCAGTGAAAGGTACCGAGGAGCAAGAAGCACGCTGGAGAAAAGCCAGTTTGTTTTTCCACAGTCCCTCCTCTGCCTCTTTTCCTCCTCCCCCTTCGCTGGGGTCTCCCTCAGCAGCTGACAGTTAATGGAAGCCCCCCCGGCAGCTGAGGTGCAGGAGCAGCTTCTTCTGTCCTCTCCAGCCAGAACGAAGAAAGAGGGACCCCTGGGGGACTTCTGTTAACTGCCGGCTGCTGAGGGAGACCCTGGTGAAGGAGAAGGAGGAGAAAGAAGAGGTGGAGGAGGGACTGTGGAGAAACAAACCGGCGGGGGCGATGAAAGCCCAGACCTGAGGCAGAGGGGGCAAGAGTTGCTGCTGCTGTGTGATACAGTCCTGGTCATTTTTTTTTCTCATTAAGGCATGGAACCCCTGGCTGATCCTTGCGGAACCCTTGGGTTCCGCAGAACCCCAGTTGAAAAACACTGGCCCAGAGCATACATTAAAATATATCTTCCTCAAACAGCACCCCAAATGGACCCCAAACCATCCTAACTCAAGGCCTGAGAGACGAGTTAGGGTTTGTTAAATGTAGACAAGGTAGGGACCGTTTGAATTTATGTGCAAATTGACAGAAATAGAGATAAATTATAGCCCGCGTGGACCATAATAAATCATTTCTGAGAGTCGATGGATTAAAAGAGATAATCTGCTTTCAAACAAAGTTACTTTTATTATGAAAATAAGAAAAAATAATTAAATGCCTTAAGAGGCATCTAACATGCGTGCTACATCATTGAAACTAACAGAGAAAGAGACAAAGGAATATGGAGGATCTCAACAAGAAGGAAATGATGCACTGATGATGTGGCAGGATTTTACATCATAATGGGTGGAGCTAATACAACACACACACTGTTAACTATTTAATTACTGCATAACTCTGAATGACTTAGTATGTCCCTGGGGCTGTCAATACTTAGCGTGACACAAATACTGTTCCAGAAGGCAGGTATTATGAAGGAGAAGGCACAGGTTCTGAATTGTGCTGTGGGGCAATGCTTAATTGATGGAACTTGGAGCATGCCATGTCTGTCTTGATTATACATGCCAGACAGAAACCATATGAGACAGATAAGCCTTCAGATTATTGGGCCTGTGCTATGAGATAAAAGTCAGAATTTTACTTGCACCAAGAAGCTTATTGGTGGTAACCAATACAGCCTGCAGATCAGAATTGATTAATGGGCATAACAATATTGGTCCATAATTGCTCACGTTCTGGCCTAATCACAATTTCCAAGTAGTCTTCTAAGGTAGTCTCAGATGGAACACTTTATGAGTCCACACACAAGGTGACCCAGGCATAAGTGATTATAAGGAGAGCTTTCTGATCCAGGAACAGGCACAACTGGTATACAATAGGATCTTTCTGGTTATAGCTGGCATCTGTTCCTCAAGCAGGACTGTGCAGCAGATCTACCAGACTGTAGTTTAACTCTGAGTGGGGCAATGCTTCTCCTGTTAGGTCGAACTTGATTAGGCACTTTGGACTCACTTTAACCTTCTCCCTCCCCAGTGCCTACTGATTGACTGGTTAGACTAGGGATACACCACCTAGGGATATACAGTGGTACCTCTACCTAAGAATGTCTCTACTTAAGAACTTTTCTAGATAAGCACTGGGTGTTCAATTTTTGTTGCCTCTTCTTAAGAACCATTTTCTACTTAAGAACCTGAGCCCGGAAAATTTTTCCAGGAAATTTGACAGTGGCATGAAGGATCGGCCAGTTTCCTGCCATTCCCCCTTTAATCCCAGCCATCTTGGGCTTTTCTGGGCTACACTCTGGCACAGTGTATGGGAGGCAGCCTCACTGCCTCAGCATCCCTCTTTTTTTTTTAAGCTTTAAAGTTTTGGATTTTTTTTATTCCCCTCACCTCACCTTCTCCCTTTATTTATTTATTTTTATTTTATTTATTTATTTTGTCCAATACACAATGAGGGGTTTAGTGGGTATATATCTATATACACATAGTAAAATACATGATGAAGATTATAGAGGAGATACTCATAGTAAAATATATCTAAGAAATAATAGAAAAGAAGATATAGGAATAGAACATATCAATGAAAGAATAGATGAAGAGATATAGGAATAGAAGAAAGGTATAGAAGATATAGGAGAGTAATAGGACAGGGGACGGAAGGCACTCTAGTGCACTTGTACTTGCCCCTTACTGACCTCTTAGGAATCTGGATAGGTCAGCCATAGATAATCTTTAGCAGCGACTGTCCTCCTCCTCTTCTTCTTCCTTCTCCTCCCACCCAAATTTCAAGCTTTTATTTCTTTCCTAATGGGTTTGCACGCATTATTTGCTTTTACATTGATTCCTATGGGAAAAATTCTTCTACTTACAAACTTTTCTACTTAAGAACCTGGTCATGGAACGAATTAAGTTCTTACGTAGAGGTACCACTGCACTACCTTCCTCAGCAGCTGTAGAATCAGACTACCCAACTAACATAGTCTAGCCAAACTAAACCATGCATCCATCTCTATAAACTCAGCAGGATGGGATGAGCTTGTTAGAAAGTTTTCAGGCCAATTTTCAAAGTTCACTGCTATACAGTGGAACCCCGACATAAGAGCTGCTCTACTTAAGAGCAACTCGAGATAAGAGCTGGGAGGGGAGAGATATTTTTGTTCTACTTACAAGCCCAAATTCGAGATACAAGCGCCAAGGAGCTGTCTCCTGAAGCCAAACGCTAACTTCCGCGTTCGGCTTCAGGAGACAGCTGCGAAGCGGCGCGCGTGTTTTAAAAGGTTGCAACCGGCCTGGGGGGCTCGGGGGGGTGCTTGCAGCTTTCTTTCTTGCTCTTTTTCTTTCTCTCTTTTACCTTCCCTTCTATTTCTTCTTTTCTTTCTCCTTCCCACCTTCTTCCCTCCCTCCCTCCCTTCACTCATTCCTCTCTTACTCTCCCCTTTCATAAGTTTCCTTGCTTCCTTCCTCTGTTCCTGTCCCTTCCCCCTTTCTTTCTTTCTTTCTTTCTTTCTTTCTTTCTTTCTTTCTTGCTTGCTTTCTTGCTTTCTTTCTTTCTTTCTTGCTCTTTTTCTTTCTCTCTTTTACCTTCCCTTCCTCTATTTCTTCTTTTCTTTCTCCTTCCCACCTTCTTCCCTCCCTCCCTTCCCTCATTCCTCTCTTACTCTCCCCTTTCATAAGTTTCCTTGCTTCCTTCCTCTGTTCCTGTCCCTTCCCCCTTCCTTTCTTTCTTTCTTTCTTGCTTTCTTTCTTTCTTTCTTGCTCTTTTTCTTTCTCTCTTTTACCTTCCATTCCTCTATTTCTTCTTTTCTTTCTCCTTCCCACCTTCTTCCCTCCCTCCCTCCCTTCACTCATTCCTCTCTTACTCTCCCCTTTCATAAGTTTCCTTGCTTCCTTCCTCTGTTCCTGTCCCTTCCCCCTTTCTTTCTTTCTTTCTTTCTTTCTTTCTTTCTTTCTTTCTTGCTTGCTTGCTTGCTTGCTTGCTTGCTCTTTTTCTTTCTCTCTTTTACCTTCCCTTCCTCTATTTCTTCTTTTCTTTCTCCTTCCCACCTTCTTCCCTCCCTCCCTCCCTTCACTCATTCCTCTCTTACTCTCCCCTTTCATAAGTTTCCTTGCTTCCTTCCTCTGTTCCTGTCCCTTCCCTCTTTCCTTCCTTCCTTCCCACCCTCCGTCCATTCATTCACCCATCCCTCTCTTGATCGCTTAAAGCCGGTCCCTGGTGCAAAAAGGGTTGGGGACCTCTGTCCTACAGGATTGGGTGGCAGAGAAGTTGAACATATGTAAATTTAAAAGTTTAAGAAAGTTTACAAGTTAAGTGAAAGAAACTTCATTATTCATTTATATGTACATGTACATTTCTTCATTAAAAACATGTCTTTCTGCATAATTTAGACTAACTTTGTGAGTTTTTTGAGGGCTGGAACCAATTAAAATTATTTACATTAATTCCTATGGGGAAAAGTCGTTCGAGATAAGAGCTGCTCGACTTAAGAGCCCAGGTCCGGAACGAATTAAACTCGTATCTCGAGGTACCACTGTATTATTATTATTATTATTATTATTATTATTATTATTATTATTATTATTATTATTATTATTATTATTAACTAGATTTGTATTTCCATGTGGAAATTCAAAATCAGTTTATCAAACAATGAAACTCTGCTAATGTACATGTGAATCAGATGCAAGGAAAAACAGTTTTAATTAAATGCAGAGAACTTACAGCATAATTAAACAATGTGATGTTTTCCAGTCTTTCTTATGACTAGCATTCACGAGTATCTCTTTGCAATGGAAATCTGTCAAGAAATGAGCTCACTGAAATGAATTTAAAGTCTCTAGCTGCCATGATGGGTTTAAGATAACTTCTATGCTGCATTAGATAACTAACAGAAATATGAATTTAGCAAAAAGTGAACCTAAGAGTTGCTGCTTTATGTAGCAGCAACATTTAAGGAAAATGAAATTTGATTCTCAGTTTCTAGGTATAGCTTGGGACTTTTATGAATCTCTGGGTCAGGGTAAGAAATACACTGAGTTAATTAAATATATTTTTTTAAAAAGCAAGTTCCCAGTTGCTTTTTACAGTTTTACAGGATTATCCAACAAAACATGCATTTAAAATGTTAGGAAATGACTGGTCATAATCAGGAATTTCCTTGCAAGAAGAGGTATTTCCCAATCATTCTTAAGCAATAATCCAGTTTTGCATAAGAAGATAGCATGTTTTCTTTTCAAAATTACAATCTTCTTTTCATATTGCTTCTGACATATTTCTGTCCACAGAAAGACTATTGATAGGCAACTCTCTGGACTGATAAATGATAAACTTTTATGCTTCCTAACAAACTTCTGAACAGAGTTAGATTCCGTTTGAAGGGAATCAGGATGCATTTTTATAAATGAAGGCCAACTGATTTCCAGAGAAAGAAACATTTTCCCCCCTGTCTGGCTTACCAGCTTTGGTTGCTTCTAGATATAGATAGTCTTGACATAATGACACAATCAGTGAAGGGCTGCAAAATGTTTACTACCACACTGTAGGTGTGGCTTATTTTGTGGGTGTGGCTTGCTGGCCATGTGACCAGTGGGAGTGGCTTGATGCACTGTGGATGGCTTAAAGGTCATGAGACTGGCTTAAAGGTGGCCAATTTGACATCACTCACATCAAGGGCTTGGGTTAGGCTTAGGGTGCCGGGCCTCTCCTCACCTCAGAGATACAATTTCCCTATCAATTTACCATTACTGAACATCCAAAATATACTATTTAATTCTATGTATATATGCCATATGTGTACATACATATTACACACAAGCACACAAAAATATACATTATCTACTATATAAACTGTATATGTATGTACACACACAGGTGCAGGCACAGCTCTTCTAAAGTTATACAATGAGTTCAACGTCATTTAATGCAATAGGAAAAACATACCCAGGGCCCAGAAGGGAAAAAAAAGGAAAAAAATTCAAAATCTTTCTACTAGTTCTGCGTACCTGATCGTACCCATAGGAGCCCATCATTTGACACAATCATAAATAAATTGAAAACTGGATTGTTTCTCTGTGCTGTGTACATAGGACTGAGATTAAACCAGAATTGATGGCTCAGTTAAAAAAGAAAGCATAATAGAAGTACATAGCACCAGTTCCAGAGAAGCTGCACTTTCTGTTATTACAGTGTTGAGGCAGATTGACATAGAAGAAATAATTTAGGATATCTTTTTTCTTATACATAAACCCAGATATTAAGATTCAATGAAATGCCCTCTTGATGACATTAGATTTGTAAGCAATTAATGGCTATTTTCAATTAGGGCATTGATAGCCCTAATAATCCGGTATTACAACTGACCTGCCATAATATTTTGAGTGACAAAAGAGCATTTACATCAGGGTTCACCAAATGACCACAAGCTTGGCCTGTTCTTGCACAATTTTTGAATATTGCATGAGAATGTGGTGCCCTTTTCTAGGTTCTGGACTTTCTGAACTTGCAAGAGAGCGATGTTCCAGTGCAACGTTAAAAAATTGTGTGAAAATGTGGCAGGCTTGCTGCTTCCAAAATGAAGGCCTTTTATTTTATTTTATTTATTTATTTTGTCCAATACACAATACATGGAGTATTATATATAAAGAAAAAATATAAAAGTAGAGGAGAAGATATATGTAAGGAAGAAAAGATATATGGGGCTACCTTTGAAAAGTGTTCGGAAACTTCAGATCGTGCAGAATGCAGCTGCGAGAGCAATTATGGACTTCTCTAAGTATGCCCATATTACTCCAACACTCAGCAGTCTGCATTGGTTGCCAATCAGTTTCCGGTCACAATTCAAAGTGTTGGTTATGACCTATAAAGCCCTTCATGGCACCGGACCAGAATATCTTCGGGACTGCCTCCTGCCGCACGAATCCCAGCGACCGGTTAGGTCCCACAGAGTCGGCCTTCTTCGGGTCCCGTCGACTAAACAATGCCGTCTGGCGGGACCCAGGGGAAGAGCCTTCTCTGTGGGGCCCCGACCCTCTGGAACCAGCTCCCCCCTGAGATTAGGATTGCCCCCACCCTCCCTGCCTTTCGTGAACTCCTTAAGGCCCACCTCTGCCGTCAGGCATGGGGGAACTAAAACATCTCCCCCTTGCCCATGTTGTTTTGCCATTTGATTGATTGACTGTGTGCCTGTTTTTTTATATATATTGGGACTGTTTTATGAATTTATTCATTTTAAATTGTAATTAGATTGGTGGGCATTGGATTTGTTATTATGTACTGTTTTTTATTATTGTTGTGAGCCGCCCCGAGTTTGCGGAGAGGGGCGGCATATAAATCCAATAAATCTAATCTAATCTAATATGATATATGGGATAAGGAGAGACAATTGGACAGGGGATGAAGGGCAGGCTAGTGCACTTATGTACACCCCTTACTGACCTCTTAGGAACCTGGAGAAGTCAATCGTGGATAGTCTAAGGGAGAAATGTTGGGGGTTAGGAGTTGACACTACTGATTCCGGTAATGAGTTCCACGCTTTGACAACTCGATTGCTAAAGTCATATTTTTTACAGTCAAGCTTGGAGCAATTAATATTAAGTTTGAATTTGTTGCGTGCTCTTGTGTTGTTGCGGTTGAAGCTGAAGTAGTAATTGACAGGCAGGATGTTGCAGCATATGATTTTGTGGGCAATACTTAGATCGTGTTTTAGGCGTCGTAGTTCTAACCTTTCTAGACCTAGGATTGATAGTCTGCTTTCGTAGGGCATTCTGTTTCAAGTGGAGAAGTGAAGGGCTCTTCTGGTGAAGTATCTTTGGACATTTTCTAGGGTGTTGATGTCCGAGATGTGGTATGGGTTCCAGACAAATGAACTGTATTCAAGGATTGGTCTGGCAAAAGTTTTGTAGGCTCTGGTGAGTAGTGTGCCGGAGCAGAAGCTGCGTAGGATCAGGTTAACAACCCTAGAAGCCTTTTTGGCGATATTGTTGCAGTGGGCTTTAGCACTTAGGTCATTTGATATTAGTATTCCAAGGTCTTTTACTGAGTGGGAGTTGGCTGTGAGATTTTGTTTATTCAGTTCACATATGAGGTTTGGATTCTTTTTGCCGATGTGGAGGGTAGAGCATTTGTTGGTTGATATTTGAAGTTGGCAGGTGTTAGACCAATCTGAGACAAAGTTGAGGTCTTTTTGGAGAGTAGATGTGTTGTCCATGGTGTTGAATAGTTTTACATCGTCGGCGAAAAGAACACAGTTGCTTGTGATATGATCGATATGACATTGAATAGCCTAGAGCAGGGGTCAGCAAACCACGGTTTGTGAGTCACATGCAGCTCTTTGGCCCCTTGAGTGTGGCTCTTCCACAGAAGCTGAGTTTTCAGCACTGCACATGTGTTGCCATTTTGTTTTCAGCAAGAGCACTTCCTACATGGGATTTGTAGCTTTATCTCATTCCTCAATGTTGTGTCTACTGATCCTCCCCCACCTTTGGCTATTGAGAGAAGCAGGAGGGGAAATAAACTCTTGTGGGCTGCCCGAGGAAGCAGAGCTGACAGCCAAATATCTAGCCAGGCTCAACAGCAGATGCAGCTGGGCACACACTTCCTTGTCTCTTCCAAACATGCCACCCTGCTCTCTTGGCAGGGAGGGGAAGAGTGCACTTGAGACACAGCACCAAGAGAAGAAACCTTTTGGCTGCACACTGAACCCAAGAAATCTTTTTCCTTTCTCTCCAAGAGGCTGTGCTGGTGCATGAGTCTCACAAAGACTCATTTCTGGCAGAGTTTTTAAGAGAGAAAGATTTATTTTGTGCAGCGTGCAGCAAAAAGATTTCTGCAGAGAGAGAGAGAGAGAGAGAGAGGAGGGAAGGAAGGAAGAAAGGCAGATGAGATACAAAGAGGGGGAGAGGGGGAGAGAGATACAGAGAGAGGGGGGAGATAGAGAGGGAAAGGAGGAGAGAGCCATAGAGAGATACAGGGAGAGGGGGAGATAGATACAGAGATAGAGGGTGAGAGAGAGAGAGTTGATCAGCTGGGTAGGCATGCCTAGGGAGGTCATGTGACTGGGTGGGAGTGAGTGATGTCGAGTTGGCCATGCCCACCCAGTTTTTGCAGCTTTTGGTGGGTTTTTTTTCCTGTGGGAAATGGATCCAAATGGCTCTGACCCGTGGCCTAGAGTAGATTGCAGTGGTTTATTACCAGAAAGAAAACATTGCATTAAAGGCTTGCATGCTTTGGGGAATGCACAAGCTAGACTTTTTGGTGGCAGTAGTGGTGCTAGGGTTGAAGTTGAGGCCTGGATTTCTACTTTAGGCCCAACCTCAACATTTTTGCAGACTGCTGCTATTCAGGATGCCCTAAGATGGTGGTGTGTTTGTGTAGAGAAATAGAGAATTGTTTCTCTTTTGTTTGGGTGTGTGTGTGTGGTATATCATCAGAGGCAAATTAGGCACTTTCTGAATTCTTGACAAGCCAAGCCCAAAATATTTGCAATTGATTGCATCAGAAACAGTTCAAAATAGCCAAGACAAAGCTGAGAAGCCTGAAAGCCAAGGTTTAGCAATCATGTTTTTGCCTTTCAACCTAACTGGGGCACTCACAAACACGAATTCAATAAAAAAAAATGATTCATTTTTGGTTAGGGATACCTATAATTGTGGTACTTGGAGAGATAACCATAGTAGAGGTGACAGTAGGAGGTACAGAGTACTGTATTCAGTTCTGGTCACCACACTTCAAAAGAGACATTGAAACTCTGGAGAAGGTGCAAAAAAGAGCAACCAAGATGATTAAGGGATTGGAAACCAAGACTTATGAAGAGAGACTGAGGGAACTGGGCATGGATAGCCTAGAGAAAAGGAGGGCCAGAGCGGACATGATAGCAGTCTACATGTATACGAGGGGATCTCACAGAGAGGAGGGGATCACTTTATTCTTCAGGGCACCAGAGGGCCGGACGAGGAACAACGGCTGGAAGCTGACCAAGGAGAGATTCAACATGGAGATAAGGAGGAACTTCCTGATGGTCAGACCGATCAACCAATGGAACAATCTACCAGCGGACGTTGTGAACTCCAACACTCTGGACATTTTTAAGAGAAGATTGAACTGCCACTTGACTGGTGTACTATAGGGTTCCTGCTTGAGCAGGGGGTTGAACTCGATGGCCTTCATGGTCCCTTTCAACTCTAACAATCAATCAACCAAGAAAGAAAGAAAGAAAGAAAGAAAGAAAGAAAGAAAGAAAGAAAGAAAGAAAGAAAGAAAGAAAGAAAGAAAGCATTAGTGCTGACTAGATAGGTCCAGATAGGGGACAACAATTTAACTGAACTTGAAAAACTAAGCAGACAATTTACTATTTAAATGACAAGCCACCAGGAAATAAGAGATTGGCAGAAGGGCAGTGACAAAAGCAATACAACTTTGTCCCTTTGATTTGTATGTCATATTATCATATACATGTACAGAGTCAACACTGACAGTACAACACTGTTTTTGTCATTGGGATAAAAGCCTCTGAATCTAAATAAGTTTCTGCAGCTGAATAGGGCATTGAAATAAACTGTAGGGAAAAATATTGCTGGGAAAATCACAGTGGTGTTCCCATGTAGTTAACTGCAGTTGAACTCAACTCAACTTCAAGGAAGTTTTAAGTTTTGTCTTTGACGGGATGGGCTTAGTCAGCAGGCCAGATCAGACGGGAGATTCTACCTCCTTGCTAGGTAATTAGCCAACTACTGTATGTTTTTGAAAGGATGACTTAATCTGCTCACTTCTTTAATTTGTTTGTATTCTAGTAAACAATTTCTGTTGCCTTGAATAGTCAGCCAGTATATCCATATAAGTATATCCACAGGCTTTTTTGTATGTATTTGCATTAGTCACCCTTTTAATCTCATTATTAATTATTAGATATTCCAAATATCTTGAATTTGATGCCAGAAATAGAAAAGCTTATCATCATAGAATACATTTCAAATTCAATAGACAATCCTTCCCATGTGTATGTAATTCTTATTACTGTTCAGTTTGTACTGAAACTAGACAGTATGAAGGCAATAAAAGTTAAATGTGACTGATAGATTTTTGGCTTATTTAAAGTAGACCTAGGGCCAAAGTAGAATGGATGCGGAGTGTTTACCCTTTTTTTGATCTCTAGACTGTTTAATAAGATGACATAAAAATGATCCAAGAAAAGATTCAGACTGTGACTTGTCTAGTACATTCCAAGTGACATCCAGTACCTTTTAAAAGTTTGCATAGTTGATATGCCTCTATGTAAGTCCATTTGTTTGTCTGTGTTATTTGACACTGTTTCTAAGAAGAAAAAGTCCCTTATTGATGCCAATTATGAAAATTCATAATTGATGCCAAAAATGTCTGTATTCCTTTTGATCCAATCCCTGGTTTTGTTTAGCTAGAAGCTGAGCAATCCTAGCCAGAATTTTTTCCCTTTAAATTCTCTGAGTTCTTACTTAAATTGGATTTTGGATGAAATAGTTTTTAACATTAAAGCATAACATGTTGACTATTGTTCATTTGACGCATGTTATCTTCATATAGCAAAAGCTGGTCATTAAAAAAATTAGAGGAAAAAAGTGGTATTGAAGTATGGCTTTGGAAACAGTTTCTAGGACAGTTTATGGACTTCAAGAAGAACCAGTCAGTCCTGGATCGAATAAAAACTTGACTTCTTCTTTGAAGCAATGATGACATTTACATATTTTGGATATAAAGTGATGGATAGAATCAAATGGATTACTCAAAGAGATTACTGGAATATCATCAGAAAAGTTATGGGTTATTACTAAAGACTGAGTGGCTGGGTTGGTAATATTTCTTCATTCATTTGCCAGAGATTAGAGCTGACCTGATGATACATAACTATTTTGTAAAACTATTTGGAATTGATATTTGCATGGAAATAATTAGCTTATGGTATCCTCTTTTCTGTCCAAAAAAGAACAGGATTGGACACATTAAATCATGGGAGAGACATTGGATTAATGGTGAAGGAAGTTGGGAATCACAAATTGGATAAATTGGGGGCGAAATTTGGGAGCCAGCATATTATTTGCAATTGACTGGATTCAAATAGCATATTCAGACATGTGATTATTGCTTAGTAACTAAGTAATTACTAAAGATTTATGAACCTGTTACAATGGTTAACTGCCCCTGAGCTCTTGGAGAAAAGTTAGAATATAGATACAACAGATTAAGGAGCATTTTATGATATTTCAGAGTAACGGATCAGGTATGGCATGTAATGTTGCCTAGGGAGCTTATCATTTGTTTTATTCAGTGACATCAACCAAATGAACATGATGCTAATGATACTGGGTCAGAAGCCATATTGGATATGACATACTACCTAATCTCATTGGGAAAGGCTACATGCCAGTCTTAAAAATTAGTGATTAATATAATCTCCATTTGATTGCATTAGCCTCTGGTAACATTGGAACCTGTATTTCTAAGTCAACATTCTAACCACTTTAGAAATAAATAAAGCTTTAAAATGGTTTTATTTGAGTTGAGTTTTTTTTTTAAACAGCAACAACTTAAATGCAGGAGCATATGGTTTTAAGTTACAACTTTTCTTAAAGTTAAATATGTACCTAATTCTGCAAAGCTTATGTGACAAAACAAACACACTTCCACCAGCAAGCAATAAAAAAAGTGAACATAGGGAGCTAGATTTATTTTTGAAGGAGAATTAAAGCTAGTAGAATGTTTTTCATTCCTGCATGGAAAAGTTTAGTGCAATCTGACACTGAGCAGAGAGAGATTTTATTTATTTATTTATTAATCAGATTTGTATGCTGCCCCTCTCCGCAGACTCGGGGTGGCTAATAACAATAAAAAGACTATGTAAACAAATCTAATATTAAAAATAATCTAAAAAACCCCAATTTAAAGAACCAATCATACATACAAACATACCATGTATAAATTCTATAAGCCTAGGGGGAAGGGAAAATTTCAATTCCCCCATGCCTGACGACAGAGGTGGGTTTTGAGGAGCTTACGAAAGGCAAGGAGGGTGGGGGCAACTCTGATATCTGGGGGGAGTTGGTTCCAGAGGGTCGGGGCCGCCACAGAGAAGGCTCTTCCCCTGGGTCCCGCCAGGCGACATTGAGATCCTCACAATGAAGGCAGATATGTGGAAAACATGCTTTGTCAGGTAAGTCACTGTCATATCTGAGCATGTGCAGAGTAACTACTCTAGGTATATGAAAATCATTTTCTTCAATCTCTCAATAGGTGCAAAGCAAATTTTGAGTCTATTATTTACGTACTAAAGAGGTGCTGATAAAATGTCCTGGCATGAGTGGGCAGGAGCAGAGACCATTTTACAAGCCGAATGAAAGCTTTCTTGATGGATATAAAGTTGACCCCAAATGAAATCTCCAAGATGAAGCCTAGAAATGAAAGAGACTCTGCACCCCTAAATCATGCAGCCTTTTTGGGGAGCATGCATAGGTTAATTACATGGTTTTGTTACTGCTAGATCTGCAAAAGTAAAAATAATCCCTTCATGCTTGTTCTAAATCCAGTACCCTCATTTTATTTCATTTCCAATCATTTTTAGTAATGCCAAGGATTCAATATGTTGCCATAACACAGCTTCTGTAAACCTGTGTGTTAAGAATCCTTCATCATTTCTGATGGTTATCTGCTTGAACAAGAAGAACAAAATGGCTGCTTTGAAAGGCTCATTAAAGGCTTTCACTGGAGGCTTTCCAGACCTAAGATTCTCTGGATCATAATAAACATCCCCATCAAATTGTACAAGTTATATTTCATGAGGGACACTTTTCTTGAAATATGTTGCGTTGATATGTTGCACTGAAATAAGCACTAATCCAGTTTTACTATATTACACATTTGGACCAAACTGCCTGTGACTTTGAAAAGATTTTTATATCAAACCGTTACACATATCAACTACGAGAAGATGTTAAATGGCACAAATCTTTGATGAGGAATACTTCTGTATAGATTTGTTGATAGCCCTTTTCATATTTTCTCCTTCGTTCTGGATATTATATGCACATATCCCCTTAACAGCATGTATTTCTAATTTAAGGGGCACATTTAATGTTTGAAAGATTTTTAAAATGGGTTATCTCTTTCCTCAATTTGTCAGATAAAGAATATCCCAAGTACATTGAGTGGTACAGTGGTACCTCTACTTAAGAACGTCTCTACTTAAGAACTTTTTGAGCTAAGAACCAGGTGTTCAAGATTTTTTTGCCTCTACTTAAGAACCATTTTCTACTTAAGAACCCAAGCCTGAAAAAATTTCCCAGGAAATTTGAAAGTGGCATGAAGGCCCGGCCAGTTTCTTGCCATTCCCCCTGGGTTTCTCTCTGTGGCACAGTCTATGGGAGGCAGCCTCGTGCCAGGTGTATGGGAAGTGCATGTTCGTCCATGCCATCTCAGAGTCCCTCTTATTTTTTAAAGCCTTAAAGTTTTGGATTTTTTTGATTCCCCTCACCTCACCTTCTTCCTTTGGCAGTGACTCTCCTTCTCCTCCTCTTCCTCCTCCTCCTCCTCCCACCCAAATTCCGAGCTTTCATTTCTTTCCTAATGGGTTTGCATGCATTTTGCTGGAGAGACGGAGTAACGACACGGACACCAGAGCTGGATTTAAAATTGGGTCATTTTTATTAACATAAATTTGCATAATTTATTCAAATATTATTGCATAAATTAGCATAAACAACTATGACCCGGAACTGGACCTGCAGGGTCAAACAAATACTTCCGGGGCGGAAATGACGTATGCCAGCAAACATTCCTGGGCAACTCATGGGCGTATCTCGATGCAAGGTCCAGGTGAGGGCCAGGCCGTCACCTGTGACCTTTTCTGCCATGCTGTGCATGAGGGGGGTCCCACCGGCTAACCCGAATCGGGGAATTAAAGGTGTAGGACCCAAAGACAGGTTCCCCCCAGCTGCTCAGGCAGAAACTCCCTCCATGAGCTTGCGGAGAACCTGTCAATCATCCCCAAAGATGCCCAAGGGAGAACGCGCGGTTGCTAAACCACCCAATTTTCCGCCCCTAACCTGCCTACCCAAATGACCAAAGGTAAGCCAATTAACCTAATTAATGCAAGCACCCCCTAACCGCACAGCCATCACCCCAGTGTGGAATGGGCGAAAAAACAGCCCAGCTAAGAGGCAGAACTGCAAAAAATTCCCATTCGGCCCCCTAAGGGCGACCCCGAAGCACACTGCAAAATAGTGGAGGGCGGGCGGGTGTCTGCTCTGTAGATCGGTCCGGGCGAAAAGGAAGAGCCTCGGGCCTGCTCGCCCTTATATAGGGCAAGCAGGCCCCGCCCGGACCAATCAGGGCCTTAGCCAATCAGGCCCTGCTCTCCCGAGTGAAGTCTCGCATCGCGAGACTTCGCCCGGGATCCAAAATGGCGGCCGCCATGAGGGACCGTGTCTCCCGGTCCCTCCAGCAAAGCCTGCCTGCCGGGTAAGTCCGGCGCTGCCCTTGCTGGAGAGACGGAGTAACGACACGGACACCAGAGCTGGATTTAAAATTGGGTCATTTTTATTAACATAAATTTGCATAATTTATTCAAATATTATTGCATAAATTAGCATAAACAACTATGGCCCGGAACTGGACCTGCAGGGTCAAACAAATACTTCCGGGGCGGAAATGACGTATGCCAGCAAACATTCCTGGGCAACTCATGGGCGTATCTCGATGCAAGGTCCAGGTGAGGGCCAGGCCGTCACCTGTGACCTTTTCTGCCATGCTGTGCATGAGGGGGGTCCCACCGGCTAACCCGAATCGGGGAATTAAAGGTGTAGGACCCAAAGACAGGTTCCCCCCAGCTGCTCAGGCAGAAACTCCCTCCATGAGCTTGCGGAGAACCTGTCAATCATCCCCAAAGATACCCAAGGGAGAACGCGCGGTTGCTAAACCACCCAATTTTCCGCCCCTAACCTGCCACAGGAGCGGGGGTCAGATCTCTATCTTGGCCCCCCGACTCCCCCCTCTAGCTGCGCCAGCTCACGCAGAGACCGCTGCAGGTCCTGTAAGAAGATGGCGTTCCCCTGGTCAGACAGGTGAACGCCATCATTACGGTAGAGCCAGGGCTTATCTATTGATATAAGGGGATGAGGTATTACCACTCCACCCAATTCTCTAACCGTTTTCCCCATAGCCCTATTCACCCGTCTCCTAGCCCGGTGAATGGCCCTAAGGGAAGAGGCATCCCTCCACACAATCCTAGGTAATATGTCTGACCACACCACCTGCGTGGTGGGCCAGACCTCACGAAGCCTTCGCAGGTCTTCGCGTGCCTGGATGAGCAGCGCCAGGCCTCCCAGCATGCACAGGTCATTGCCACCTAAGTGCAATACCAGCCACCTGGGTGCGGCCACAGGACGCTGCCCACCCAGACCCCTTTGGGCGCGACTCCAGGAGCCGCCCCCCATATTGCCGGGCGCAGCCACAGAATGCTGACCGCCCAGCAACGCCGGTAGGAGACCCTCCCACCGCATACCTCTCCGGCCCATCCAGGTAACGTTGACCCACCGCCCCAGGGACAGGTGGGTCCCGATGGCGCTCCTGGCTGCCGCGCGGCCGGCCCAGAAAATCATGCTGTGGCCACACAGCAGCGCCGTCGGTTTCGTGTTAGCCTGGGGACCTGCAAGAGGACACAGACACAGAGAGGTTACCTAGCCTAAGCCCTGCCTGGGATCCTCAGCGGGCCTAACATAACCCAAATATGCCGCTGACCGCCAGCGGCCGATCTCCCGAATCCGATGGGCCGGGAAACCAGAAAGTGCCGCGCTAGTGGCGGCGCCGATACGGAACGAATGCGTTCCATAACCGGCGGGATCCATGCCCACCTGGGCCATCGCCCTAGATACTAAAGCCCAGAACTGGAAACGGGTCAGAGGGGTACCGTCACAATGCCTAAACAGGTACCCCTGACCTGACCCCCTCATACCACAATAAAGCCGTAGGGCGGCCACCGGACACACCAACTGGTCGGTGGCCGCACTAAGTTGTAAGGCAACCCCTCTGTGCAGCTGATCCGTTTTAGACCTTCTCACTACAAGGGACACCCCCCCTTGTCTAAAGGCCAGATCAGCGAACTGGAAGGCCCGGAGCGAAGTGTCAGCCTGAGACGAAGCCATGGCCTCGCTGACCCGAAGGGCCCCAAAGAACATGACACAAGCCGCTGCCCTGAAAAGACGGGCCTCGTACAATGAGGAACACAGACTGCCAAAAACCACGTTGATTGATGACAGCTGCTCCACCGTCAGGGGCTGACGAGTGTCACCTGGGGCCCCCGCTTGCTCCCTAAGCCAGCCCTCCAGCATCTTCCGGATGCGAAAGTCACCCGAAAGATCTGCAAACCCCCCCGCCTTGGACAGAAAGGCGAGGCCGGCTAACCGGGACCGGATCGTCCTAACTGACAGGCCACGCTGCCTAAGTTGGACGCAAAACTCGGCCAAATGCTCTACAGGGACAGGCCAACTAAGCTGGTAACCCCTGCCCTGCCTAAACTCCCCAAACTCCTTACCTGCACGCTGGTATGCCCTGAGGGTGCCGGGCGCTACAGACAAGGAGATTGCCCGGGATGCCTCGCCTCTCCACCACTCTGGATCCCTCACAGACTCCAGAGGTGGCTGGGGAACGCTTCTGGCAGTTCTCGGGCCCACGGGGCCAGGGTCCGAAACCTGGACAACTGACCACGGGACAAGGCATCAGCAACCCCGTTATCTAACCCGGGGACATGCTTAGCCAAAAACAATGCGTTTAGAGACAAGGACCTGTGCACAAAATGGCGGACAAGCCGCATGACCCTGTCGCTCTTTGAGGACAGGGCATTCACCACATGGACAACCGCTAGGTTGTCACACCAAAAGTGCACAGTCTTGTCCCTAAACTGCTCCCCCCAAAGCTCTAAGGCCACTATTAAGGGGAAGAGCTCCAGGAACGTAAGGTCCTTAACCAACGAAGAGGCACTCCATTCCGGAGGCCATGCCGACCAGCACCACTGGTCACCTAACACTACCCCGAAACCACAAGTCCCCGCGGCGTCAGAGCAGAGCTGCAACTCAGCTTCCAACAGAAGCTCGTGCCTCCAGAAAGACAACCCGTTAAATCTATCCAAAAAATCCCGCCACACGCCGAGGTCAGCCCTGACCCCAGCGCAAAGGCGGGTACGATGATGGGGCAAACGGAGCCCCTTCATCGCATCATACAACCTCCTGGAAAAAGCCCTTCCAGGCACAACTACCCGACAGGCAAAATTAAGAATGCCTGCCAATTCCTGAAGCTGCCGTAGGGTCACCTTCCGGCAGCCCAGGACCTCATCAAGCTTCCGCTTAATCTTTACCAACTTCTCTAGGGGCAATCTAGAAGATTGCTCCTCTGAGTCCAATTCAATACCCAGAAAGGTAATCCTGGTGGCGGGGCCTTCGGTCTTCTCAGAGGCTAAAGGCACCCCTAATTGAGCACAAAGGGCTTCGAAGTCCCGCATCAAAGCAAAACATTGCTCTGAATGCGCAGGCCCCGCCAACAGGAAATCATCAAGGTAGTGAACGACCGTACCCAGACCACTTTGCCTCCTGAGCGCCCACTCCAAGAAGGTGCTAAAACTCTCGAAAAGAGAGCACGAGACAGAGCACCCCATGGGCAAAGCTCTGTCCACGTAATAGCCCCCCTCGAAATGGAAGCCCAACAGCTCAAAGTCGTCCGGGTGTATGGGGAGGAGCCGGAATGCCGACTTAATGTCGCATTTACCCATAAGGGCTCCCACCCCACACTTCCTAACCATAGTCACGGCTGCATCAAAGGATGCATACCGGACTGAACACAACTCGTCAGGAATGAAATCATTCACTGACTCCCCTTTTGGAAAAGACAAATGGTGAATCAACCTAAATTCACCACTCACCTTTTTGGGGACCACACCTAAGGGAGACACACGAAGATTCGGGAAGGGCGGCTCCGAGAAGGGCCCCAGGACCCTGCCTTCGGCAACCTCCTTCCCAATCTTCTCCCTAACAATGTCTTCATGACCAACAACCGACCTAAGGTTGTCAGACATGAAGGCCTTCCTAACACCCTGATAAGGGATCCTAAATCCATCTGCAAAACCTAGCAAGAGAGTGGCCGCTCTCGAGCGAGGGTGGTAGTCGCCCAACCAACCCTCAAGCACCCCTAAATTAATTGGGCTGGGCCCCTTTTCCCCCAGCAGGTGGGGGAGGCTTTGGGGGACCCGAGCCTTTCTTTTCAATCCCCTTCTTGGGGCGGGGGCACACGGCTGCGGAATGGTTTCCCCCACAACTTCCGCAGGCGTGACGAAACCTGCAAATGGGGCGAAAACACGCCCCCTTTGCAGCGAACTCGTGACATATTAAAGAGGCACCCTTACTAACGGCACCCGCCACGGCCTTGGCCGGCGCGGGCGTCGCAGGCTCCTCCTCCATAAAGTGACCGCTATCGGTCCTATCACAGCCCTCCTTCCCTGACATATGAGTGGCCTGGAACCACAGGTCCGGAACCACCATATCCCAAGGCAAGTAGGGGTCATGGGCAATACGCATACGGAAGCCCTTGTCGTAGTGCCTCCATATGGTCCCCCCATACTCAAAATGGGCCCTCGCTATCAGGTCGATGTACTTCAGCAAGGCAGCGGCCCTCCCCGGCTGCCTCTGAATGACCACCGACGCAAAGGTCAGAAATGCATACAGCCACGAGCTGAAGCATTTCGTGACCTTTGTCTTTTTCACCTTCTCCCCAGGGACAACCTCCTTATCTTGTTTAGGGACCTCCCTGTTCAAGATGGAGAACAAATCAACGTACTCCCCCCGCCAGATTGCCTCCTTAACTGACGGGTGCAGATGGTACCCTAGAGGTGTGGCGGGCAACCCACAAGGGATGGCCCCAGGCTTGATGCTGGCGAACGGGTCCCACACCATGGTGGCCCCCGAGCCCAGCACCCCAAGCCCCGGTGGATACATGAATGGGACCGGTGGCATAATGGCCGGTGGAGGAGGAATCCAACCCCTCACCCCCGCCCCAGGTGGGACAGGCACCCCCAGCGCCCCCACTGGCGGAGCTGGCGGGGACCAAACCTGACCACAGGTGCCTGCAGCAGCCCCCGTGAAACTGTTGCCACCCCCCATAGCTGGCGGGATGAACCCGGGACCCTGGATGGGCAGTAGCGGAGATGTGCCTGCATGTGGTGCAACCTCACCTGCCCCGTAAGGGGTAGAAGCCATCCACGGTGGGCCCATCCTGGTTGGGCCCTGGAAAGATGACCATTGCCCAGGCTGGGCCATCTGTCCAGCATGGCCCGTCTGCCCGGTGCTGCCCGCCTGTCCGGTTCCCGCCATCTGTACTTCGTGGGCCACTTGCCCAGTTGGGGCCGACTCCTCTTCGGGGTCTGCGCCCCAAGCTGCGGTGGCAGCCGAGGAAAGCCCCTCCGGGCCTGCCCCCGACCGCCACCTCTCCAACTCGTCGAGCCGCTCCAGGACCCTGGCCCAGGAGAGAGAAGGGGACACCTCGGGTTGAGGGACTGTGGGCATAAACCCTACCACCCCCCCCCACCGGGATCCCCCCCGGGGGCCCCTCTGCCGCCGCCCAAGCCCGGGCAGACGGCCTGGCAGCCCTCCTAGGCCGCACCACAGGTTGGGCCGGGAGGGCCTTAGCTGGCCGCTTTTTAGGGGCCATACCACTACAATCTATTTTTTGACAAGAAAGAATAGGGCGGGACCAAGCCCTCCCCCAACGGGCCCTGCACCCCTTGAACAAGGCCTGCCCTAACAGCAGGCCTCAGTAGTGCAAACCCACCAAGGAAGCCAATCCCCCCTTCCAATGGGCGACAAGGCCCAAAACCAGGCCTTTATCCCAGGCCTACAATCCCCCCAGCGACCCCCGCGGGCCCGCGAGGCCACCAGAAGGCAGCACCCCCCTCCCTACTATGAAGGACAATGAGGCTCCAAACCGGAGCGGAGCCCAGCCGATGCTGGCTCCGCTAATGATGCGAAAAGGCTTTCCGCCCCACCACAGGCCTCAAAATGGCGCCTCGCACGAGGTCGCCAAACAAAATGGCCGACGGAGCAGACCGATCGAATGTCTGCTCTGTAGATCGGTCCGGGCAAAAAGGAAGAGCCTCGGGCCTGCTCGCCCTTATATAGGGCAAGCAGGCCCCGCCCGGACCAATCAGGGCCTTAGCCAATCAGGCCCTGCTCTCCCGAGCGAAGTCTCGCATCGCGAGACTTCGCCCGGGATCCAAAATGGCGGCCGCCATGAGGGACCGTGTCTCCCGGTCCCTCCAGCAAAGCCTGCCTGCCGGGTAAGTCCGGCGCTGCCCATTTGCTTTTACATTGATTCCTATGGGAAAAATTGCTTCTATTTAAGAACGTTTCTACTTAAGAACCTGGTCACAGAATGAATTAAGTTCTTAGGTAGAGGTATCAGTGTACATTTTTCACTAATAAGATGGACTTTCCCACCTAGGATTTCTGAGAATAGTTTTCAAATACTATTTTGAAAAATAGAGGAAATATCTATGAGATTAACTTGTCATTGCTGCTCTAGGCTAGACGCTACTGTTTTATTACTAGGAAAATTGACCTTTGTTGGTTTATGAAGGGCATAACTCTTACTCTGAAAGCTGGGTCTTGACTCATTTCCTGGACTGCTTTCTATACGCCTGAATTAAGGAATTTATATCCACATAACTCCCTATATGTAAATGCTCTTTACATTTTACTATTTCAAATTATTGAAAAACTCTGGAAATCATTCCACATTGACATAAAATAGAATTTTATTGATAATATTCCGAGGGGCATTTCTAGGTCCTCAGCTGCAAACTCTTCCCACCATATTAATATATATATATACAGTATATATATTGTGACACATCACTTTATAATATGCACATTTTCCTAGATGGTCTGTATCCCATGAATTAAGAGACACAGTCACACGAAGGATGTTGGAGAAGACACAGTTTTCTGTAATGGTTAAAGGCACTGGGCTAGAAGTATGGAGAATGTGAGCTGTAGTTTTCTCTTACTCATCACTATAAAGTAATTGTGCCCTTCTTTCATTTTTTGGCTTTCTAGACATTGCAAAATATAATTAAAATTCTTTATGGTGACATTTAGCATGTGGTTTTTACATAATAATTAATGAAACCCAAGTACTTATCTCCCAGAAATTCTTACTCTCCTTCCCAAATAGAGCTGTTTATCATTTCACAGGCTTCTAAGTACATATTACATGATATTGCTTCCATTTCCTTTATTTCTCCTCATCTTCATCAGAATTGCAACACCACTTAAGACATAGAATAGAATAGAATTTTATTGCCCAAGTGTGATTGGACACACAAGGAATTTGTCTTGGTGCATATGCTCTCAGCGTACATAAAATAAAATATACATTTGTCAAGAATCATGTGGTACAATACTTAATGATTGTCATAGGGGTCAAATAAGCAATGAAGAAGCAATATTAATAAAAATCTTAGGATATAAGCAACAAGTTAAAGTCATACAGTCAACATGGGAGGAAATGGGTGATAGGAATGATGAGAAAAACTAGTAGAATAGAAGTGCAGATTTAGTAGAAAGTCTGACAGTGTTGAGGGAATTATTTGTTTAGTAGAGTTCGGGGAAAAACTGTTCTTGTGTCTAGTTGTCTTGGTGTGCAGTGCTCTGTAGCGATGTTTTGAGGGTAGGAGTTGAAACAGTTTGTGTCCGGGATGTGAGGGGTCAGTAAATATTTTCCCCGCCCTCTTTTTGACTCGTGCAGTATACAGGTCCTCAATGGAAGGCAGGTTGGCAGCAATTGTTTTTTCTGCAGTTCTGATTGTCCTCTGAAGTCTGTGTTGGTCCTGTTGGGTTTCAGCACCAAACCAGACACTTATAGAAGTGCAGATGACAGACTCAATGATTCTTCTGTAGAACTGTATCAGCAACTCCTTGGGCAGTTTGAGCTTCCTGACTTGGCGCAGAAAGAACATTCTTTGTTGTGCTTTTGTGATAATGTTTTTGATGTTAGGTGACCATTTTAGGTCTTGAGATATGATAGAACCTAGAAATTTGAAGGTCTCTACTGTTGATACTGTGTTGTCTAGTATTGTGAGAGGTGGAAGGGTGGAAGGGTTTCTCTTAAAGTCTACCACCATTTCTATGGTTTTGAGTACATCTAAACAAGATTGACCTAAAGAAATAATATTCTTCATCAAAACACAAACAATAGATTTTAATATAATATGTTATCAGCTGTTACGCTTTCCATGAAAGCTCTATCTTAGCAAGTATAGAGAAAGACATTCTTGAGTCACTCCAATTGCTGGAAGGTGTAAAAATGCTTGTAGAAAATTAAACTCCCCTTTGGCTCTAAGACTGTCAGCTTCAAAACTATCATCATTATTTTTCAAAAGCAAAATACTAAAATACTCAAAAATAAAATTGAAAATCAATATTAGGAGTGCCAGATTTATTAGGACATGTAACCCATTTATCCTTAAATAAGTGTTAGATGTTTAGACTTGCAGATTATGCTTTCATATATGCTGTATATATACATGTGTATGTAACTACAGGTAGTCCTTGATATAATTGAGTCAGGAATTATGGTTGCAAATTGTGCTAGTCATTAAATGGGTCTCCATGTGACCGTGTCTGATTTTACCACCTTTTTTTTTGCAGAGATCATTAAGTGAGTCACTTTTGTTATTAAGCAAACACAGCAATCATTAAATGACTCAATTGTGCTCAATGGGCATTTTTTTTACTAGGAAACTGGGAGTTAATGCTGGGTTTTGCCCACAAAATACCATAAATTGCAGTCATATGCAAATGACAGAGCATGATATCATGGTCTTTTGAGACTGAAGGATGCCAATGCACGCAATGCAATGCAATGTAAATGACAATAAAGCAGGCTGGCTGCTGATTGTCCAGGATGCAATTATGTAGCTAAGAGAGTGGCTCTCAGACTATTGGATCTGGACATAAGTAGCCCATGTCTTCTTAATCTCAAGACCAATGGGACTGGACATGCAAATAAAATATACCTTGTTTTGCGATGCTTTGCACAAGCCTGGACGTATATGCCTGTCCATTTGAAACCTGTTGTTAAACCTTTCCACACAAAAGTTTAAAGTTGTTATTGATTGCTATTTTTGTTCCCAAAAGTTTTCAAACTGCTAGATTGGCAGAAGCTGGGACAAGTAATGGGAGCTCCCCCCCTTATGCAGAACTGGGGATTCAAACTGCTGAACTGTTGACCTGTCGATTGACAAGCTCGGTGTCTTAGCCACTAAGCGACTGCGTCCCACTACTGCTAACTATAGCTCAGCACAATTGAAGACCTTACTATTTTTGTTTGATAGAAATAAAATTGGGAAAAGACATTTGAAGCAAGTGCCAAATTAGCAGTAGTCTTCACACTCACAAGAACTTCAGAAGCTAGCTCAAGCAACATACATTTGCCAAAAGACCCACAACCTCGAACCAGATTCCTGCTAAAACATGACAATATTCAACTACCAGCTTCATTTTATTCTTGTCTGAAATTAGAGACTTGAAAGCCTACAGCTTATAAAGAATATTTTTTTCCAGATAAAAAGTAATTATTAGGGAAAATAATTTTTGCATGACATTAGCAAACTATCATCTTGTTAGAAAATTAAAAATGTTAATATTTCTTTTTTATCTGCGTTCGCTGGTTTCAGCTTATTACTTGCAAGGGGGAGAATATAGTAAAAGTGATATACTGTACAATGAATAGGACAAGAAAGAGACCATACCTTATATGGTGAGGAAGAGCTCAGAAATAACAAAAGAAGATTAGTTGGGCAATAAGTTCTCTAGTAGAGAAAAAACTTAGGTTAAGAATTTTAGGTAAGTGTACCTCTCTCTCGGTCTCTCCCCAAACATTCACATTTCAATACATATATATACAAAACCTCATGGACCCAGACTCAGACACAGACAAACTACTATTTTTAAAAAAAATATACTTTATTAGATTATTAAAAAAAAAGAAAATAGGGTAAAAGGGGATGGGAATACAAAAAATAGAAGTGGGAGGGGGTTGGGGTAAACAGTATTTTTATACAGTGACTTATTTATATTATTGTATATACATTCCAAATATTTGTCTATATGTAAATATTTTGTATTCGATATTCTTATTTGGATAATCCTATAGCTGTAGTATTTAATAGTCCAAGAATAACGTGGAGAGAAGAGGTGGTTGGAGGTGGGATAGAAAAGGAAAGAGAATGGAAAGAAAATAAGAAGAAAGAGAGGAGAAAGAAGAAAAAGAGGAGAGGTGGTACCTGCAACCTAGCAGGCATTTGGATTGTGACGATAGTAGACAAACTACTATTTTTTAAAATATGAAATTTTCAGTTGATTTTATGAAGGGGGAAAAACTAGGCAAGATGAAAGTCAAACAAAGTCTGTATGGGAATGGTCCAGAAGTAATCTGGGAGAGATTGCATAATTTCAAGTTATACAATTCATCCTTGATTTATGACTGTAATTGTGTCCAACATTTCTGTTGCTAAGCAAGACATTTGTTGAGTGAGTTGCCCCATTTTTAGGAGAAACCCTTCCACCCTTCCACTAGACAACACAGTATCAACAGTAGAGACCTTCAAATTTCTAGGTTCTATCATATCTCAAGACCTAAAATGGTCACCTAACATCAAAAACATCATCAAAAAAGCACAACAAAGAATGTTTTTTCTGCGCCAGCTCAGGAAGCTCAAACTGCCCAAGGAGCTGCTGATACAGTTCTACAGAGGAATCATTGAGTCTGTCATCTGCACCTCTATAACTGTTTGGTTTGGTGCTTCAACCCAACAGGACCGACACAGATTTCAGAGAATAATCAGAACTGCAGAAAAAACAATTGCTGCCAACCTGCCTTCCATTGAGGACCTGTATACTGCACGAGTCAAAAAGAGGGTGGTGAAAATACTTATTGACCCATCACATCCTGGACACAAATTGTTTCAACTCCTACCGTCAAAACGTCGCTACAGAGCACTGCACACCAAGACAACTAGACGAAAGAACAGTTTTTTCCCGAACGCCATCACTCTACTAAACAAATAATTCCCTCAACACTGTCAGACTTTTTACTAAATCTGCACTTCTATTCTACTAGTTTTTCCTCATCATTCCTATCATCCTTTTCCTCCCACTTAGGACTGTATGACTGTAACTTGTTGCTTGTATCCTAAGATTTTTATTAATATTGATTGTTTCTTCATTGCTTATTTGACCCCTATGACAATCATTAAGTGTTGTACCACATGATTCTTGACAAATGTCTCTTTTTTTATGTACGCTGAGAGCATATGCACGAAGACAAATTCCTTGTGTGTCCAATTATATTCTATTCTATTTTATGACCTTTCTTGCCACAGCTGTTAAGTGAAACCCTACAACTGTTAAGTTAATAACATAGTTTTTAAGTGAATCTGGTTTCCATACTGACCTTGCTTGTCAGAAGATCATAAAAGTTGATCATATGATCTCAGGACACAGCAACTGTCTATCTATCTATCTATCTATCTATCTATCTATCTATCTATCTATCTATCTATCTATCTATCATCTATCTATTTATTAGATTTGTATGCTGCCCCTCTCCAAAGAATCAGTTCCAAAGTAAACATAAATCAGTGGCAAAGTTTCTGAATTTTTTATCACGTGATGATGGAGATGCTACAACGGTTGTAAGTGTGAAAAACTATCATAAGTCACTTTTGTCAGTGCTGTTAAAACTTGGAACAGCCACTAAACAAACAATTACAAGTTGAGGACTACCTGAAGTTTTGAGTTGGAGCTAGAAACTTGGGATTAAGAACAAACGATGGGTCTTCACCATTTTATCAAAACTGAAAAGCAGTTGAACTAGGTTTTTTAAATTGTATTTATGTTAGGTTTGAACATCCTAACTTGCTTTGACCTTGGCCACCATAGGTGCCTAAATGTTAAATGTTAAATGTAGGAGTGTGGTTTGATTGCTAATCCAATGACAAGGCAGTGTGAAATGGATGCATCAACATATAATTAGGCTATTTATATTCTTTATTTATTATACTGATATTTGACCTACTAGGGCCAATAACCTTTCCTTAGGCAACTATCACTTCAGAAGCAAAGACAATACAGTAGTCCCTCGCTATACCGCGCTTCACCTACTGCGGCTTCACTTCATCGCGGGTTTCTGAGGAAGTCGATCGGCAGATTTAAACAGCCCGCCAAACTCGATCGGCAGGTTTTTAAAAAAAATATATATCTAAAATTGTAAATACTGTATTTAAATACTGTATCTAAAATAAATACTGTGTGGGAAGGGTTTATAAACACTTAAAACAATGAAAACTTACCAAACAATTACAATATAAATATTTAAATAAGTACTATCAGTCGATAAATTCCCCATCGCGGATTTCACCTATCGCGGCCAGGTCTGGAACGTAACACCAGCGATAGGTGAGGGACTACTGTATAATATAAATTTGACAGAATGGAAATGAGTTAAATATGACCGTTGTTGCAATTGTTGAATCATTGTGATATCTTCATGCAAATATATACTAATTAAAAGGGCATATATTTTCCAAAATGGATTTTGGCTTCTTTTCACTGTTGTAAAGAAAACCCATTTAGAAATCAGATCTTTAATGCGTTTATGTGAAAATTATCATTACCAGCAGGACTAAGGTAATGAAATTTCAGGTACTGTTTTTGTGACATAAACAGCAATAAATAGTGTAAAACAAATGAATGTGCAACTTCAAATTAGCTCCTTCCTAGCAGTCTGCTGAAGTCCTAATCTTCTGCAGCACAGATATAAAAATGGAAAATGCAGGCTTGGTGATGATGATGTAGTTAATAATAATTTATAATAAGCACAGTTCTCAGTTGTGCCAAGAAATCTGTTTTTCTAATTTAGGAAGAAAAATTAAAATTTGTAATATTTTCATCTGTTTCTTAAAACTGTAATTCTATTAAATGAAACTGGAATAGTTAATTAAATAGCATTATTAATCTATATTCAAGATTGAGTATGCATTGAAATAAACTAGTCATAATGACACGTGTGCTTTTGAATTTTTCCAACTTTTCTCCAAAACTTATTGTATAGAATTTGGTAATTTGTTTGAATAAAATATATCAATTTCATAAGCTATAATGCATAGGATTACTCACTTTAATGAGTAAACTCACTTTAATGAGCTGTAATTTTGCCCTCAACATTTATTGTAAATGTCCTCAATTAAAAGGAAAAAAAATACTGGGTTACTGAATTTTCCCAACAAACTGGAGGTATTCCTGCTGTCATTATTAATGGAAAGACAAGGGAAGAAAAAACTGGTCTTAGACGAGGGAACATCAATAAAACAAGCAAAGAATACAGGTAGTCCTTGACCTTATTGTACAGATCATTTAATGACCAAGTTACAACACCATGGAAAAACCTGAGTTATGACAATTTTTCAAAATTACAACCTTTGCACAATCCCCATGACCATGTGGTCAACATTGAGATGCTTGGCAACTGGTTCATATTTATGATCTTTGCTGTGTCCCAGGGTCATGTGATTCCCTTTTGCGACCTTCTGACAAGCAAAGTCCATAGGGAAAACAGATTCACTTAACAACTGCATTACTAACTTATCAACTGCAGTTGATTCATTTAACAACTGTGGCAAGAAAGGTCATCAAATTGGCAAAACACACAATATTTCGCTTAACAACAGAAATGTCAATTATGATCATAAGTTGAGAACTACCTGTACAAATAACATCCATGTAATTCCATAGTCAGGTGAATCAATATAGTATGATTGGATTTGAGTAGGGAACACAGTGGAATGGTACAACTCACCATTGTCAACTCATTGAAACAAACTCACCAATGACCAATTTGCTACGGGACAATTTGCTATGGCCAATTCACAGTGGGACAACTCTCTGTAGGACAATTTAATAATTCAATTTATTTATAATACATTTAAAATATTTTATGTTTTGTCATTCCCATTTCATTCTATCTTGTTTCATATAGTTCATATAGAATCTCAACTTATTCTTCATTTGCTTTTATCTTCCACTTATTTCTTTGAATTTCCTGTCAAAGGGAATGGGTAAACCAAGAGTTATCTTCATATACAAAAGCATATGAGTATTGCTATGCAAGGTTGATTGCCTTCTACATGGAGGTCAAAAAACAGTGACCATAAAATCCTGTCTCTTTTGTACAGGCATCATACAGCAACCAATATAAAAAGAGGGTGAGGCTTAAATCATATTTTTTTGGAAGAAGAAAGAGAATCTTAAGTTTGGGAAGAGAAAAAAATGGGATCACATTGTTATAGCAACAATTTATAATTATTAGCATTTGGGACGTAATGTAACAAAAAAGCTGTGAAATAGAATGGAATGGAATGGAATAGAATAGAATAGAATAACAGAGTTGGAAGGGAACTTGGAGGTCTTCTAAGGAGAGGGTCCAATCCCTGCATAGGTAGAAAACCCTATAAAACTCCCAGCCTGTGGGCCAGATGCTTCACACATTGGCCATGCCCACACCAGGTTTAACGAAGGCGAAGTAAGTCCCAAAATCTCAGATGATGTCACTTTGACAATCTGAATTTGACACCCTTGCCCTATACAATTTCAGACAAATGGTTATCTAATCTTACAAACATACATGTATGTTTAGTAAAACATAGATCTTATTATATTCAGCAATGTGTACTGATAGAGTAAGTCTGCAATGGATTGCCATTGTAGAATATGAATCATATCTTCCAGTGAGCATTTCATACTTAAATAGCAATTCAGTTGAAACATAATTGCTGTAAACAAAATGATTTTTAATAATAAAAGTCACTTTGGATAAGCAGGAAACTCAAATTAATAATTCTTTTTTTACAGAACTCTGACATGTTAAGCTTTCATTTTCAATTCTTTTTCAATGCATTCCAATTTTTCTGTTTTGTGTGTCATAAATATATATTATGTAATCAACAGGAAAATTAGGGAGATGAATTTGACCTTTGAGTCTACCAAACATACGACATATTTTTAAGAAGTCAGAAAAGATTTATTGCCACTGGATTAGGAAGATATGATGGTCTCCCACGGGCTGCCAAATAATTGGATAGGGAAATCAAACCCTTCAACTATTCAAAGGCTATTTCTTGTAGCTTAATTGTTTTATGTGACTAAAATATCACAGGTACCCAAAAACAATAACACATTACATCTTTAATTTAATCGTCTTCCATTAAATATTTTCCAAAACAAAAATTATACAACTTAACTCAACAGGTCAATATGTTAATTTGTTAAATTTGCAAGCCAATGCAGAATTAATTATTTATTGTCAGTTACTGTTCTGTCTGGGTGCCCCCAGACTTCAACACCAACTGAAAAAAGCAGCCAGACACTCTGGTAAAAAGCAAAGTCACTTTATATCTTTGAAAACAAACACAGAGAACAAAAACTGTTCTTACAAACTGGAATGCTATGAGGCTTCACAGAAGAGTCACGACAGCCAGACAATACAACAGGCTTCTTGCTGGCACACACCCCACTGCACCGTTCCCTGTAAGCTGTGCACGTGAGCGCGCGCGTGCTCCAAAATACCCCCGTGCACCCTTTTCCTCGGCCGCGCGGGCAGGCGTTCTCCGGAGGCTGGCGGATGTGCGGGCCGGCGCGCGCTCTTCCCATCTCCCTGCCTGCGCGCCCGCCCGGAACATTCAAAGTAAGAGCGAAGGCGAAGGGTTTTCTTATTTTGAATGTTCCGGGCGGGTGGGCTGGCAGGGAGATTTGAGGAGCGTGCGCCGGCTGCCCCCCGAACACCTGGCCGCCGGGCCGCCCGCTCGTCGCCGGGCCGCCGCCGGCTTGCGGTGAGCGGGCTCCAAAAGTCGGCTGGGATACAAAAGTCGACTGGGATACCGGGAGGTGGAGCGTGGCCGCGCGCCGCCTCCGCCCGGCCGAAAACAAAACGGCTCCAAAAGTCGGCCGGGCTCCCGGAAGGTGGTGCGCGGCTACTTCCTCTTTGCTGCAGAGCCGCATGGAGGCGAAGACACGGCACCCGCCCACACTCTGCCTCCCAGGAGCCCGGCCGACTTTTGGAGCCGTTTTGTTTTCAGCCGGGCGGAGGCGGCACGCGGAGGCGAAGACACGGTGCCTGGCCACGCTCCGCCTCCCGGGAGCCCAGCTGAAAACAAAATGGCTCCAAAAGTCGGCTCGGCTACTGGGAGGCGGAGCTTGGCCGGGCACCGTGTCTTCGCCTCCGCGCGCCGCCTCCGCCCAGCCGAAAACAAAATGGCTCCAAAAGTCAGCCGGGCTCCCAGGAGGCGGTGCGCGGCTGCTTCCTCTTCGTTGCAGAGCCGCCGGGCAGAGGCGAAGACAACGGCACCCTCCACTCTCTCTCCATCTCTCTCTCTCTCTCTTTTTCTCTCTGTTGCCGGCATGGTGAACGAGAAAGAAAGAGAGAGAGAGAGAGAAAGGAGGGGAGAGAGAATGAGAAAGAAAGCGAGAAAGAAAGCAAGAGAGAGAGAAAGAGAGGGGGAAAGGAGGGGGAGGGAAAGACATAGAGGGAGGGAAGGAGGGAGAGAGAAAGAGCAAAAAAGAGAGGAAGGAAGGAAGAGAGAAAGGAAGAGGGATGGAGAGAAAGAGGGATTGAAAGATGAAGGAAGGGAGAGAGAAAGAAAGAGGGAGGGAGAGATAGAAAGGAGGGAGAAGGGGGTAGTTAGGGAGAGGGAAAAGGAAGGGCTTGGAGAAAGGCAGGGGGAAAGAAAGATAGAAAGAAAAGAGGGAGGGAGAGATAGAAAGGAAAGAGGGAGGGAGGAAAGAGGGAGGGAGAGATAGAAAGGAAAGAGGGAGGGAGAAATAGAAAGGAAAGAGGGAGGGAAAGATAGAAAGAAAAGAGGGAGGGAGAGATAGAAAGGAAAGAGGGAAGGAAAGATAGAAAGAAAAGAGGGAGGGAGAGATAGAAAGGAAAGAGGGAGGGAGAGATAGAAAGGAAAGAGGGAGGGAAAGATAGAAAGAAAAGAGGGAGGGAGAGATAGAAAGGAAAGTGGGAGGGAGGAAGACATAGAAAGGATAGAATTATGGATGCAAGAACTTGCTCATGTGTGATAGCGCATGCCCACACTTACTTACCTACTTACTTACTTACTTTATTTATTTATTTATTTATTTATTTATTTATTTATACTTATATGCCGCCCAGTGCCAAAGGGACTGCCGCTCAGACACTATACTTTTCCGCTCACCCCGAAAAAAAATTAGAGGGAACACTGCCCCACTGTAGATAATAAAACCCACGCCTCCCCCAAGTTTTCAGCCTTCGAGGCCACAAACCAGAATCAGAAACGCCAAGGATCGAAGCAAGGTCACAGAACTCCCAAAAGATAACTCTCCACAATACAGGAAGGGCGGGCCTGCCTTTTCAACCTTTCTGAACCAGCTGTTGCCTATTAGGGATGGAAATACCTGGCTAATTATCCCCTTCGTTGGGAGGCCCTTCTCTGCCTCATATCGATGATGGCTTGTGCGTTCTCATCTAAGGATTCCAGGCTACTCGCTGGGGAGAGCTCCCCTCCGGGGGGTCTCAGGCTGTTCTCCCTCCTCTTCGTCCTGGCATTCCTCTCCCCCGTCTGCCTGGTCCTCCTCCTCCTCCTGTTCCTCGTCCTCCCCCTCTGAGCATGGAGCCGGCAGATTTCCAGCCGTTCCCTGAGGAGCCTCAGACTGAATCACAACAGTTACCAAACTATTTAAAGCCAAAATTTTGGCTAGAGTGCCATATGGTGCTTAATTCTCCATCTATAAGGAGATTACAAGTTTAGTATCAGTTAAATATATGTATTTTTAAAAACTATAATGCATACATCCCTCAATCAACATCTAAAGCTTTACTTTGGCTACAATTAGGCTGCACCTCCTTTGGGGATTAATTAAGTGTCTGCCAACTTAAATTCGGGCTGAAATTAGTGGAGAATTACTTGGTCCACCTGATAGTGTTAGACATATCCTAAGCAAACTTGATCTTGTAAAACTTTGGCTGAATTTTTACTTCCTACATTTTTCTTTACAGTTTTCTTTACACCATTACAGCTGATGAAATTATTGATGGAATTATTTTATTGAGTGGGTGGGGCACCAATTGTGATGAGGAGGATTCTGATTTAGTAGGAAACTGATTTATGGAAAGGAAAATAAAACTTACTAAAATAAAATCTAGACAACCAAATCCAAAGGAAGAGGATTTCTTAGGATTCTTAGGCCATCAACAATGTGATTTTTCTTATTTTATGGATCTTTGTGAATGAGAATACTTCATACTTAATATCTGTGGATGAACTCAGCAGATAGAATCCTCAGAGCTTCTCTCACAGATTTGTTCTATACAGATACTGCCTGTGAATAGATTACAAAATAGTCCTCTCCAGTGGATTTGAGATCTCTGCAAGCAGAGAGAAAATCATTCTGCCTAAGCTACAGTTTGGTGCCTTTAAATGGATATTGGGTTTATCAACTTCCTCTCTTAATTACTTTAAGAAAATGTATATAATTGACATTCTGAAGGGCAAATATTATCAATTTCCTTCCACCCACAATGAAAGAAGTTTTCTATAAGTTTAAGGATTAAAAAGAAAAGCTTTGTTTTTTAAAAAAAACAGAAAAGGGCAAAGTAGAATGCTGATTTTGTAAATTTAAAGGCCAAAATAAAAGGCTTTAAGTTATAAGACTTGAAACAATATTTCTTGAGAGTTTTTAAAAAATATATATGTAAGAATGTAATATGTAAGAACCAATTGTTGGAAATGTAAGAAAACATATGGATCCTACTATCATCTATAGTGGACATGTACAAATGCAAAAAAAAAAAAAATGGACTAAAATGAAAAATTGGTTGGAGGAGATAATTGGATAGGAGATTGCATGGAAACCAGAATTATTTTTATTGGGAATACTTTCTAAAAGATATAATAAAGAAATGTATTATTTAATTTTGCAAATAATAACTGCAGCATTGATAGCCTACACCCAAAATTGAAAAATCAAGTAATACCAAAAGAAGAAGTGATAAGAAAAATCTTGGAAGGTGCAGAAATGGACAAATTAACAAAAGTGATAAAGCAAAAAGAAGAAACAGAATATTACTTAGTATGAAATAAATGGTACTAATAGCTAGAAGATAGAAATAAAGAATAATAAAATAAAACGGGTAATGAGTTATTAATTGGATTATATTAAATATACAATGCATGTAGAATATTATATTGATATAAATAAGAAACATAATATATAAGAAAAAGAATATATAAAAATATAAATATATATAAATAAGAAACATAATACAGTGATCCCCCGGTTATTGCGTCCCCGACCATTGCGAACAGGCTAATTTGCGATTTTTGAACCCGAAAGTCAAAACACCATCTGCGCATGTGTGCCCTTTTTTTCTATGGGCACGCATGCGTAGATGGCGCCAGGCAGATCAGCTGCTGGGCGGCTTCCCTGGGTCTTCCCCCTCTTGCTGGCGGGAGGGCGAAGCCCCCCAGCACCCGCTCGGCCGCCGTTCGCCCGGCCACCCGCCGCTCGCCGCTCGCCCACCCTTCGCCCGGCCACCCGCCGCTCGCTCGCCCTTCGCCGCTCGCCCGCCCTTCGCACTTCGCCCGGGAAGTTCGCCAGGAGTCAGCGGAGAGCGGCGCGCCTGTTTTAAAACGATCGGAGCCGGCCTGGGGGGGCTTTCCAGCGACCCTCGAGCCCCCAACCCGGGCTCGGGGGTCGCTGGAAAGCCCCCCCAGGCCGGCTCCAATCGTTTTAAAACAGGCGCGCCGTTCTCCGCTGACTCCTGGCGAACTTCCCCGCTTTAGGAGTCAGCGGAGAACGGCGCGCCTGTTTTAAAACGATCGGAGCCGGCCTGGGGGATCGGAGCCGGCCTGGGGGGATCGCAGCCGGCCTGGGGGGGCTTTCCCTTTCAGGGCGGGCGAGCGGCGGGCGCGGCAGCAGCGAGGAGTTTGCGTGGGCGGCGGGGAAACCCCAATCTTCGGCTCCTCGCTGCTGGGAAGTAAAAACACCATCTGCGCATGCGCAGATGGTGTTTTTACTTCCGCAGCGCTACTTCGCGAAAACCCGCTCGTTGCGGGGGGTCCTGGAACGGAACCCTCGCAATGATCGGGGGATCACTGTATATAAGAAATAGAACATATAACAAAAATATAAAGAGATAATGTGAATCATAAATGTATTTTTAAAAATAAGAAGAGGGAAGAGAAAAAAATGGAAAAGATATATCACTGATACAGAAATGTTGCAAGATGGTTAACTAATTTATGTTTTTTCTTTATGTTTGATTTTTTTTTCTTTTTTATGTATGTGTATCAGAGGTGGATTCCTCCTGGCTTGGACTGGTTTCCCTGAACCAGTAGCAACTTGCTGGTGACATCATAATGGCAGTTGGTGATAGTCCATGGATGTCACCATCTTTTTTTCGGGGGGGTGGTGTTCATTTTTTTTCTTCTGTGTATGTGCAGAAGTCAAGTTTCTGGCACTGCGCATGCTTCACCATTTGGTTTTCAGCTTATGTCTTTAATTTGGGAGGGGGTCTTTTGCATTCTGCAGGCCACATGAAGTGGGAGAAAGCGAACTGGCTATGAGATAAGCTGGAACCTACCGCTCATGTGTATGTTTTAATGTTGCACGCATGTTTGTTTTGTAAAGACAAAAATTAATAAAAATCATTTTAAAAACTTTTTGTAGGACATCATTTGATGGGATTAAAGATCAAGCTTTCTAAAAAAGCTTGCTTTTGGTATTCTGGTTGTTATTAATGGATTTTCTTTTTGACAGGATAATAACAATACTTTAAAGCTCTGTTTATAAATGAGATTACTTTTGTTTTATTTCTTAGAAAAAGCAATAAGTTAGAATACAATATGGATTTATTTGGCAAAAGTTAAAATATATACAGTGTATTATTTTTAGAAGTGCTTAGACTTTTGCTCATTAGGATTGAATGAGGTGCTTTGATTTGATTATTGATAAAAGTTGAGATATGGGAAGAAGAGATCTTTTCTTTCTTTTTAATTGAAGTACAGTGGTACCTCTACTTAAGAAGTTAATTTGTTTTGTGACCAGGTTCTTAAGTAGAAAAGTTTGTAAGTAGAAGCAATTTCTCCCATAGGAATCAATGTAAAAACAAATAATGTGTGCAAACCCATTAGGAAAGAAATAAAAGCTTGGAATTTGGGTGGGAGGAGGAGGAGGAAGAAGAGGAGGAGGACAGTTGCTGCCCAGAGTGAAGAGAGCATTTCTTTTCTCTGGGCGCTGGCAGAGGTTTATTCCCTCTCCAAGCGCCCAGAGAAAGGAAAATGCTTTGTTCGCTCTGGACTGCCAAAGCCTCCTTCAGCACCACCGAAAGGCTCCTCTGGCAGCCCAGAAAAGCCCGAGATGGCTGGGATTAAAGGGGGAATGGCAGAAAACTGGCCGGGCCTTCGTGCCACTCTCAAATTTCCTGGGAAACTTTTCCGGGCTTGGGGTCTTAAATAGAAAATTGCTCTTAAGAAGTGGCAAAAAAAATCGTGAACACCCATTTCCTATCTAGAAAAGTTCTTAAGTAGAAGTACCACTGTATTACAAAAATGTTAAATTACTGAATTTGTTAATACTCATCTGTAGGAAGCAAATTAGAGTTATCTTTTTCCTTTTTATATTTTTCCTAGTTTGTATTATTTTTTTATCTTCATATTTGTAGGCTTTAATAAGATTATTATTTTAAAAATTGTTTACTGAAGCTACAGGTTTCTGAAATATGGAAGTCTATGCTGTAAAACATATTTTAAATGTTGTCCACAAAATTCATGGGTGATATATAAAAAAAATATTTTTCATCATTTCCATTCTCTTACTCTTATATAAAAATTTCTGGACCAATTCACCTGAAACTTGTGTCAAACCAAACTCTTTGTTTATTACAATACTTATCAAAAGGAATGATAGAAATGCAGATTTCCGAACTGAAATTCTTAAAGATATCCCAATAGAAACACAGATTCAGATCTAATTCATACAGTTACTACCATTACTGGAAAGAATTGCAATTCTAGTGTGTGCCAGGGATATATTTTTAAAAGAAAACAAAACAACTACATAGCTTAAACTATTTTCTTAAATGTACATTTGCTCTTGTGGGATTTATGACATGGGATTCAGTGATTTAGTCTTTCCTGAATGTTGTTCTAGGAGTTGAGAAAGAGCACACAGAACTGCCCAGTAGTATTACATCTGTGGCAAAGTAACCTAGCCTTGATGATGGAAAATAGTTATGATATAGCTTGATTTACAGCTTAGGGTAGATGAATCAAGGCCAAGCATTACAAATTAAAGTTCCAGTAACTGTTGCTTAAAGCTGCTCTTAAGGGTAAATAAAAACAGAAAAGAAAGGGCATGAAATAAATTTTATGCAGTATAGAATAGGATGGAGTTTTATCTACAGAAATTGAAGTGAAGAAAAACAGCTTCAGTGAGAAATAAACAGCACTTTTCTTATATTTTTCAGTAGGAGTAGAAGCAAAAAATAACCTATATAAGGCCTGACTTAGGACACAAAAACATGGATGGGTGAAACAATATTTATTTATTTATTTATTTGTTTGTTTGTTTGTTTGTTTGTTTGAT
Organism: Erythrolamprus reginae; assembly: GCF_031021105.1. Classification (NCBI taxonomy): domain Eukaryota; kingdom Metazoa; phylum Chordata; class Lepidosauria; order Squamata; family Dipsadidae; genus Erythrolamprus; species Erythrolamprus reginae. The sequence goes on from NC_091952.1 coordinate 92,130,918, forward strand.
TTCTATGCCGCCCTTCTTGAGGCGACTCAGGGCGGCGTACAACATTGAATACAACAATATACAGTGATACCTTGTCTTACAAACTTAATTGGTTCTTAAAGTGAAAGGTTTGTAAGACAAAACAATGTTTCCCATAGGAATCAATGGAAAAGCGATTAATGCGTGCAAGCCCAAAATTCACCCCTTTTGTCAGCAGAAGCGCCTGTTTTTGCACTGCTGGGATTCCCTTGAGGGTCCCCTCCATGGGAAACCCCACCTCCGGACTTCTATGTTTTTGTGATGCTGCAGGGGAATCCCAGCATTGCAAAAGCGAGCGCTTTGCTGGCAACGGAAGTGCAGAGGTGGGGTTTCCCATGGAGGGGAGCCTCAGGGGAATCCCAGCAGCGCAAAAATGGGTGCTTCGCTGGCAACGGAAGTCTGGAGGTGGGGCATCCCAGCAGTGGCGGTGGGTTTGTAAAGTGAAAATAGTTTGTAAGAAGAGGCAAAAATATCTTAAACCCAGAGTTTGTATTTCGAAAAATTTGTATGATGAGGTGTTTGTAAGACGATGTATCACTGTATAAGAAATCCAAATAACTATAAAAGATTATGGAAATTTACTAACAATTTTTTAAAAAGACCCCATGTGCAATCACACACATTCATCCAATCCAATCCGAACACACATTCATCCAATCCAATCATATCTAGTATCGGCCAGAGACAGTCTCATCACTCACGGTCTCCATGTCTACCGGCAGAGGTAGGTTTTTAAAGCTTTGCAAAAGACCAGAAGGAAGCAGGTGGTACATATCTCTGGAGGGAGTTCATTCCAGAGAGCCGGGGCTGCCACAGAGAAAATTTGCACAATTTGTAGTCTCTGACACTCTTCAAACATAGCCTCATGTAGAGAGCATTGCAGAAGACAAACCTCAATAAGGGCATGAGTGACTGTCCAGATAGGGCCACAACTGGCACACAAGGTGTACCTGTGCGAATGCCCACCTCGCCACAGCCAAGAGATGGTCTTCTAAGCTCAACTGTGGATTGAGGAGGACACAAAAGCTGCGCACCCTCCATTCAGGAATGCACTGCTTGCATGTTGCGTGTCACACACACATGCACAGTACTAAAAAAAGGCTTCTGTGCATGCACAGAAGCAAAAAACAAGATGGATGAGCCTATGGTGCCGTCGAGAGAACCGTCTCAGGGGCATGGCAGGCCTGGATTGTTGCTGGTTCCAGCAACTCAGGCCACCAAGTTACTACCTATTCTATAGAACTGTTCCAAACCAGTGGGAACCCATCTCTGATGCACAGGAGAAAAAAACTTTAGTAAAGTATATTCACTAGGAAAAGCAAGTACAAGTTTACTATGCAAAAAACAGTGCAGATTTTGTCTGCTGACTTGGAACAGTTGGAGACTAAACTTGTAATTTTTAAAATTAGAACTCTCCTGAAAAAGAGATGAGATATAATTTCTTGTCATATGGATATTACAGGCTGCCTAGAGTTACATGTGAGTGAGATGGGTGACCATATTAATGATTAAATGTTGAAGGACTTTTTCGGCACTGAGATGATAGTGGAGCACTTGAAGCAAGGGGGAACATGGTGTATCTCTGGTGATTTGTTGAAGATTTAGATGAAGATGGGGGACAATTGGTCAGCACAGACTTAAGCAAGAAGAAGTTGTCTTGTCTGGGCCTGGTGCTTTTCCCGGTTTCTGTCTGTGAAATAGATATCTAATTTTTATTTTTATTTTTAATTTGTTTTAGGCAATAATGGACAACCTGTTGCACCTAAACTTCCTTTTTTTGTAGCTTCTAGAGTACTTCTCGGAAGCATTGCTGAAAATTAATCCCCAAAAATAATTTAGACTTTGAAAAACTCAAAATTCATAATCCAAGTTCATGAAAATAAAACAAAAAATCTAGCTTAGCACCCTCAAATCACTCAATTATGTGAAAAATGTTTGTGTCCTTATCTCTGTGTATGCCATCTTCTAACTATACAATGCATTTTATAATCCTTTGGGATTGGGCAGCATAGAAGTCAAACAAACAAACAAACAAACAAACAAACAAACAAACAAAATTAATTTTTATGACTTCCTGAAAAAGGGTTATTTACATACAGTATGTCATACAAAATGAATGAAGTACATCTATTTGGCATTCCCGCGTACTATCTTGATCTTTTGGGTCTTCTGAAAAACTGCTCAAATGAACTGGGAAGATTAGGACAAGTGTTCAAATATTCACAGAGATTGGAAAGAAGTGATGTAGTATGCCTAATGGCAACACACCAAACCCCTACACTGTATTTATATTCCCCCCCCCGTGCAGGTCCTGAATTAGGTAGGGTCTTCATATCTTCTTTCCTTTAATAGTGAGCAGAGATATATTTATCAAGCATGCATATTGCCAGCTTAGAATGGATCAGCCATATCTCATTGGTCAATTTGTCTTACATTATAAGAAGGCAGCTATGCTACTTTCATTTTTTGAAAGGGGAGAAATGAAAAAATTACTTACAACAGCTAATAATGATTAAAGCCCTGAATGGTGACTGGGAATTTGGAACTCATTGGATGATTTTGGCCATTCATTGTTTATCAGCCTTGCTTCAGAAATATATTGTTGTGGGGAAAACCTGGAAGGGGAGCTACTGGAAGAAAGGCAGCAGACTATGACTTTAATCACTAGTGATTAAAGTGATGTGCCGGTGTCTGGAAGCTGTTAGATCTGGATGGGTCCAACAGGCTCAAACTTAACCCCGACAAGATGGAGTGGCTATGGGTTCTGCCTCCCAAGGACAATTCCATCTCTCTGTCCATTACCCTGTTGGGGGGGATTATTGACCCCCTCAGAGAGGGTCCTCCTTGATCCACAGCTGACTTTAGAACACCACCTTTCAGCTGTGGTGATGGGGGCATTTGCCCAGGTTTGCTAGTGCACCAGTTGTAGCCCTATCTGGACAGGGAGTCCCTGCTCACTGTCACTCATGCCCTTATCACCTTGAGGTTCAACTACTGCAAAGCTCTCTACATGGGGCTACTTTTGAAGAGGGTCAGGAAACTGCAAATTGTGCAGAATGCAGCCGCAAGAGCAGTCATGGGCTTGCCCAGACATGTACATATCTTTCCAACTTTCTGTGGTCTGCATTGGCTGCCAATTGGTTTCTGGACTCAATTCAAAGTGTTGGTTATGACCAGTAATGGGCAGCTAAAATTTTTACTGCCACACTGTGGGTGTAGCTTATTCTGTGGGTATGGCTTGATGGTCATGTGACTGGGTAGGAGTGGCTTGCTGGTCATTCAAGTGAACTGTTAAGTCCTTGACTTACAACCTCACCAGTGTTGCTCTCTGGGATGACAATTTGCTTCACTTTTTCTGCACTCTCCTTCCTGGGTTGCCCCCTGCCTCAGGCTGGGTAGCTAGGTGAATGGGTGCCGATCAGCTATTGAGGAAAGAGGGGGGAGGAAATAGCCCCCCTGCAACTTCTGCTGGTGCTGGTCTCCCTGCTGCTTTCCGAGGAGGAGGATGGGAGGGGGGATGGTGTTCCACCCTGTCCTGCCTGCTGTCCACCTCTGGTTATGACCTATAAAACCCTACATGGCATTGGGCCAGAATACCTGCAGGACCGCCTTCTGCTGCATGAATCCCAGTGACCGGTTAGGTTCTACAGAGTCAGCCTTCGCCAGCTCCTGTCAACTAGACAATGTCGTTTGGTGGGACCTAGGGGAAGAGCCTTCTCTGTGGGAGCCCAGGCCCTCTGGAATCAGCTTCCCCCAGAGATTTGCACTGTCCCCACCCTCCTCACCTTTCGTAAAAATTTAAAAATCCATCTGTGCCACCAGGCTTGGGGTCACTAGACCCTAGTCCCCTGGCCAACAAGTGTGAATGTCTTGTTGTGTGAATGGGAATGAATTATTTTTAATGTTATTAGACTTTTTAAAGTTTTTTAGTGATATTAATTGGATTTTTAGATATGTACATTGTATATTGTTTGATATGTTGTGAGCTGTCCCAAGTCCTTGGAGAGGGGTGGCATACAAATCCAATAAATAAATAAATAAATGAACGAATGAATGAATGAATAAATAAATAAATAAATATTAGGGCAGATGGTAATAAGAGTGTAGAGATTACTGCACCATTCAATAATATAATTGCCTGCCTTTCTCCGGGTTAGAAGTAACTTCTAATCACATTATTTCTCACAAATAAAATAAAAATCTCTTTACAGCTTAGTCTTGTGGGCATTTTTTCAGAACCCCCCCCTTTAACAACTAATTTCTTGTTTCGTTTGGGCAAAGATTTCACACTGTAAACAATGGCTATGAAGCTTTTAATTTTAAACTTTTGTGCTCCGCCAAGGCAGAAGGTTTGCATCTGTTGGATTAACTTCTGAAGATGATTCTATCTGACTATTTTATTCCACATGTTCAATGTTTTACAGAGAAGGAAAATAGGACTGTGTCTGTCAGCAACCCACTCATGCCAAGTCTGTTGCTGGCACTAGTTGTGCAGTCTCCATTCACTGGAGAAAAGTCTGACAAGGAGTCTGCTGATTGTATATATGTTATCTTCATCATTTTGAATCTGGATTATGCAGGATTGGAGGAATATCAGGAATCACTACAGTCTTGCGACTTCATGTGCCTCTCCTTATATGTGCATAAATAATGTGAGGTGCTCTGTTGGAAGATGCAGGGACAAAATCCAAAATTTTGTTCTTCTTTTACATGCGATGTTAATGTTGTCGAGTAGAATGCCTGCATGATCCTGAAATTAATAATGAAAAGGTGAAAATTTAGTAATGGGTAATGCAGGGAGATTAAAAAAACCCACAGCTGAACAGCTAGAGTGTATACAAAATTAGTTAATTCTAATTTTCATGCCTGATATTCTATTTTGAAAATAATTTATTAGATTTGTATGCCGCCCTTCTCCGGAGACTCGGAACAGCTCACAACAATTACAGCAATATAACAAATCCAGTAATAAAAAGACATCTAAAAACCCTTCATTAAAACCATACAACACAATCATACCATACATAAACTATGTGGGCCCAGGGGTGTCTCAGTTACCCCATGCCTGGCAACATAGGTGGGTCTTCAGTAACTTACGAAAGGCAAGGAGGGTGGGGGTGGTTCTAATCTCTAGGGGTAGTTGATTCTAGAGGGCCGGGGCCGTCACAGAGAAGGCTCTTCCCCTGGGGCCCACCAGACAACATTGTTTAGTCGACGGGACCCGGAGAAGGCCAACTCTGTGGGACCTTATCAGTCGCTGGGATTCTTGCAGCAGAAGGTATTCTGAAAATTAGGTCACACTATCAGAATAAGCAAGGCACAACTCTGATTATTATGTTGTTCTACCTATCTCTCCACTAGCCAAGATATTACATGTTTTTGAGCCTAAAATTTGTCTTGTAAATGCATGTAATACCTGCAACATTTTAACCTGTTCAAGCTTTCCTTGTTAGGAAATCTGTTCTGCTCCATGTTATAACATCAAAATGTATCTGACAAGTGGAATGCAGGGGAGAAAAGAAGGAAAAGAATAACAATGATAAGACCAACAGTTCATAAAAAGGGTAGGAGTTAAAAATCTCCTAATCCACATATTTCATTTATGAGTTTTGCTGACATGCAGTCATTGCAGCTCCAAGAAACTGGCCATATTTATTAGAACAACGATGCTGTTTTTGAAACCTGTAATATTATTACAAAGTTGATTTCCAGAGTAGTATAAATTGGAAACTGAATTGCTGAAATATCTTAAAGGCAGAAACACAGGAATAGTTAACATATAATATGAAGCATGTTATTCAAGATGGAAAAGAAGATTTAATTTAACTTATTGTGAGTTCCTGTTTAGCCCACTCAATGTACTGTTTGTCCTCTCCAAAATCTGCCTTTGTAGGTAGGGAAAAACAAAATTATGAGGTCTGTAAAACATTTTTGAGCCTCAATTTCAAGTCTCAAAATGCAAAGGATAAGCAAAATTAACTCAGATGAAACTGGGACACACATAACACTTTAAAGCACACTGACAAACTGAAAACAAATAATTCCCCATTCATTTCAATTATACTATCTACAAATTATTAAACATGATCCCAGTTCATGCATTTGAGTTAATCATAGGATTTAATTTGCATGTGTTTTGTCACCAAGATAACCACATGGATAGTCCATATTATAACCGTCCATCCATCCATCCATCCATCCATCCATCCATCCATCCATCCTCTATCTATCCATCCATCCATCCATCCATCCATCCATCCATCCATCCATCCATCCATCCATCCATCTATCTATCTATCTATCTATCTATCTATCTATCCAAATCTCCTACTACTCAAGTCTTACTAACATTCCTAGAATTTCCATGAACTAAACTATTTCTATCATAAATTTGATAGAAAAATGGTTTCTCCTGCATTGAAGACTCACTTTTACAAAAATAAATACTTGCCAGCTCTGCTAATTATGAACACTGTGTTAATTTTAAATGTCTTTGCTCTTTTGTTTTGAATGAATCACTTGTTGCTACCATTGACCATGTTATTCTTCTGGACCATCTGGCAGGATTGGGGAGAGAGAGCATTGTTTTACAATGGATACAGTTCTTTCTGGCAGGATCAGCATGGAACATAGTCCTGGAGAACTATCAGGTCAATTAGAGCTTCAGAGCGTAGAGTGCCATCACCAAGCAATTAACACCCAGCTCTGTTTCTTACCTAAAGTTGGAGAGGTTGGAGCATTCTCTTTCGTAGTATGAACAGGAACTTAATCTGAGAAAAAAATAATAAAGCAGGTCTTTATAACTAGCACAGAAAATTGAATAATATATTATAGGAATAGCTACCTACATCCTGCAAGATAGTAGTAAAAAAATCATGTTCTGTGTTCTTGTGTTCCTAGGAAGAAGGTACACTGTTCTTGTGTACAAAGTACCCTATAAATATTATTTTTTCTTGTGTACCTAAGAAGAAAAGCAAGACAATTGTCTATACAATTAGCATTAGCAATTGTATATACAAAAACTAGCAGAGAAATACAAGTGGGGATAAGGTAAAGCCCTAACTTTTTTATCTATATTGGGAATGTCAAGGCCCCTTTATCTATACCAGGGTGTCAAGGATCCAGCCAATGGGGTGCTTAGATCTGGCCCATGGAGCCACCCTGGAAACAGCAAAGAACCACAGTGCTTCTGCCAGTGAAAAGGGAGCTTGGAGGGCTGCATGTGACCCTCCCAAACTCCGTTTTCACTGGCAGAGGGTTGCAGGAGGCCGTCATAGCCAAAAATGGAGCTCAGGAGCCTGTTTTCACTGGCAGAGTCCTCAGGTCAACACAGGCACACCCAACATGAATGATGTTGAGCTGGCCATGCCCGCCTTGGTCACACCCACCCCAGTCAAACCCACCACGACCCCCTGAGGTCAAATGCAACCCTGATGTGTCCTTCAATGAAATTGAGTTTGACACCCCTGATCTATATCTTATTTACTCCTTGTGAGTAAATGGGTCCTGAAATTAGATGGCTTCTAAATTTTGATAAACAAACAAATAGTATGAATACTAATCGTGTTAGCAGCTCTTAAAGGAACTTATTGTGCTGACATCCTTAGATGATGAAGGCTGCCCTAAATTGGCCTGAACAACCCAAATGATTGCACTGAGTCTAAAACATTTGCAAATGTTTACAGAGCATTAGCAAGTTTATATGCAAGCCTGGAATGCTGACAGATATCTCATCAAAATCCAAGTTGGTAGAACCAGATGGAAGTCTAGAAAGCCTATGATGCTGGAGGAATCTGAGGGAGCTAGCGTAAATGGAGAGGTTAGAATATCCAAAATATCTATCTATCAATCTATCCATCTACATGCATTCAAATATATACAGCATATAAAAGGAATGATAGGATAATTGGTAGGATCCATAGCAAGTTGGAACCACATATGGTGGAAATGCCCGAAAGCCCATGGTTTTTGGAATAAGATAAGACAATTCTTGGAAGAAATATTAATGTTAAAGATAGACTTAAAACCTAAACTTTTCTTATTGGGCATAACTATAGATAAATATAACGAGGGAACAATACACTTAACGTTGCATATCCTGACTGCTGCTAGATTGGCTTTTGTACAAAAATGGAAGAACAAAGAAACCCCCTCAGAGGAAAAGATATTACATAAAATACTGTCTTATGCTGAAATGCACAGGTTTACAAAAGGATTGAAAGATAAGAAACAATCAGAATACTTTGAAACCTGGGATAAATTGTACCACTGGGGAGAATCGAGAAGGATTGTTGGGTTTATAGATCAGTGACAAGTTGAAAATGTAGATATTCTTATGTTAGTTAGAAGGAAAAAATGGATTTGGTATTGTATGTAAAGTTTATATATATTTATATAGAGATAAGGAATTATATTTATGAGAAGCAATAACTTGATGGAAATGCTTAAATTGGAATATTACATCATGTCCAATTTTTAAAAAAATGTATTACAAATAAAAAAACTTTTTATTAAAAAAAATAGCAAGTCGGAGCAAAAATATAGTCAGCTGGAGCAAAGTTACAGGAATCAGCATGCAGTAACGCTAGAAAATTGAAAGTAGCAAATGATTAAGTAGGAAACAAAATAGTAAAATATGTAGCCTAATTCAGTGAAGGACTGCAAAAATGTTTACTATCACACTGTGGGTGTGGTTTACTTTGTGAGTGTGGCTTGCCATCCATGTGACCAAGTGGGAGTGGCTTGACAATCATGTTTCCAGGGGATGGCTTAAAGGTCATGTGACTAGCTTAAAGGTGGCCAACTTGACATCACTCATATCAAGGGTTTGGATTAGGGTTAGGGTGCCTGGGCTCTCCTCGCTTCAAAAATATATTATTTCCCTATCTATTACTGAACATCCAAAATATACTATTTAATTCTATGTATATATGCAATACTGTATGTATATATACATATTGTACACAGGCACACAAAAATATACATTATCTGCTATTTAAATTGTATGTGTACAATTATTAACCCCCAACATTTCTCCATTAGTCTATCCACGATTGACCTCTCCAGGTTCCTAAGAGGTCAGTAAGGGGCGTACATAAGTGCACTAGCCTGCCTTTCGTCCCCTGTCCAATTGTCTCTCCTTATCTCATATATCATATATCTTTTCTTCCTTCATATATCTTCTCCTCTATTTTTATATCTTCTCGTTATATATAATACTTCATGTCTATTCTCTTCAATATGTATTGTGTATTGGACAAAATAAATAAATAAATAAATAAATATCTACTATTTAAATTGTATATGCACACACACGCACACACGGCTGTTCTAAAATTATACGCATTCAACTTCATTTACTGTGATATGAAAAATATACCCAGAGCGCAGAAGGTGGGTGGGGGAGAAATATTTACAATTTTGCTACCGGTTCTGTGTACCTGACCATACCTGTAGGAGCCTATCACTGACTTAATTCCAATAAATATATTAGAATAGGCTATATAGGATATTAGAATAGGTGTTGTAATAGAGAGAAAGAAGTCAGGTTGGATTTTCTGTAGATAATTATTTGGAATAACAATGAGGGAAATCTCCTTTTCAATTAATGAAACCTTTTTCTACATGAAATCCCTTGTACTATCAATACCTGATGATGCTTATTGCCTTGATTCCTGATTCTTTGTTAACATCTTTGTTCTGAACAACTACAAGGTCCTCTGCGGTTTGTATTTGGTTTGTGGATTTAAACTTTTTTCCAAATAATTTAGACATGATTTATATGATAACCAAATTGCACAATACCAATTATTTTGGCAAGTTAAAACAAAAATAATAGCAAAAATTTAAAAATGTTTTCTCCAAATGGAAAATAAGTAGTAACATGCTCACTATGTATCAAAATTCAGGTAAAATAATTATCTCCACTAAAAGGCAAATGGCATCTAAGGGGAAGTAATTGTCAGAAAATATAAGAGCTACTGTAAAAGAAATGAAAATTCAATGTCAGAAATTATTAAGAAAGGAAAAGACATCAAGCCACCAACATCTCACATTATTTCATACATACCGTATATACTCGAGTATAAGCCGAGTTTTTCAGTCCAAAAAATGGGCTGAAAAACACAACCTCGGCTTATACTCGGGTCATTGACAAAGTCACCACAAGAGGGCGCCATTGCTTGAGCCAGAGCGAGGAGGCACCAGCTTTTTTCCCCTCTTGCTTGCCTTAGGAGCTGTGGGAGGGGTGGGGCTGGTTCTTCCTCTCCCTGGTTCAAGCAAAGGAGCCAGCCATGTGCTCCAACCGAGAGGGGAAAAAAGCAATGGAAAGCCGGTGAGGTAGTGTGTGTGTGTGTGTGTGTGTGTGTATGCCCCTCTCCCCCCCACCGTGAAAAAAGCCAGCTACCTCTTGCTGAAACCCGGAGACTTTTTTTTTACTCCCTGTGTGTATTTGTCAACAGGTTTACAGTAACTATTCCTTGCTCTCTCTGCATTGCCCTTAGTTGGATTAAAAAGGCCCCCTGCTGTCAGATTCTCCTCCCCCTCCTTTGAAAGGATTTAAAATGTTTTAAAAATGGTATTTTGTGGTAGTTGCTATCCTTGCTTGGATAGGAACTAATAAGGCAAGAGCTAGACAGGAATTCCTAAAGTGTGTTTGTGGATCTTTAAAAGTTGCCTTTTATAAAGTGGGTTTGAGAGCAAGTTTCAATTAACAAGTATGAGGGGAAGCATTTTACATATTTTAAAAATGAATTTGATTCTTAATAGGACCTGCATATTTAGGATACAAAACCACAAGAGCTGTCTGTGTTTTGCAAGTTTTGCTTGTCTCACTAGTCTGTCTGTCTGTCTGTCTGTCTGTCTGTCTGTCTGTCTATCATCTATCTATCTATCTATCTATCTATCTATCTATCTATCTATCTATCTATCTATCTATCATCTACCTACCTACCTACCTGGTTTTCTATGCTGATAACCTCACAGCAGCTAATGCTGAAGCTCTGTTTGGATATACAGATTTATTTATTTATTTAATTAATTAATTGATTAATTAACTGGATCTGTATGCTGACCCTCTCCAAGGACTCAGGGTGGCTCACAGCATATATAAAAACAGAACAATAATGTAAATCCAATTAACGATGAGATGATGAGAAGGAATCCTGTTTTAAATTTACAGAGCTAGTTTACTGGTTTTCTTTAAAATAAATATTCTAAAACATGTAATCTTCTGATATTTCAATTAATGTAATTTTATTGGTTTCCATTTTTATAAGTTACCAGTAGCCACTGCATTTTCTAACCTCGGCTTATAAGGGTCAATAAGTTTTCCCAGTTTTTTTGTGGCAAAACTGGTGCCTCGGCTTATACTCGGGTTGGCTTATACTCGAGTATATACGGTATTTATACTTGTGGGCAATTCTGTGTACCATGACTCTGAGGAAATATTGAACAGCTGAAAGGTAACCAAAAAACACCAAGCAAAATTATCAAGAATGTGAAACAATTCCTGTAGTAAGATAAATGTTACCATATTCAGAGGCTAAAAGCAACAAATAGTTGAACGTTATACAATTATATATATTATGAATAAAATAATGGGTTTCCATAAAGATGGGAAACCTATGATGGAACAAAAATGACTCGTATAATACACAGTTAAATTATATAATGAGCAGTCCTGAGATGTACTGTATCTATTATTCTCATGATAGATCAATAGACAACCTGAAATAAGAACATAAAAAATATAAGAAAAGTAGCCTGCTAGTACAGGCCACAGATCCATTTCATCAAGGTTTTTATGATACACAGTAGGCAAGTGGATGTATTTGGGAAGTTAACAAAGTTGAATTAGAGCGTGAGAACTCCCTTCCTCTGTGGTTTCCCAGCAATATTAATACACAACTTTTGAGTTGGGATTTTTTATATAGCCATAAATATTAGCATTCCCTGTAGGTGATGCTTAATGAATCTGCTCAACCCCCCTTTAAAACTATCCAAATTGGCTGTGACAATGGTAAACAATGAATCCCACAGTCGTGAACACAGAACTTTTGTCTGATCCAGCAAAGCAGAGCAGAGCAGAGCAGAGCAGAGCACAGCAAAGCATTAATGTTAATTGAGTATCTTCAAAGATAACACTTAAAAATACAAAACTAATGAATAAAACATTCAAACAAATTAAACAAATTTACACCACCTCCCACAAAAACTGAATGTTAAGCAAATGAACTAACTCGGATATAAGAAAAAAGCATAAAATAAAAATAAAGATGGAAAAAAGAACAGAAACAAACAATAATTTGCTTGTTTCTCTTGTTTTTCCTATTAATTGTTTTATCATAGAAAATAAAATACAAAACAGTAAAGCAAACAAATAAAATCAAAGCATAAATTCAACTCTAACAACAGCAACAATGACAAAAAATAATGTACGAAAAAGAGGAAATTACCGGATTTTTCAGAGTATAAGACGCACCTTAGGTTTTTGGGGAGGAAAATAGGGAAAAGAATCTGCTTACCAGGTATTCATCTAGCTAGTGTCCTTAGTCTGGTCATCTTGAGCACATTATTTTATCCCCTGGTTAAGGGCTTAATTTTTTTTTTATTCTGAGAGAGTAACAATGAAAGAGCTTGCAAGCCAGTAAGAGCTGGGAACATCATTAGCACCTGGAAAGAAGCAGTCTGAGCAAGTAGAGCAATGGAAAAAACCATGCAAAGACTTAGGGCTTGGAAAACATTCTTCTTTGCAGAGAGTAACAATGGAAGAGCTTGCAAGCGGCTAAGAGCTGGGAGCATTGTTAGCACCTGGTTAGGGCTAGAAAGAAACATTTGGAGGAAATAGAGAATGAAAAAAAAATCAAAGTCAGGTTTGGAATGCATTCTTGGCAGAGAATAACAATGAGAGAGCTTGCAAGCCGGTAAGCGCTGGGAACATCGGTAGCACCTGGTTAGGGCTGGAAAGAAAATTACTCAGAGCAAGTTAGAGTAATGAAACAAACCCTGCAAAGACTTAGAGCTTGGAAAACATTTTTCACAGAGAGAAACAATGAAAGAGCTTGCCAGGTAAGAGCTGGAAAGATTGTTAGCAGCTAGTTAGGACTGAAAAAAGGTACATTCACCCTAATTATCAGCCTCTTTTAGGGAGGAAAAAGGTGCATCTTATACACCAAAATACGGTAAATCGTTTTTTTCTACAAGAAAGGTAATCTGACCCTTTTTCTGTCCATATTAGGAATAATTTAATTCTATCCATGACCTTATTTTGATTTATCATAGCTTGATATGACTCCGCTTTCATCTAAATGCTTTCCATTGCAATGTGATTAAATTTGAATTACATAGCAATTTCTAACTGCAACAATAAACCTGTCCTTCCAAATTATTGCTCCCAGATTATTTGGCTCAGTATTTTGAGTGCCATTTCAAAAAATTCAATAAACTGCTAGGCACAAATTTAGGGAAGGAAGAAATAGATGTGTTAGTGGGATTGCCTGTCTCCAACTATATCTGTCTGTCCCAACAGAACGATGCTACTGGTCCAATCTATTAAAGAGTGCCATTTGGCAGTCTAGGAAGACAGTCTTTTCTCTTATGGCACTTGCTATTTGGAACATAATCATCCCAGATATTAGTTTGGCCCTGAGCTTGTTGGCCTTTTGTAAACCACTGAAGATGTGACTATGTCACTGGCTACAGGGAAGTCAGAATGTTTGGCAGAGCCTGTGAAATAATTATGTTGATGGGTGTTTGTGGTTTTTTGTTACAAATTTTGTATTTATTGCTGTGGTGCATATTATGTTGGATTTCACTGTTGCAAGCTGCCCAGAGTCAGCTGGGAGACAGACGGTCATATAAAACCAAATAAATAAGACCTACCATATTGCTACAGAGAAAGCAATAGTAATATAATTCATTAATATATACTTTAAATTTCCTTAAATAGTTATTTCTAATAGGAGACATCACACATATTCCCTTGACTTTAAGACAAGTTTTAAAGTTTAATATTTTTGAATATCTTTGAGTCAATGGTGGTTGCCTGGATATTATTACACACTTCCTTTCCTTTCCTTTCCTTTCACCACTTGGTGCTAAGATTAATATCAGAAAAACAACCAAGAAATAAGCTAACAACAAACAGCTGAACCAAAGAACCTCCAAGGCCATTCTCACCAACACTGACACTGATGAAGTTGCCTAGTTTGGGTAATGAAAGGTGTACAAAAAACAAAAACAAACAAACAATCAAATAAACAAAGGCAGAGAGCACCAAGGACCCCTCATTTCAAGTATTATTTTTATCTGTATAATTATGTCTACAGTTTTAGATCTATATCAGTGGAATTTCCATCAACACAAATGTTGCATTACATTCTTTATCTGGCAAGTGTTAGCTTCTTTAGCATTTTCGGGGAGGGTTATATCCTTTTCTGTTAATTCTTTAAGATTACGTAGTAATGAAATAAAGTATTTTAGCGTATAATTTAGCGTATCTAATACAATTTTGATAATTTGGCACTTTCTTCTTTGCTTATGACAAGATTATATTCTTTTGTCAGACTTGTCATTATCTATTTTAATGAACTGATTACCGAACATTGAATAATTTATTGATTAAAATGGGCATACCTTCTACAGGCTACAAACTATTTACTAAAAGACAAGTTGCATTGATCAATTCTTAATTTTAATTAGTTTTATTTTTCATAAAATGTGACAGATATTAATGGCAATTGCCTAGATATTTTTTTTGTGTAGCATTATTATAGCTGGTACTATTAGAGATATTATATTAAACAGAAGTGTAGTACATTCCTTTCAGAGAAGGAACAAATCAAACATTAATTAAACATAATGAATATAGTGAATTGTATCTGGACCTACTGTTCCATGCATGGAGTAACTCCTTCTATTCATGAAAGTGACTTGGACTGAACAGAGACTCCAGCTGAAGAATGAGGGTAGGCCAGTGGTTCCGAACCTTTCCCCCCCCACACCTAAACATCTCTAAAACCCTGATGCCCCACTCCCCGTGACATATGATTCTTACTATTCATAAAGTGAACTCCTACTCATGTGGAAGAAGTCTAAAAGGCCATTAACTTGGTTTAAACAAGGTTCCAATTGCCCCTATTAAAAATCAAATCCCCCCCAGGGGGCATAGGCCCCAGGTTGGGAACAGGGGGTAGACATTTCCTTCAAAATACTACAAAAGTGGTTCAATATAATATAATATAATAAATATAACATAACATAACATAATATAGGTTAATTGTCTAAAATAATGATAAAATTATTTTTCTGGAATAAAGAGTCATTTGCACATGACACTTCTCTGATAATTGAGATGTCTATTAATCATACTATCATATCTATAATATAATATATTACATTTACTATAACTGTGAAAAATATAAGAATTACTTCTATAAAATTAGATGGAGAAATAGCAGAGGTATTTTGTTTCTATTTGAGTTCAGCCTTCTCTAAGCAAGCATATAAATACAAATACTATAGGCCATAAAGTGTTATTTGAAGTGTGAAATCGCCCATGACTCCTACTTGCCCTGGGATATGGTGGTCCCGGACCTTTGGTTCCAGGCCACGCATATGTCCGGGAAGGAAGGATGTGATAGGACCGACAGCGGTCACTTTATGGAAGAGGAGCCCGTGACGCCCGCGCCAGCCAAGGCCGCGGCGGGTGGAGTGGGAAAAGGGGCCTCTCTGGTGTGCCACGAGTTTGCCGCAAAAGGGGCGTGTTTTTGTCCCTTTTGCAGGTTTCGTCATGCATGCGGGACTTGTGGGGGGAACCATTCCGCAGCCGTGTGTCCCCGCCCCAAGAAGGGGGCGGAAAAGAAGGGCGGGGGTCCCCCAAAGCCTCCCCCACCTGTTGGGGGTAAAGGGGCCCAGTCCAATCAGTTTGCAAGTGCTTGAGGGTTGGTTGGGCGACTACCACCCTCGCTCGAGAGCGGCCGCTCTCTTGCTAGGATTTTCGGAGGGATTTAGGATCCCTTACATGGGTGTTAGGAGGGCCTTCATGTCTGACAACCTTAGGTCGGTTGTTGGTCATGAAGACATTGTTAGGGAGAAGATTCGGAAGGAGGTGGCCGAGGGCAGGGTCCTCGGGCCCTTCTCGGAACCGCCCTTCCCGAATCTTCGTGTGTCTCCCTTAGGTGTGGTCCCCAAAAAGGCGAGTGGTGAATTTAGGTTGATTCACCATTTGTCTTTTCCAAAAGGGGAGTCACTGAATGACTTCATTCCTGACAAGCTTTGTTCAGTCCGGTATGCATCCTTTGATGCGGCCGTGACTATGGTTAGGAAGTGTGGGACAGGAGCCCTTATGGGTAAATGCGACATTAAGTCGGCATTTCGGCTCCTCCCCATACACCCCGACGACTTTGAGCTGTTGGGCTTCCATTTCGAGGGTGGTTATTACGTGGACAGAGCTTTACCTATGGGTTGCTCTGTCTCGTGCTCTCTGTTCGAGAGTTTTAGCACCTTTTTGGAATGGGCACTTAGGAGACAAAGTGGTCTGGGTACTGTCGTTCACTACCTTGATGATTTCCTGTTGGCGGGGCCTGCGCATTCGGAGCAATGCTTTGCTCTAATGCGGGGCTTCGAAGCCCTTTGTGCTCATTTAGGGGTGCCTTTAGCCTCGGAGAAGACCGAAGGCCCCACCACCAGGATTACCTTTCTGGGTATTGAATTGGACTCAGAGGAGCAATCTTCCAGATTGCCCCTAGAGAAGCTGCTCAAGATCAGAAGAAAGCTTGATGAGGTGCTGGGCTGCCGGAAGGTTACCCTACGGCAGCTTCAGGAATTGGCAGGCATTCTTAATTTTGCCTGTCGGGTAGTTGTTCCTGGTAGGGCTTTTTCCAGGAGGTTATACGACGCGATGAAGGGGCTCCGTTTGCCCCATCATCGTACCCGCCTCTGCGCTGGGGTCAGGGCTGACCTCGGCGTGTGGCGGGGTTTCTTGGTCAGGTTTAATGGTTTGTCTTTCTGGAGGCACGAGCTTCTTTTGGAAGCTGAGTTGCAGCTCTGCTCTGATGCCGCAGTGACTTGTGGTTTCGGGGTAGTGTTAGGTGACCAGTGGTGCTGGTCGGCATGGCCTCCGGAATGGAGTGCCTCTTCGTTGGTTAAGGACCTTATGTTCTTAGAGCTCTTCCCCTTAATAGTGGCCTTAGAGCTTTGGGGGGAGCAGTTTAGGGACAAGACTGTGCACTTTTGGTGTGACAACCTAGCGGTTGTCCATGTGGTGAATGCCCTGTCCTCTAAAAGCGACAGGGTCATGCGGCTTGTCCGCCATTTTGTGCATAGGTCCTTGTCCCTAAACGCATTGTTTTTGGCTAGGCATGTCCCCGGGTTGGATAACGGGGTCGCTGATGCCTTGTCCCGTGGTCAGTTGTCCAGGTTTCGGACCCTGGCCCCGTGGGCCCGAGAGTTGCCAGAAGTGTTCCCCGGCCACCTCTGGAGTCTGGGGGGGATCCAGAGTGGTGGAGAGACGAGGCATCCTGGGCAATCTCCTTGTCTGTAGCGCCCGGCACCCTCAGGGCATACCAGCGTGCAGGTAAGGAGTTTGGGGATTTCAGGCAGGGCAGGGGTTACCAGCTTTGTTGGCCTGTCCCTGTAGAGCACCTGGCCGAGTTTTGCGTCCAGCTTAGGCAGCGTGGCCTGTCAGTTAGGACGATCCGGTCCAGATTAGCCGGCCTCGCCTTTCTGTCCAAGGCGGGGGGGTTTGTGGATTTTTCGGGTGACTTTCGCATCCAGAAGATGCTGGAAGGCTGGCTGAGGGAGCAAGCGGGGGCCCCTGGTGACACTCGTCGGGCTCTGACGGTGGAGCAGCTGTCTTTAATTAACGGGGGTTTTGACAGTCTGTGTGCCTCATTGTACGAGGCCCGTCTTTTTAGGGCAGCGACTTGTGTCATGTTTTTTGGGGCCCTCAGGGTCAGCGAGGCCATGGCTTCGTCTCAGGCTGACACTTCGCTCCGAGCCTTCCAGTACGCTGATCTGGCCTTTAGACAAGGGGGGGTGTCCCTTGTAGTAAGGCAGTCTAAGACGGATCAGCTACACAGAGGGGTTACCATCCAGCTTAGTGCAGCCGCCGACCAGTCGGTGTGTCCGGTGGCCGCCCTACAGCTTTATTGTAGCTTGCGGGGGTCGGGGCAAGGGTACCTGTTTAGACATTGGGACGGTACCCCTCTGACCCGTTACCAATTTTGGGTGCTGGTGTCCAGGGCAATGGCCCGGGTAGGCATGGATCCCGCCGGTTATGGAACGCATTCGTTCCGTATCGGCGCCGCCACTAGCGCGGCACTTTCTGGTTTCCCGGCCCATCGGATTCGGGAGATCGGCCGCTGGCGGTCAGCGGCATATTTGGGTTATGTTAGGCCCACTGAGGATCCTAGGCAGGGTTTAGGCTAGGTAACCTCTCTGTGTGTGTCCTCTTGCAGGTCCCCAGGCTAACATGAAACCGACGGCGCTGCTGTGTGGCCACAGCATGATATTTTGGGCCGGCCGCTCAGCAGCCAGGAGCGCCATCGGGACCCAGCTGTCCCTGGGGCAGTGGGTCAAGGTTGCCTGGATGGGCCAGAGAGGTATGCGGTGGGAGGGTCTCCTACCGGCGTTGCTGGGCGGTCAGCATTCTGTGGCTGCGCCCGGCAGTATGGTGGGGGCGGCTCCTCGGGGTCGTGCCCAGGTGGGTTTGGGTGGGCAGCGTCCTGTGGCCGCACCCAGGTGGCTGGTATTGCACTTAGGAGGCAATGACCTGTGCATGCTGGGAGGCCTGGCGCTGATCATCCAGGCACGCGAAGACCTACGAAGGCTTCGTGAGGTGTGGCCCACCACGCAAGTGGTGTGGTCAGAGATCCTACCTAGGATCGTGTGGAGGGACGCCTCTTCCCTTAGGGCCATTCACCGGGCAAGACGTAGAGTGAATAGGGCCCTTGGCAAAACAGTTAGGGAACTAGGTGGGGTTGTAGTGGCCCATCCCCTCATCACAATAGACCGGCCATGGCTTTACCGGGCCGGAAAACTGGGGTGGTTTAGCAACCGCGTGTTCTCCCTTGGGCATCTTTGGGGATGATTGACAGGTTCTCCGCAAGCTCATGGAGCAGCTGGG
Organism: Erythrolamprus reginae; assembly: GCF_031021105.1. NCBI lineage: Eukaryota > Metazoa > Chordata > Lepidosauria > Squamata > Dipsadidae > Erythrolamprus > Erythrolamprus reginae. The sequence goes on from NC_091952.1 coordinate 92,150,062, forward strand.
GGGAACCTGTCTTTGGGTCCTGCACCTTTAATTCCCGGATTCGGGGTAGCCGGTGGGACCCCCCTCATGCAAAGCATGGCAGGGTCGCAGGTGATGGACTGGTCCCTCACCTGGACTTGCATCGAGATACGCCCATGAGTTGCCCAGGAAGTTTTTTGTCATAACGTCATTTCCGCCCCGGAAGTATTTGTTTGACCCTGCAGGTCCATTTCTGGGTCATAGTTGATTATGCTAATTTATGCAAATTTAATGAATAAATTATGCAAATTTATGTTAATAAAAATGACCCAGTTTAAATCCAGCTCTTGTGTCCGTGTCGTTACTCCGTCTCTCCAGCAATTGCAGCGCCGGACTCACCCGGCAGAAGGCTTTGCTGGAGGGACCGGGAGACACCGGACCCTCATGGCGGCCACCATCTTGAATCCCGAGCGAAGTCTCGTGAGATGAGACTTCGCTTGAGAGTTCGGGCCTGTCTGGCCCGGCTGCTGATTGGTCCGGGCGGGGCCTGCTTGCCCTATATAAGGGCGAGCAGGCCCGGGGCTCTTCCTTTTCGCCCGGACAGCAAGCCACGAGCAGACACCCGCCCGCCCTCCCTGTTTTGCAGTGTGCTTAGGGGTCGCCATTAGGGGGCCGAATGGGAATTTTTTGCAGTTCTGCCTCTTAGCCGGGCTGTTTTTTCGCCCATTTCACACTGAGGAGATGGATGTGCGATTAGGGGGTGCTTGTATTTATTAGGTTAATTGGCTTACCTTTGGTCATTTGGGTAGGCAGGTTAGGGGCGGAAAACTGGGGTGGTTTAGCAACCGCGCGTTCTCCCTTGGGCGTCTTTGGGGATGATTGACAGGTTCTCCGCAAGCTCATGGAGGGAGTGCCTGCCTGAGCAGCTGGGGGGAACCTGTCTTTGGGTCCTGCACCTTTAATTCCCGGATTCGGGGTAGCCGGTGGGACCCCCCTCATGCAAAGCATGGCAGGGTCGCAGGTGATGGACTGGTCCCTCACCTGGACTTTCATCGAGATACGCCCATGAGTTGCCCAGGAAGTTTTTTGTCATAACGTCATTTCTGCCCCGGAAGTATTTGTTTGACCCTGCAGGTCCATTTCCAGGTCATAGTTGATTATGCTAATTTATGCAAATTTAATGAATAAATTATGCAAATTTATGTTAATAAAAAATGACCCAGTTTAAATCCAGCTCTTGTGTCCGTGTCGTTACTCCGTCTCTCCAGCAAAAAATTAGATGGAGAAATAGCAGAGGTATTTTGTTTCTATTTGAGTTCAGCCTTCTCTAAGCAAGCATATAAATACAAATACTATAGGCCAGTGATTTTCAACCTTTTTTGAGCCGCGGCACATTTTTTACATTTACGAAACCCTGGGGCACATTGAGCGGACGGGAGGGTGGCTAAAAAAAGTTTGGACAAAAAAATTATCTCTCTCTCTTCCTCCCTTTCACTCTATTTCTTTCTCCTTCCCACTTTCTCTCCCTTCCTCTTTCTTTCTCTCTATCTTTCCATCCCTTTCTTTCTCTTCCTTCCTTCCTCTCTTTTTTGCTCTCTTTCTCTCTCCCTCCCTACCTCCCTCTATGTCTTTCTCTCTCTCTCTCCTTCCCTCCCTCTTTCTCTCTCTCTTGCTTTCTTTTTCTTGTTCTCTTTCTCTCTCTCTCTTGCTTTCTTTCTCTCTCTCTCTTGTTCTCTTTCTCTCTCTCTCACTCTTTCTCTCTCTTGCTTTCTTTCTCTCTCTCTCTCTTGCTTTCTTTCTCTCTTTTTTCTCTTTCTCTTCCTTTCTTTCTCTCTCTGAGCTTCGCAGCACACCTGACCATGTCTCGCGGCACACTAGTGTGCCACGGCACACTGGTTGAAAAACACTGCTATAGGCCATAAAGTGTTATTTGAAGTGTGAAATTTACAGAGGTTTGCTTTGGGGGATTCTTGTTTTGCTACGTGTGTGTGTGTGAGAGAGGGGGGGATGTGGGGGAGAATGGGAAATTAGTAGATTATGACCTGGTTTCATATCACAAATAATAATTTTGTGAAAGGATTATGTTCCTTTGTATATAACCACTTGAGATGGATATGCAAACACTAAACGCTGGCTTAAGAAGCTGATATTTCTGACAAGTAGTGTTTAGTAGAAGGGACTTTTGATTTTGAAATAGTGCGTCAAGTGAAAACAATAAAAAGAACTATAACGTCAATAGCTTGAGTATGATAGAGGAGCAATTCTGAGATACTTTCCTCTCCAGAATTATTGTTTTTGAAATTGTGTCTGGCATGCCACATTTCAAAGGTTTGCCAAAGCATAATATCCACCAATAGAAAAAGTAGGTAACAAATTTGGAGAAAGAAAGATTTGCTTACTACATATACTTACATTATACAGGGCTGGGCTGCTTCCAGATTTGGTGGGGGAACGCAAAAATGGAGTTCCACCCCAGAACACCCAATTTTCACTGAAAGATGTTGAAAGAAAATGCAGGGCATCCTGCATAAGCCACGCCCATAATGTGGTAGTAAAAATTTTGGTAGCCCTTCACTGCTTACATATTGTTGAAAAGCTGTAAAAGTGAAGCTCATGGCTTGAAATTTAATGGCTGCTGTTTTTAGTAAGGTAGGCACCAGAATTATGTCATATTTTATTGATTACTGATTATTTCTGTGTTTTATGGTGTGTTCTGTTTTCAATAGTATTGAAACCACTAGGAATCTGATCCTGATTATAATAGCAATCCATGTAATGAATAGCTCAATAACTGCCAGTTCATCTTATCTAAAGTCCTTGGCTTGTATTAAATAAGCAGTGTTCTATGCAAATAATACATACGAATGAATTGGCCAGCCTTCATTCAACCTTTAAAAAGAAAAAGATAGCAGCAGAAAATGCTATTTTTTAAAAATTAGGATTTGAACAACTTTAAGGTTTATAATCTTTACATGCTTATTCAAGGAACATAGCTGCACTTCTACTAATAAATGACAGAGGTTTGGTAGGCTTATCCAGATACAGGTACAATGTTCTTAAGAATAAGCTTCCAGTCCCATTTCTAACCAGCTTTAGTTCAGCCTTAGAAATAAGGTAAAAAAGGACTTTTGGTTTGTGTTTCACTCAAAGTGTTACTAGAAGGATGCTTTTATGACTAAATTTTCATCTTCAGTTAATAATTTTTTGGGGATGGACTATAATGAAGTGCATTGATAAATGAAGAGTAAAATATATAGAAAGATTTTTGTTTCCCAGAGACTGTCTGGAAAGGGGAAAAAAAATCCTTATTGTGTTAAGGAAGCCAGTTGTGGTTACAACTTCCAAGCCTCACTTGCATTTTATAACTTAAATAATTTAATATCTAGAAAGCGTGTGTGGTTCTGAATAGAAGCCAGATAACATTACTAAATTCCTGGTGCAAAGTGTATGCATTTGCATGTGCATATGTGAGAGAGAGGAAGGGCAAGAAATCAGAAACAGATTGCCATGAAATAAGGCCCAAATGGCTGTGCGGTCATGCCAAGATGCTGTAGTAAATGTTAACAGTCAGAGCTACAGCTTTTACTATTATAGTTACAAATGTAAGTTTATATTAGGTTACTAGGTATGAACCAAATGAAAGAACTATAGGAACATTTAAATGAAACTTCCTCACGAACACTTGAACATTCAAACTTTCTACCAGGGGTAAAATGCTCCTAGTTTGCTTGTGACTGTCAGTCATCGAAGAGTCGGTCACAAAGACAGTGTGAGACTCTAGACGTTGCCACTTGGCTTCTTTTACCCTCTGCATATGCACCGAACTCTTTGCGCTTGCGCAGAAGATAAAAGAACTCAAATGGCGGCATCTGGCTGGGTAGGCGGAGCCTCCCTGCTGCTTCGCGACCAGCTCTCCAACAACCAAGAGGCACGAGTGAACCAGGAGCATTTCGCCCATGCTTTCTACCTAGCTTATAATAGTAGAACTACTACAGTAAAAGCAGTGATTATTCAAATGACGTAAGGAACAAAAAGGTTAGTGAAAAGGCAAATGTCCAAACCTAAACTTTCTACAAAATGAAAACTTGGGTAACAAATACACGATTAGCAAGAAATGGCAAGAAATTCCAGTTAATATCCTAAATACACAGCTAACTACAACTGGGAGTTAATAAATTGAAACAATTATCTCTCTCTGATTCGGGATTTATCAGGCCTACTGGTTGTAAACTGCAAAAATCTGAAAAAAATATGGCAATAAAGAGATACTGATTTTTGCATTCTAGATTTGGCAGCTCTGAGATGTTTGGGAGTTAAAAAAATACCCTTAAAGAGTTTGGAAGTTTATTCCAAACTAAGAGGCCTCATAATTCAAATGTTTTATTATCTAAAAACTTTGCCAACATACCAAAGGTGCTTTCCCCCCTTCCCCTTCAAAAGGCGACTTTCTTGTTTTGTTTTGTTTTTCTTTTGAAAATGTTTTACTTCTCATCCAAGAAGTTTAATAACTTATGGACATTCTCAATCATCCAGGTCATGGTTATCTAAAAAGTGTTTTTCTAAAAGACAACTGCACATTCTTGTTTTTTTCTTTCTTTCTTGAAAATGTTTCACTTGTCATCTCACAAATATTTATTTTTATTTATCAACAAGGGCAAAATACAAAACAGAAGAACAGAAAAATAAGCTACCAAGATTAACAAAGAAAAAGAGATTGTTTTGTGTGTGAATAAAGGAAAATTAAGGGAAACCACAAATGTTGAATATATCTAACAAAACATTAAAAAAAATCTAGCCTAGCTGTGTTAGATAGGGTGAATGAAAGAGGCAGACAGAAGTGCCTTCAAAACAACAGCGCTTTATTTGGCAAGTATTTACAGCCCAGCAAAGGATTTGTCTGACAGCCAGCCCTCTTATAGGGAGCTGCCAGTGGACAGTGCACCACAACCTGTGATCCTTGGACCACTGGTGATCTACAAGGAAATTTTGGTGGTCTGTGGAGAAATTTTGGCCTCTGGGCCAGATATAGCTGAGAGCAATTAATTCAGTCCAGGAAGAAGAAAAGGAAAGGAAAGAAAAGGAAGAATAGGAGGAAAAGAAAAGAGAAGAAAAGAAAAGAAAAGAAAAAGAAAAGGGAGGGGAGGGAGGGAAGGGACAACAGCTATAGCTCTGGAATTTGGGACTGACTTTCGCAACAATATCAGCAAGCAGCCATCAAATAAGCTTCAATTATTTTGTAATAATTACACTAACTTTAATAATTTTGTTACAATTAAACAACCTTTAAATATTTTTTATGATTAAATAAGCATTTACAATTTTGTCATAATTAAATTAGAATTTATAATTTTGTTATGTTAAATAGGTGCATTTCATATTAGTAAAATGGAAGTTCTCTGATCATTATTTTTACAAATGTATCTTAAAAAAACCATATTAATGGTCTGCGGGACTTAAAATTATGAATTATGGTCCATGAGATTTAAAATTATGAACTTAATTTTATGGATTTAAAATTATGACCTTGGTGGTCCCTGAGGTCCAAAAGGTTGGGCCAATCAGCAGTCAGTATTTTCCCTCCAGAATGGAGAACATGAAACCTATGTATGTAACAGGCTGGATGCTGAAAAATAAATATGTAAAAAACTGAAAGGTTTCCCTCACCTTACATAACAGGACTGCATTTATTTTTCTATAATATTTCAAATTAGAGAAGGATATGAAGAATCTTCTTGGATGAGAAACAAAACACTTTTGGAAAAGCAAGAATATCCAAGAAGTTTCTTCAGTTCTAAATAACTGGGGGTGATTAATTAGAACTGAAGAAGCTTCTTGGACAAGAAGCAAAATATCAAAGAAAAAAACCCCTCCAGTTTCCTTTTGAGAAAAAAAAAACACACCTTTGGGACAACCATGACATGGATGATTGAGAATCTCCATAGAAATTTGCCAACATATCAACATTAAAAAAGTAAGGTTGACATTTAGCTTGAAAATTTGTCTTTTAAGATAAAGTGGTAGCAGGAGAAAGTTTGGTTGAAATTAAGGGTCCATTAAAAATATAAAAGTGAATTAGGATGCAAAGCAACTTCATTGTTTTTCCTACCCACCCTTGCTGTGCTTTTTATTCTGTCACTTTATTAGTGGGAGCTAAGTGAAATGGTACAGACACCACATTTCTTGAATGAAAAAAGTGGTTTTGAACTTGTCTAAAGTGGATGGAAATTCTTTTACCATTTTTTCCTATTTTAATTTGAATTTCTATTCTGTCTTTTTACGGTACTGCTTTTGAGAGTTTGAACTATTTTTTTCCTTTTGTGTCAAGACAGATGGAAAGAAAGAATTAAGTAGTTGCACTTTCTCCCTGCTACCTATCATCTTCTTGCCATCTTCTCTCCTTAGTTGACTATTGTTTCCTTGATTTTGCTTTGATTTTTTAATATGTTGAAAGAATAATCACCTCCCCCCCTCCTCCTCCTTCCTCTTTTCTTTTTTGTCTTCCTCCTCCTCCATCCATTTTGAGCCTTAGCATTCCTGAATTGGTCTTTTGGGACATCTGCTGTAGTTATGTGGCTATTTGCTAAATCTGCTGTAGTTATGTGTCCCTCTTTCCATTTTTAAAATACTTGACCTTTTTGGTTACTCAGTTTATCAGAGAACTCTTTATGGAACCAGGTTTTTGTCTTGGGTCTCTTATTTTTCTTTCTTAGTGATATTGTGTTACACTGGGCTTTTATAATCTCATTTTTCACAATTTCACAGTTGATGTCCAGATAGTTGAAATTCCTCTCTACTATTATTGTGTGCTTCCTGCTCATCTTAGCTAACTGATTAGCAAAACGTTAATCTATTTCTTCTGTTTGCTTGGGTGGTTTGTAATATATATATCTGTTAATGTCAATCCTCTTTTCTTTTATATACATTCAAGGAGAATTAAAATGCAATGCAAAATTCAGAATGCATTCAAGGAGGAGGAAAAAAGAAAAAAAATAATCAAAGAATGTAATATTTTGAATGTGAATCTGTGTATGTGCAGTTTGGTGTTTACATATTAAATTAATTAAAAGACATTTTAATCGTCCAGTTGAAAAGTTTATAATTTGAAAAAAATGAATTGTGAACATTTGCTCAGTGATCAATTTTAATTTACAATGCATTGAGTAATATTCAAAGCTGAAGCTAGGAGTGCATTAAAGCAGACATAATTGCATGTATTATATTCTTTGTATTAAACACCTTGGAGATTTAACTAATTTAAGTATGACTTCCTTTTTGTCAGCACTTATTTGTGCAAACTAACTCAAATTCCAGTGATTTTAATATGCATGTTTACCAGCCCAAAAGCTTTTGGAAACACTATAGTCCATAATTTATTGTTAATGGACGTCACTGAATCCAGCAGGATTGAATTAAACCAATTGCAGTCTAACAGCTAAATTTACAATCAGCTTGATAAAAATGAAAGCAGGGTTTATCTCAACAGAAACTGTCTCTGCTCAAGGAACTTTCTTACTCTTTCTAAAATCTCCTTATAATTATTTTCTCAGTGCAATTGAGGTAGCTAAGAATCTTTTGAGATAAATGACTGTAAGATACCGCCTCACTGGTATTAATCAAAGACACATATATCAGTTCAATTTCCTGTGATATTTGATATTTGGATTTTCAGATTGTGTTCTGTGTGAAGAGAACTATGTTAGTTTATCAGAGGGATAAAGGGCCTATTCTAGGGTTAGGGAGATAAAGGGCCTTTATTTGCATTATACTTGCATCGGGACAACCTTTAATGTGCCATAGACACAATCCCAGCATAGATACTTTTGAATGCACCAGTAAAACATCTATAATAAATTGAGCCCAAGCTACTTTTAAATTCAAGTGCCAGTCCTTTTCCCAGCCCAAAGATACAGGTACAGTGTTAGGTACATCTCCCACAGTGCATTTAACCATTTCTTTTTCCAACTTCACACTGCAACAGACCTTCATTTTACCTTACCTACTATTTCTGGCAGGCAATTACTGATCAAGATGGAGACCATTTCAAAAAAACTGAATGCTTTTGTGTATGGAAGACATGTTGGTTTTAAAGAGCTGAAACTCTGGGGACAGAATAGGAGAATGTCTGCCTACTCTCATCTGATGTACCCAATATGTATTAGCTTGATTCCCAACCCTTAGAAATCAGTTGACTTTTAGAATAGAATAGAATAGAATTTTTATTGGCCAAGTGTGATTGGACACACAAGGAATTTGTCTTGGTGCATATGCTCTCAACGTACATAAAATAAAATATACATTTGTCAAGAATCATGTGATACAACACTTAATGATTGTCATAGGGGTCAAATAAGCAATGAAGAAGCAATATTAATAAAAATCTTAGGATATACGCAACAAGTTACAGTCATACAGTCAACATGGGAGGAAATGGGTGATAGGAATGATGAGAAAAACTAGTAGAATAGAAGTGCAGATTTAGTAGAAAGTCTGACAGTTTTGAGGGAATTATTTGTTTAGTAGAGTGATGGCGTTCGGGAAAAAACTGTTCTTGTGTCTAGTTGTCTTGGTGTGCAGTACTCTGTAGCGACGTTTTGAGGGTAGGAGTTGAAACAATTTGTGTCCAGGATGCGAGGGGTCAGTAAATATTTTACCCGCCCTCTTTTTGACTCGTGCAGTATACAGGTCCTCAATGGAAGGCAGATTGGCAGCAATTGTTTTTTCTGCAATTCTGATTATTCTCTGAAGTCTGTGTCGATCCTGTTGGGTTGCATTTTGTTGTATTTTTTAAAAATCGGCTTGGTGAGTTTTGGTAGCTTAGGAACTCTATCCACTTGGTTGTGTTCATTAACTATCAGTTTCCTCTGCTCGTAGGACGGATAATCTAGGTCTAGGATTTCAAAATGATTTCTCATACTCAAGAGTAGAAGAGCTTCCAGGCAGTGGATAACTCTGCATTTTTAGCTGCTTTGTCATGGCTTCTGGTGAGCTTGGAGAGTTTGAAGCATTGGGCTGTCATGAGTTATCTTTTCCCCTTCAAAGAGGAAGCTCTTCCATATGACATGCTTCTTCTCTCCTCAGATATTTTAGCCACATGAGGATCCAGTATGCAAATTCTTGCTATCAGTCAAATTATAACACAGAACTTGAAAGGGATGAGCCCAGAACTACATCCCCACTTAACTTTGGCATCCACTAAAAGGTTATGAAGCCTAATATGGCAAAGCTGCCACTGTATCTTGGCTCTTAAAGGGGAAAATGCTGTTTTAACAACATTGACCTTCATTCTTAAGTTATAGTTTGAGGCCTAAGCGACCACAGTCAGCCACGACAACGCAAACATGCGATATATGCATTGCAGTTACATTATAAGTCCACTCTTTCCGACCTCATATTTATATTTATTTATTTATTTATTTATTTATTTATTTATTTATTTATTTATTTATTTATTTATTTATTTATTTATTTATTTATTTATTTATTTATTTATTTATTTATTTGTCAAACCAGTATAGGATAATAGTTTGTATAAGCATAACATAAGTAGAAAGTAATGATCTTCGGAGAGGGGCGCCACACAAATCTAAGTAATAAATAAATAAATAAATAATAAAAAGAAGACAATAGGACAGTAAATAAATAAATAAATAATAAAAAGAAGACAATAGGACAGTAGCACAGGGACAGTAGGCACAATGGTGTGCTTATGCACGCCTCTTACACACCTCTTAGAAAAGAGGAGAGGTCAACTGTAGACAATCTAAAGGTTAAAGTTTTTGGGGTTTGGGGAAGAAACCAGCGAGTCGAGTAGTGCATTCCAGGCGTTGATCAGTCTATTGCTGAAGTCGTACTTTCTGCAGCCTAGTTTGGAGCGATTAGCATTTAGTTTGTATCATTAGGTGCTTCTGTGTTTTTGCGGTTGAAGGTGAAGTAGTCACTAACAGGAAGGACATTTTTGTATATGATTTTATGAATTAGTTAGATCAGATTGGAGGTGCCTTAGTTGCAAACTGTCTAATCTTGTGCTTGATTCCTAATGATGGATGCAGATATGGGAGCCCTTGTGTTGTGATCTCTTGCTACCTCCTATCCTCTGTAGACATCTATGGACTGGGGATGAAATGAAGACAAACCATGTAGATTAAAGCAGGATTCTGACATTTATTTGTAGACAGAAGACTCTAAATCTCCCTGAAAAAGAACAGGGATGCTTGGTTGCTCCCCCTCCCACCACCACTACTTTGATGGTGAAGAAAAGCGAAGTCTCTTCCCTTCCCTCTTGCACGCGTAGGGCTTGGCTTTTTGGCAGAGCCAAAGGAAGGCGGAGGCTTTCTTGGAAAGGGCTACCAGCTTCCCCACGGGAAAGTTGCAGTGCGTTGTTAAAAGGGTCTGAAGTCAGGCAAGGGAGCCAGCCGGTAGCACGTGTGGTAGATTTTTTCTTTAATTTTTTTTTTTTTGCCAGCTGAAAGGGGCGGGAGCGTGGGCGAGCCCGGCGGTCTGAGCTAGCGGAGCTGCAGCCTCCCGCCGTCTTTATTAGTTGGGTGAGCGGGAAGCGTGGGAAGGAGTCGCCGCCGCCGCCTCGATCTGGTGGGTGACGGCGATGCCCGGAGAGTGTGGCACGAGCGCGACCGCTGGCGGGAACCCAGAGCCTGAAGTAAAAAGAGCTCCCTCGCTTCGTCCTCCAAGCTTCGCAGTTCCAAACTTTCAGGGGGGAAAAAAGAAGGTGAGCTTCGGCTTCGGAGAAGAAAGCTGACGCCTCCGCCGTCGTGCTTGTGTGGGGAAAGATTTAGGAATAACAACTCGGCACTTCTGACTAGCTCTTGCGGACTCTCCAGTTTAGCCCGTCCAGGGCTTCGTAAGATCATCTAGCAGTGGCTGCGACGGTACAATATCAAAGGCGGCTGCGTTTCGGTTAAATCAGTGCGGTGGAAAGCGCTTGCGTGGTTTCAGCCTCTGTCCGACTCTTTGAATCACGCCGGTAAGTGTGTATATTTTGTTTTTACCTTCTTCAGACTTGGGTAATTGGGTGACTAAAAGAGACAACTGCCCTATCTGGTCAGACGCTTGAGGGTATAAGAGGATCCAATATTAGGCTAAGTAGATTCAAATCAAATTGACTGAATCAAGACTGTGATCCAATTCCGCTTGATGGGGGGGGAAATCCCGTTGAATTTAATGGGATTTGCTTCTGTGGAGGCAAGTGTTATAGCGGGAAGAATACAAAACAATACCAATTCTCTTATAGAAGAGAATCTCATTTTCCTCCTGTCTCCATTCAAATGTCTTACCATCCAAAGTCTACTTTATTTCTCAGAGTTCACCGTTAATTATTCTTCAATTGCCTCCTACTTTTCTTTCTGTTTTTCTTTTGCAAATCTGTTTCTTTCCCCCCTGGATTTTTAAAATTTTTGATCCCTTTACTATCATTATTCTACTGCTTGGCTTGCTAGACTAACTGATTGCTTCTTTCCTCAATAGCTCCTCGGTTTCTCATGTCGTTTTTTAAAAAAGTTAAATTTTTTTTTTTTAAAATAGACTTCTATAATAGTGGCTGACTAATCGATTATATGCTGTCAAATTGGTGTTGATTCCTAGGGACTGTATAGAGCTTCATTAGATTGCAGACTAATATATCCTGAAATCTTTCACCCTTTGGCAATGCTTACTTTTGAAGTTCACTTGTCATTTCAAAAGTACCTCATTGATATATTCCCAACAGCGATTTTCATTTTTGTCTACTCCAGCAACTCACAGTTGGTTCCAATTTTATTCATGCAGTCCTTGTTATTCATGTTAAATTCTTCTGTCCATTTTACTTTATACTGTACTTGTTTCTCACTTCATATTACATATTTTTATCAAGCAAATAAGTCTTTTCTCTGGAACTTAGACTAGTTGCTGCAGTACGCTGAACTATATGAAGCAAGTCTGTTCAAGAGCATGCCATAGTCTGACATATATAGATAATTGTGATCATTTTACCCCAAAGAAGCTTGGCAACCTAGTCTGCTGTTCTGTGCATTAGTTTTTGCAATAGTATGAAATTTGCTAAGAAAATATCCGACATTTTAATTAGGTTACATATAGCTTCGAATTCAAATTAAAAACTGAATTAACATTTAAAATTGGCCATTTATGCAGAATACTTTTAATTTTTTCAAGTGCTATATTCAAACAGAAGCAAAACTAGAATTACTTATGAAAATGCATATTTATATACTGTATGTTGCTTTTTCCCTCTTTAAGTAATATATTTTTCATATGTTTACATTATCCCTTACTAGTTTAGTATTAGTTACAGGAATATTTGTTTGTCGGGCAACGTAGACTATAGTATATCCATGCTCAGATTTATATCACCATGTCTGGTATAATGCCATAATATTTTTTATTTCAAGTGTATTTGTATAGAATTCCTCCTTCACTGAATAGTCTTTATTGTAAAACTGCAACTGTTGATTTTTTAAATACTTGGCATGGCTGTATAGGTAACTAAATTTTACAAAGTTTAGTAAGATCATCTTGTTTTTATGCTGAGCTTTTACTCGCATAAGGCTATATGGAAGCTATAACTGTTTTCTAAGAAATAAAGAATGTGGGCAATCAAATAGTGTATAATATATATGAGCTGATAAATGAAAGAGTGGTTGAGTGAATTGACCCATCCAACTCATGCAGAAACTTTACTTGGTCATTAAATGCTATCTAGGGCAAAGAATGACATTAAAAGAAAAATCAATGTAAGCATTTAAGTGGGAGGGGGATGTGCTTTTGTGTAATCCCCTCCCCCCACTATTTATATTTAAATTCCTATTTTTTTCTATAAAAATGTTTCTGTTAGCTTCAGATTCATATGGTAGAATGTTTTGTATATTGAATAAAATCCACTGAACAGAATTCCCAAATCCAACAAATGTAGAGCATGATGTTCATTTGTCCTATAATTTAGAGTTTTGGAAAAAAAACCTGTACTATTCAGTATTTCATCAATTATCTGAAATAAGATGAGATTTTAGTTTGATCTATTGTGCTTTTGTTCTGTATTCTCAGTATGTTTTCCTGATGCCATAGATTAGAACATGTGTTATGTAAGGAGTAGGTAATCATTGTGGTAAATGTATATGTGGTATATAGTATAATAGAAAAACAATATGTGCTGAATTTACTAGCTATATATTAAATATGGTAAAATCTAGCTGTAATATTGCATTGATGGAAGGAATAGTATGTCAGATCTTGAATAGCAGCATCTAGATGCTGCATAATACGTAGAATATCCCTACTTAAAGAAAAATAGCAGGCATCAAAGTTGTTTTTTCCATTTTTCTGTTGCTTTCCTAAGTGCAGTTAAATATCATATCTCTTCCTTTGCATATACCTAAATATAAATTTTAAATTCCTACAGACATTTTGTCATACCTCAAGTTCTAAGTTACACATATTTCCAGGACAAGAAACATTATAATTAATGTAGAAGACTGGTTCACATATATTGTGAAGCAAATTGATCAGTCAGTTTATTCAATGGTTATTTACTCTCCTACTACTTCCAATTTCTTCCTGTTACATCTGTGACATTTTGAGCAAAATAATGGTCCACTGAAATCTGGAGATGTGCACCGGGGACTGGGCTACTTTAGTCTACTCTTTGGGAAGAATAGGCCAAACTGAGAGTATTAAGCAATATACATTAGTTCATTGCCAGCAGTTGAATGCTAATTACCTGAGAGCTGAGACACTTCTGTGCTCATCTGTTAGCCAGGAAGGGCAAGTTTATATATTGGTTCTCTGAGTGCTAGAGACTTCAATAGAAGAAATGTTACTTTCCAGAACATTATCTGGAAAGACTGAGGAAAAGAGTGTTCTCAGGCTTTTTTCTGTTTTACTTGATTAACTCTTAAATGTGGGCAGTGGAAGGGCTTTCTTCTGTAAGGGTTCTTAAGATTGAAGCTAAATAGAATCCTTTTATTTATCTTATCTCACATCAAACTGTTAGGCAAAAGAAATCAATAATACCATAAAAGCTAAACTTATTTTCTTATATATAAAGCTAATATTTTTAATCATCTGATTGTTCATTGCAGTGTGTATGTGTCTGTGTGTCTGGTCTATCTCCTGTGTTATTGCCAATGATGTATGTGAGTGAAAATTGATAAGCTTACAGGAAAGGTAAAACTAAAGTGGAAAAGACTGAAAAAAATCACCAGACAATCAAATTCCAGAACATAACTACAGCAGTGCATGAAGCTCTGTAACCCGTTCTTACTTATATTATTTTAAAAGGAAAGCTATATCAGATAATGGATATGTGTTTTGGAACTCTTGAATAATGATAATTTAATATGCCATTAGTATTTATGCTATCATTTAAGTATTTCAAATTTTAAATATTCCTTTTTCTACTTTTTTCCTGTTTTGTACTATATTATTATATCATTTTTATATTTAGTTATTTGTATTCTCTGTACTGGTGTTTATGCATGTTCATTTAGCCTGTCTTTGTATTGCAAGTGGGTAAGATTAAATGTGTAAAATTATTTATTATTTAAATAGTTTCTTTTACTGTATTACAGATGCCTGATGATTTCCTGGCCACTGAGATGTTTTGAAGGCTGAAATTTTCTTTCTAACAATGAATTGTTCTGTTCCTACTGATTGTGGAAGCTTCAATGTAATGTTTTCTGCCATCTTCATGACTGTTGGGATTTTATCCAATAGCCTTGCAATAGTAATTCTCATGAAAGCATATAAGAGGTTTAGGCAGAAATCAAAAGCATTATTTTTGTTTTTTGCCAGTAGCTTGGTTATCACAGATATGTTGGGCCATCTCATCGCTGGAACTAATGCATTATTTGGATATGCAAATGGGAAAAAATTGATCCGTGACGAATATTTTTGCAATTTTTTTGGTAACTGCATGGTGTTCTTTGGACTTTATCCTCTTTTTCTGGGCAGTGTGATGGCTGTGGAACGGTGCATTGGAGTGACAAAACCAATATTTCATTCAACAAAAATGACTTTTAATCATGTAAAAATGATATTGACTTTGGTGTGTCTTTTTGCTATTTTCATAGCTTTGCTGCCAATAGTGACAACAAAGAAGTATACACCTCAAGCATCAGACACCTGGTGCTTCTATCAAACACAGAAAATGAGAGATTGGGAAGACAGATTTTACCTCTTACTTTTTTCATGTTTGGGTTTGCTGGCCCTTGTTATTTCACTTTTGTGCAATGCTGTGACAGGAATTACACTTTTAAGAGTCAAATTTAATAGTCAACATAGACAGGGCAGATCTCATCATTTTGAAATGATCATTCAGCTTTTGGGTATAATGTGTGTCTCTTGCATTTGCTGGACTCCTTTCCTGGTAAGATCTTAACCAGTCAACCATTTCCATTTTCATGTTATATATTGCTTATTGTGTTCTAGGATAATATATCTCAAGATCTTGGGTTGAATATAATGATACAAACATTTTCTAACTGAAGGTGGAAGTTGACTAATATACCAAGCTTTCATAGGATGATTTAATGGAAGTTATGTTTTCTTTTATTTTTCTTTTTTATCTTAAAAATCAATTCCTTAGATAATGGGACTTATGGTGTTACAGGAAAGTGTGTTATATAAAAATGTAGAATATTTACCAAAGGATGCAAACAGTGAACTGCATCACAGCTTTGCTTTGAAGGGCTGTTCCATTTGAAGCTGTAATGAAATAATGTGCCCCTTGAAAGATCTACAGCAATATAGAAGGGAGTCCTAATATTTCTTGAAACAGTTATAAAGTTTTTCCCCCATCAAAGCAAAACTAAAATACAAGT
The DNA here is from genome assembly GCF_031021105.1 of Erythrolamprus reginae. NCBI lineage: Eukaryota > Metazoa > Chordata > Lepidosauria > Squamata > Dipsadidae > Erythrolamprus > Erythrolamprus reginae. Next base: position 92,165,844 of record NC_091952.1, read on the forward strand.
GACTATTTTGAATCCACCCATATCTTAAGTTTGTACTTACCTCTAAAGCAGTGATGACAAACCTATGGAATGGGTCCCACAGGTGGCACACGGAGCCATATCTGCTGGCACGCAAGCTGTTGCCCTAGCTCAGCTCCAACATGCATGTATGTGCTGGTCAGCTGATTTTTGGCTCGCACAGAGGCTCTGGGAGGGTGTTTCTGGCTTCCAAAGAGACTTGAGGGGATGGGGGAGGGCATTTTTACCGTCCCCTGGGTCCAGGGAAGCCTTTGGAGCCTGGGAAAGGCAAAACACGAGGTGGTCCCTGCCGGGGCTTTGACATGTTTATTTTTACGAGGTGGTCCCCGCCAGGGCTTTGATGTCATGGAGACGTCACTTTGACGTCACGCAGCATTCGGAGTTCAGGTTCAGTTCAGGTTCGGCCGAATTTTGCGTAAAAACTTGTTGAACCCGAACACTGTTGGGTTTGCCCATCACTATTCATCTGCACTACAGTGCTTTCTGACTACAAACTATAGTTTCATCATCTAAACAGTTTTGTTCTATTTATTCCAAGAGTGATCACATGCTATCCCTGACTAAATATGATATGGAACATTTTAAGACATTTCAGATTGACACTTGAGACAAATTAGACAAAGAGTTTAATGTTAGTTACATAAGCTATGGAAAAATATCTGGTACTTGGGAATCATTAGGGAATTGGGATTGTAGGAAGTCATTTTAAATTGCACATTATTGTTTTAATTAAAGTAAAAATAATCTAGCACTGTTTACATTATGGGAGAATAATCCACTATATTTTGACTTTCAGTGTTTAAATATTAAGCCATAAGGTGCATTAGAAATTCAATACCACTGAATCAATGAGGATTGGATAATAATGAAAACCTCCTAAGTCAGCAGTATTTTTTTTAATCGTCAGTGTGGATGGGGGTACATCATAAACAGTGTCTTTAAAGAATGTTCCGCAAGAAAAGAGTGATAATAAGAAGCAATATGTTTGTGCTTAGAAGAATTTGGCTGATAGCACCAAGTGGAAAGAATGTCCTGTTAAACTTTTTACAAGTCTATCCACAAAACATTATTATGATATGAATTAACTGTATGGAAAGAGCAACCATATCCAGCATATATGGAAATATGCAAGTTGTTTGATTAAAGAAAGCATAAAATATTTAATTGTTCAATATTTCATGATTATCTTAAACTTCTTAAATCATCACACTATAGTACTTTAATCATTCTTACTAAGGCTAATAAGATTTCAGATCAGGTCATAATGACAGAATTGCAAAAGTCACAATTACAATAGAAGTTTCAATTATAATAGAATTATCTGTTCAATAAATTATATCTGCTTTATAAAAACAGTTTTCTTTGGAAATCGGTTAATATTGTATAATGCAAAGATACGCAGTCAAGAGTTAATCTATATGTAGCACCAGTCATATTAAAATTAAGCATGTTCCAGTCGAATCAATCATGTCACAATAAGTTGTTTTACATAACTAGGTATTAATACCCACTATTACACTTTTAGCTTGAAACTACTAACTTGAAAAATAATTGAGTAATTCCATACTAGGTTTAAAAATCAAATTTTAATCTTGATTACATTATTAAAGTGACTGATTCAGGTTCCTTTTCTGTTACCTACTTATAAGCAAACCCTCTATATAATTCTTTTATCATGAACAGATTAACTTTTTCTATATGTAGATACATTTGGTCATAATCCAATAACAATTTGGAAGAACAGCAGTACCATAATGCATTGGACCTCTTAAATTCAAAAGGCCTAGCCTACTTAATACAAAGTAGAGTACTATATATAGGAAAGAGTACTGAACATAATTATCCTGTAATTGAAGGAAAATAACACGGGCAAAGAGTTCTATTTGTAGATGGACGATTTGTCAGTACTTAGAATGCTTGGTTTACAACTTGTTATCCTGATGTTAAGGATTTCATAAAGCATAGTCTGCTTTCATATTTAAGATTTCATTATATTTTTCTGGTATTATTTTAAAAATAATCATTTTTTTTTACAATAGCATTATTTCATTCTTCATTTTACATTTCTTTTTTTCTGCTAACCCACAAATATATTAAACCAAGCTTGCTTTACAGTTAATTACATTTTTTAAAGTTATTTTTTAGGCAATTGAAGCCTTTATTGAAAATTTCTATTCTTTTAAAAACCTGAGTAGAACACGTAATCGGCATGTTACCATTAGATGTTTTCTTACTTTGTTGCTTGCAGCAACTCAAGAGCACTTATTGAGAATCACATTTCATTCAGACAGGAAGAGATAATAATGTAAAAGTCTGTATATCTATGAGAAAAAAGTATTTAAAGAAACATCTTTAAGACAGCTCTTTCTGTAAGATTAAGAAAAAAGGAAAGGAACAAATATTAATTTTAAAAACTCTTTAAAAAAAGTCTATTATTCTTATTTCTTCAACTATCTGCTTCAGTTTAATATTTCCTGAAAGAGCCTTATTAGGTGCTTTCAAAAGAAAAACGAACTTTTCTTTTAGGAAGACATTTTTTCCTGTCAATACTCCACAGGATCTGACACTTTCTTCTTAATATTTTTTAAAGATTATTATCATTGTCGTACCCTTATTACTTTTTCACACTTCGTTTGCTTCATATCTTGGTAGAAAAAGAAAGTCTTTTGATTATCAATTCCATTAGAAGATTTTAAATACTAAATTTAATATTTTAAATATTAAATAAGAAAAAATATTTTCTTTAATTATGTATGGAACACATCCTCTAATAAATAGGTAATTCTTTAATATTTTTGCCAATTCATAAATATTGCTTCTGAATTAGTATTGGGCTTTTTGTACCTTTTAGGCTCATCTGGAATCATGTAACTAGTAATAATTTCCTCCCTATGAACTGGCTTTATTTATTAATTAATTAATTGATTGATTTGATTTGATTTATATTCCTTCCATTTTTCAATCTGCCTCTCATTTTGATCATAGTTAAGTTAAGTTTAAGTGAGCAGTTTTCTAAAATGTCTTACAGGAAAATTACTTTAGTAGAATTACTTTGGAAACTATTTAATGTAGACCTGCAACTAACTCTCTTTTGAATGTCAAAAAACCAAAGCAATATGGTTAAGTATTTGCTTATGAAATCTGTGGAATTAAAATGCTTACTGCTTAGAGCAAAGCCTTATTCATATCATAATCAGTGATTTTTTCCCCAGTACACAAAGGGTAGTGGGAAGTAATTACTTTCATTCATTAATAGCATGTTATTTTAAATATATACCCCACCCAACCAGGGGTGGGCTCCATCTGGAACGCTAAATTGGGCTCGCTGTCGTGGCTCATGAGTGCTTGCGGGGCCAGTGCAATTTTGCTTCTGCAACTGTGTAGATAGCAAAATTGCGCACAGAGCCGCAGGTGCGCCTGTTTTTCAGCATGCGCGGAAGCAAAAAACCCTCACCAAAATACAGGCGCAACTGCAGCTCCATGTGCGATTTTGCTATCCACAGATGCAAAAGCAAAATCGCGCTGGCCCTGCAAGCACTCACAAGCAGCGGTGGCGAGCCCAATTTAGCGTTCTGGCTAGTAGCCCACCCCTTCCCCCAATTTGGATGGTATAGAGTAGGAGTCCCTGAACCGCTGTCCAGCACTGGCCCATGGCATGCCAGAAACCGGTCTGCGCAAACAAGGAAAGCCCCGTCTGCAGAATGTCGGCATCATGCAAAACCATGGCTTCTCTCGTATAATGAAAACCTCCATGGAATTGGTCCCTGGTGGCCCAAAGATTGGGGGAGGGGCATTGGTATAGAGATGTTGAACCATTTGTAAACACTAGATTCTCTGTGTTTGTACAGATATTAACAGAGATTGTAAATTGTAATTGTATAATTACAATTGCATTGAAAATTTTATATAAAAATGCATATCTTATGCATATAAAGATAATTTGGCCAATGGCAGTATTTTTAATGAGAATAATGAAAATCACTGATTTTCCTATGCCCTTAATATTTATTATTGCTGTTTTTATGGATATATTTTTTTATAATAAGAAAATTACAGGGAATTATATTCCCTGTAATTTTCATTGTATAATTTACAATTATACAATTGTATATAATTTACAGACCCATGATAGTTTCCTTTAAAAATGTTACTCTGTCTCACCATAACAGACCTATTAATATTAATACAATGCAATATTTTTAAAGAGTATGGCTCAAAACTAATGGCACAGGTGGCCTCTCTGCACCCCTCTAAAGTTGTATCTTTGGACAATCCAAATTTGATTGGATTGTGGGTGATTCGACCGTTAGAGGTGTTGATTTGGGACAGAGCAAGGATGTGGTGAAGGTGCTGAGGTGTCTCCCAGGGGCCACTGCCAGCAGGGACAGGAGGCGGATTACAAACATTGTTAAGACTGTGAGTAAATGTAATAACGTTGATGTGGTGGTGCATCTTGGCACAAATGATTTGTCCCAGAGAAATGTTAATGTAGTAAAAAGAGATTTTCAATGTCTAAGTGTGGAGCTGGGTAAAATAACTGATTCAGTGACTTTCTCAGAGGTGTTACCGGTTTGTGGCTAAGAGGATAAAACAACGTGTATCAGAGAGTTTAATGTGTGGTTAAGGCAGTGGTGTAAAGCTGAAGGTTTTGGCTATGTAAGTCATGATGTCAGTAGGTGGTCTAATTGGGAGTTGTTTAAGAGGGATGGTTTGCATCCATCATACAGAGGTACCCAGGTGCTCGGTGAGGAATTCAGAACTTTTTTGGACAGGCATTTAAACTAGGTAAAGGGGACAGAGATGTAACTGATGTGGGTGATTTCTGTCCCCGACCAATGAGGATAAAGCAGTTTTTGGAAGCTTATGAAAAGGGAGCTGCAAATAATATAGATGTAGTTGTTGATGATAAGGGGCAAACAAATAACGAAAATAATGTTCTTCGGGTAATGTGCACAAATGCTCGAAGCTTGAGCAACAAGCTCTGTGAATTAATGGCCATAATATCTAGAGATAATTTGGACCTGGTTGCCATAACTTAGACATGGTTTAAGGATTCTAATGAATGGGAAATATCCATACCAGGATATACACTGTATAGGAAGGATAGAATAGAGAGAAGGGGAGGTGGAGTAGCCATTTATATTAAAGAAAGTCTAAAAACAACACTAATTCAAAATACGTGTCAAGATCTAGAGACTCTCTGGATTTGCATGCAAAATAAAGAAGGTTCTGTCATTAGAATTGGGGTGATCTATAGGCCTCCAGGGCAATCCAAGGAATATGACAACAAGATGGTGGATGAAATTACCCAAATGGCAGTAAAGGGAGATATTGTGGTTATGGGTGATTTCAACATGCCTGATGTTGACTGGAATATCCCCAGTGCCCTTACATGCAAAAAAGTAAGAATATAGTAGAGGCCTTTACAGGAGCAGCTCTGGCACAGCTGGTTAAGACACCAACTAGAGGGGAGAATATTCTAGATTTAGTTTTTACGAATGGGAATTGGGTTTCAGATGTCAAGGTGGGAGAAAATTTAGGTTGCAGTGACCATCTATGTTTGTGGTTTGATGTAAAAACTCATTGTGAGCAATCCTATAATGCAACCAAAGTATTGGATTTCAGAAAAACAAATTTTAATGCAATGGGAGAATATTTAGATAATGAATTACAGGGGAGGGATAAAATGGCAGGAGCGAGCATCCAGTGGACTGTATTAAAAAAGGCCATCTTAAAAGCCACTGGACTGTATGTAAGACAAATAACTAAAGGTAAAAGGAAGAAGAAACCGCTATGGTTTAGCAATGATGTAAGGGCTATAGTCAATGAAAAAAAGGCTGCCTATAGGAGGTATAAAGAGTCTGGAAGTATAGCTGATAGGGAGGTATATAAAATGAGACAGAAGGAGGCGAAACAGATAATATATGCTGCTAAAGCCTCAAAAGAGGAAGAAATTGCCAAATCTGTAAAGAAGGGGGATAAAACCTTCTTCAGATATATTAATGATAAGAAGAAGAAAAACTGCGGCATCACGAAGCTTAGTACCGGGAATAATACATGCATTAATGGGAATAAGGAGATCGCTGACCATTTCAATAGCTACTTCTGTTCAGTTTTCTCAAAAGACACCTTACAAAATAATACTATAGAGGGATATAGCATTGCTTCCAGCTGTACGGATTCAGCTCCAGTGATCTTAGAAGCCGATGTCTTAGAAGAACTTGAACGATTAAAGATAAATAAGGCAATGGGTCCAGATGGCATCCACCCCAGAGTTCTTAAAGAACTCAGATCTGTCATTACTACCCCCCTGACTGATTTGTTTAACCAATCCTTGTTAACAGGAGAAGTTCCTGAGGATTGGAGAATGGCCAGTGTTATGCCTATTCACAAGAAGGGCAGTAGAGAAGAAGCTGGTAACTACAGGCCAGTTAGCTTGACATCAGTTGTAGTTAAAATGATGGAGACTCTACTCAAAAAGAGGATAAATCAGCACCTAAAAAACAATAACTTATTGGACCCAAATCAGCATGGCTTTACTGAAGGCAAATCATGTCAGACTAATCTCATTGATTTCTTTGACTATGTCACAAAGGTGTTGGATGAAGGTGGTGCCGTGGATATTGCCTACCTGGACTTCAGCAAAGCCTTTGATACGGTTCCACATAAAGAGCTGATAGATAAATTAGTGAAGATTGGACTTAATCCCTGGATAGTTCAATGGATTTGCAGCTGGCTGAAGCGTAGACATCAGAGAGTTATTGTTAATGGCGAGTATTCTGAGCAGAGTCAGGTTACAAGCGGTGTGCCACAAGGGTCTGTTCTGGGTCCTATTCTTTTTAATATATTTGTGAGTGACATAGGGGAAGGTTTGGTAGGGAAGGTTTGCCTATTTGCCGATGACTCTAAAGTGTGCAATAGGGTTGATATTCCTGGAGGCGTCTGTAATATGGTAAATGATTTAGCTTTACTAGATAAATGGTCTAAGCAATGGAAACTGCAGTTTAATGTTTCCAAATGTAAAATAATGCACCTGGGGAAAAGGAATCCTCAATCTGAGTATTGTATTGGCAGTTCTGTGTTGGCAAATACTGTACTTCAAAAGAAAAGGATTTAGGGGTAGTGATTTCTGACAGTCTCAAAATGGGTGAACAGTGCAGTCAGGCGGTAGGGAAAGCAAGTAGGATGCTTGGCTGCATAGCTAGAGGTATAACAAGCAGGAAGAGGGAGATTATGATCCCACTATATAGAATGCTGGTGAGACCACATTTGGAATACTGTGTTCAGTTCTGGAGACCTCACCTGCAAAAGGATGTTGACAAAGTTGAACGGGTCCAAAGACGGGCTACAAGAATGGTGGAAGGTCTTAAGCATAAAACTTATCAGGAAAGACTTAATGAACTCAATCTGTATAGTCTGGAGGACAGAAGGAAAAGGGGGGACATGATCGAAACATTTAAATATGTTAAAGGGTTAAATAAGGTCCAGGAGGGAAGTGTTTTTAATAGGAAAGTGAACACAAGAACAAGGGGACACAATCTGAAGTTAGTTGGGGGAAAGATCAAAAGCAACATGAGAAAATATTATTTTACTGAAAGAGTAGTAGATCCTTGGAACAAACTTCCAGCAGACGTGGTAGATAAATCCACAGTAACTGAATTTAAACATGCCTGGGATAAACATATATCCATCCTAAGATAAAATACAGAAAATAGTATAAGGGCAGACTAGATGGACCATGAGGTCTTTTTCTGCCGTCAGACTTCTATGTTTCTATGTTTCTATGATGATAGCAGACAAAGATATCTGGGAGGTCTTTCCCTGTCATGGGACTTCTGAGGCGCCCATTTCAAAGTTGTCAGCAACCTTCACTCTGACGGCTGCCGAGCTCCGCAACCCGTCTCCAACTGCAACAGTTGACCCTAGTGTCCGAAATCTAATAGTCATTGCAATAAAGCAAGGTATTGAGGTGGTCTCTAACAGAGGGACTGGTCCATGGCTTCAACCACTGATGTGGCTGGACCTTCTGCCCCAGACTATCCCTCAGAGTATGGTGAATGTACAGGTGGCGATTATGACCAATGCTCACGGTAGTCTCACTCTGACCTAGAAGAGGGTGAGTTAGATCTGGACCTCTCTGAGGATCAGGGGCCTGCTCCCGACCCCCCTGTCTAGTCGGGCCTGCTTCATCCCAGTCTATTCAATTCACTTTTGTTTAAAGCTAAGAAGGAGGCCAATCTGGGAGCCCCTCTCTAAGCCATCTGATGACAACTTTGCTAAGGACTCCCTCTTTGAGGAGACCACCTCAGAAGGAGAGATGATACTGGCTCGTCCACTCTTTGAGGAGGCTGTCAGGCACCAATGTCTCTCTCCCGACTTAGGGTCCCAATAGTTTGGACAAATGATACTTCAACGTGACACCATATCTGACAACATTTACAACTGCCTCCTGTGCGTGTCCCGGAGTCAGCTTTGTACTTATTGAATGACAGGCCAGGGGAATTTGATGAGCTGCTGTGGCCAGAAGACTGGAGGGCAAAGCAGATGCCCCAGAAAGCCCACCAAGCAGTTGCCCGGGGACTTATGCAGTAGCAAGAAGGATGCACTGGCTGCACAGCTGGCAGTCAGTCCCGCACCACAAGTGGCGTCTGCTCCCTATAAAGTCCAGCTGTTTGGAGAGATTTTGGATCCCATTGTGATAGAATCCCATGATAAGAGAAAGATTCTCCTTCCTACTTCTGTAAGGGCTTCTTTCACCCCACCACTTAAAATAGATGCCCCTTTCGGACCCCAGACCAGGGGACAGGGTTCGGCAGATTTCAGGGGTAGTATGACATCAGAAAGAGACAGACCCCAGATAGGTCCTGCAGAGACAAACAATAGAGGTGGCCCATTTGAGGCACAGGTGATTGCCCCTGCCGGCATGCTAGGTAATCCCATCCCAGACCCTCCCATTGGGGATCAGCTAGCACTTTTTGCTAGCAGATTGGAAGAAACTACAACCGATGCGTGGGTTAGGGAGACCATTCAAAGCGATTCAAAATGTACACATCTTAAGTGACATAAGGAAGGTGGATTTCCTCACTTTGATTGACCTCACTGAGGCTTATCTGCACATACCAATTCAGTATAAATTTGGACAAGAATCATCTGTCCAAATCATCTGTCCACTAGACTGACCCACTTAGGAGCCATTGTTGATGGCTCCTATAGCCATTCAGATGCTTTTGCATGTTGACTTCTGCCCTCTGTTCTTTCCAGTCAAACAATAACTAGTTGGCTCCATAAAAAGCTAAAGTATGAAGAAAAAGAAGAATGGGGAAAAGGATTAAGTGCTAGCTGCTAGTCCTATTTTGGGCGGTCCCTCTTTGACCAGTTGTAGGATCAATGCCTCTAGCAGGTATTCTATGCATCACCATGAAAGTGATGGAACTGGTAGCCATACTGAAGGGGATCTCATTCTCTGTGTTCCAGGATACACCCATGAATTCAGATGCCTAGATTTTAATGTTTAAAGCTATATAGCTAACATTTGCCTGACACTTGTCTGTGTTATATGCCTTAATTACATCATAGTTTGATGAATCAATGTGTTTTATAGTGAGATGTAAAGATGTTAACCTTGAGCTAGTGAGATTTGAACTGCTGATCAGCAGATCTAGCAGTCAGCTTTAGTGACCTGCAGTACTGCACTGCGCCACCTTGGCTCATAGGGACATTGTACAGTATTTCAGTATGCTCCATTTTTAAATCTTTGAAACTGATACCATGAGTTCATTGTTATTCTTTACCACATCAATTTGAGATTGGAAACTCCTCCTATCTTCAGGATCCTTTGGAAAAAAGTCTTTGTTTTTCTATGCCTGTTTCAATCTTTGACATCTGTAGAGATGTTGTCATACTTCTAGCAGTTGTCTGAATTAAGACAGCTGATTTTATTTATTTTTATTATGAGGAAAAATAGTAATCTTTTCAGATAAATGTAGAGCAGTTGAGAGTTGATAACTATTCTTCCTTACAATTCTGTTTATTATAATTCAATTAGAGAGTGCTTCTTTTAGTTCCTATGAGGGTTCACTTACTTGGACTACGTGAAAGTATCTCCTGTGGAGTAACTTTGCTATCTCTATGTAAATGCTGGTCATCATAGCTGTTTACCATCATGCAAAATACAAATTACTGAGCTGAATACTATAACCAGGCATATTTATATTAGTTTTTATTATGGCTTTAATTTTCCTGACATATTTCCAAATAATTTTAAAAGTAAGATTTCTCTAGATTATTTATTTTCATAGATACATATGCATTTTGGGATCAGTTAGAAAGCCAGATATTGAACAGTTAATAGTCTTTTATTTAGATTGTTAAAACCGATCATTGATTTTAATTGCTTTTTGGTAGGCTTTTTGTCTCTGTATAGCTTCAGTCATAGGACTCTGAAATTTCATCCAAAGTCTTAGAGAGTAAGGAAGATGACTTTGAGAGAAATATTCAGCAACCATGATATAGGCCAGGGGTGTCAAACTTGCATCATCACGATAGTGTCACATGATGCATTGCAACTTTTTGTCCTTCAATAAACTGGGTGTGAGCATGGCCAGTGTGTGATGTACCTGGCCTGTGGGCCACAAGTTTGACAGCCCCGATCTAGGCAAAGAGGTTGAAACATTTTTTTTAAATTGAGAAGAATGACAAAAAGTGGCTCAGACAGATGCCTTTGTATAGCACAATCATTCATTCGTTTGTTTGTTCAATCATTCATTCATTCAATTTTTATGCTATTTAGCTGTGCTTATAAATGAACGGAATGATAATTTATAGCTATTATGTGGAATCGTTAGATAATACAATTTCTCCTTACAAAGTTTTTCAAACTATATTCTATATTTTCAGTGGCCTGACTCTTAACAGTAGGGTAACCTTTATGCCTGTCAGAAATATATAACTATTTAATTATAATAAGCTATCATTGTGTAGATTTGATGCACAAAAGTACAAATTGGGGGAAATGGCATTTGCAAATAACTTCAAATGAACAAAATGGAAAAAATTGTAAGAAAGAAGAATGTAGAAGTTAAGAGTAAAGCAATATTGAAAGGGTCAATATTAGAAATAAACGCAAAAGATAATTATAGGAACATAATTCAGATATATATGCAGCATCATACTATATTAACTTTTCTTCATCTGATACTAGTTCCAAAGCATATGATCTTTTTTCAAAAATAGATTTGACTCTTTATATCAACTTTAATATTTAATGGATTAATTTTTAATTTATGATAGTTCAAATCCAGAATCATCTTTATAAAAATATCTGAAGTGGTTCCAGATATTCTAATTTTACTGTTTTACTGTTTTTACCACTACATCATCATCATCATCATCATCATCATCATCATCATCATTTATTAGACTTGTATGCCGCCCTTCTCCAAGGGCATGTATTATTGTTTAAAATAGTAATATATTTTTACCTTTTTTCTGATGAATAATAGAATTTATTTCATTTTGTAGGTAATCATGGCCATTATTGGAATAAATGGAAATTTCTGCCATGAAACAGTATCCTGTAAAACTATAATTTTTGCTCTTCGAATGGCAACCTGCAATCAAATATTGGATCCATGGGTATATATTCTTTTGAGAAAAGCTGTTCTTAAAAAATTGTATGAGATTGCTAGAAGATTTTGTGGAGTACACATTAATTTGTCTACATGGGAACTCAGTTCCATTAAAAATTCTTTAAAAGTGGCAGCAATTTCAGATTCACCAATTAGTTCCAAGCTGTCAAACCAAAAGATTAGTATAAGAGTACCATAAAGCGAAGCACATAAAATAAAGGTTTTTGATTGTTGTGTACATTGAAACCCAAGAAGTGGTTTCAATTATAGATATGTCTCAATCTGGAATTACTACTACAAAATGTTTGACTTGTGAATATAAATAATATTTATTTTTTCGGGGGGGGGGGGGAGGGAGAGGCCATGCGCAGCCATATTCTAGTACCAAATACAGGTAATTCTGAACTTACAAGAGCTTGTTGAGTGACTGTTCGAGTTACAATGGCACTGAAAAATGTAATTTATGACCATTTTTCATTGCAATAGCAATAGCATTTAGACTTATTTACTGCTTCACAGAGCTTTCCAGCACCCTCTAAGCTGTTTACAGAGTCAGCCTCTTGCCCCCAACAATCTCAGCCCTCATTTTATCGGCCTCGGAAGGATGGAAGTCTGAGTCAACCTTGAGCATGATGAGATTTGAACTGCCAAGCAGCAATCAGCAGAAGTAGTCTGAAGTACTGCATTCTAACCACTGTGCCACCATGACTCATAGTTACAACTTTTGCAGCATCCACATGATCATGATCAGATGTTTGACAACTAAATCATATTTATGACCTTTGCTGTGTCCCAGGGTCATATGATCTCCTTTTGCGACCTTCTGACAAAGTCAAAGGGAAAGCCAGGTTCATTTAACCACCAGGTTGTTGTCTACTGCAGTGATTCACTTAACACCCGTGGCAAGAGAAGTTACAAAGTGGGGCAAAACCTACTTAACAAATGTCTCACTTAACAATAGAAATTTTGGCTCCACTTGGACATAAGCTGAGAACTACCTGTATTTCAGGAATTTCTAAAATAAAAAAGGGACAAAATGATGATTATACTTAAAATTAGGAAATAAAAATGTTAAAAACTTCAATATAAATAAGATGACAGTGGCTATGAAACAATTTTGAATGAAGTAGAGATTTAAATGTTTGAGGTTTATGTTAAAATGAACCTTTAAAACGTCATCAAATGTAAATGCTTAACAGCACAATTAAAATAGATTGTTCTATTGGAATCTTTAGCTCTGTTGGATTTGATGACAATATGCATACATATGTGACAGAATTTAGAGACTAGTGTTTCCAAACATCATAACTCTTGAGCAGTAGTATTTTGTTAACACTTCAGGTGGGAGTAGAATGAAACTGGCCAATCATGAAAAGCTAGATAATTACCGTAAGTAACTTAGTGTTAAATTTTATAATGGATGTGCAGTGAAATTATGTGAAAAGCATTAATTTTGTAAATGTTCCTTGTCTTGCTAGTATAAAGCTTTTGTTATTTTGGCAAATATTTTATCTAAGTGTTATAACATCTAAATGAAATAGCCCTGCATTTTGTATTTTCTGAGCAGAAACAAATTTATATAAATTGGTATAACACAATAAATTAATTGTGTAATCTGAAAATTCCACGGTACAACTTTAATGGTTACTAAACAAATTGGATGTTAAACTATATTGATACTTTGAATAATAGTCATTTGATTATACAATTCCTTCCAAAGTATTGTGTTTAAGGCTACAGTCAAATCACATGAATGTATAGAAAATTTGTATAATATTATTATATATCAAATGTTAATTTAGGTTTAATTTTACTGTTATATATTATCTCATCTTATCCTTTGCGGGCTCATCTTATTAATATATACACAAAAGTTAAATACTTGCTGGTTTTATTGAAAGTAGGTTCAGGCAATATTAATGTAAAGATTACATCATTCTTGATTTGAGCTAAATAAAAGAATGCATTTCATTTAGTTTAAATGATAATACATGTTAAATGTAAAAGACATTAAATATGCACAATAAACTTAATTTTCAATACACAAAAGATTAAATGGAAGCTTTTTATACATATTAATATATTATTAAATTAACAGCTTATTAAATTGGTTTACACATGTATGAATACAGGCTCTTAATAGAATGTATATATATGTTCTCTCTGGCTCTCTCTCTTTCTCTTTCTCTCAGTCATAGAGCTTAGCTGCAAATTGTTAAAAATTAGCATCATTTCATTGTTTACATATAGCTGCAGATAGTTTTGTATAAAATGTCTGTATAAATTTACAGAACAGAATAACAGAGTTGGAAGGGACCTTGTAGGTCATCTAGTCCAACCCCTCATCCAAGCAGGAGACCCTACATAATTTCCAGATACAGTAGAACCTCTGGTCACGAACTCTTCTGACCATGACCCAATCGGGTCCTGACCTAAAAATCCACAATCCCCCCCGCGGCCAATTTTCCTTTCCATGCCATATTTCCAAAATTAGGTTTGGGTCATGACCAAATCGGGTTGCGACCAAAGCTATGGAATGAATTATGGTTGTGTTGTAAATGGTTTAGTTGTAGTAAGGATCCCAGGTAATCAAGTGCCCAGGATTTTTCTTCACTTGCATTATACTGGTGCTTTCTTGAAAAAACAAAACTGGTAAAGATAATAATATTGTAGAATTTTACAGAATGAAATCAGTGTGCTAAAGAATGCCAGTTTTGCTATTGCTATTATCAGCCTATACTATAATATTTTATTACTATTCATGTCTACATCCTGGTTACCCAAAAGAATTATAGGCAGTGTTAGGTATACAAGAGAGAAATAAAGAGAAAATGCAAAGCTTTATTAATGGTTTTTTAAGTTTAGGCCTGTAACCTACCATACTAAATTAACTGCACCAGTTACATAAGCGTGTCTATTTTTATGTTCCAGAAAAAGCTCTTAATTGTTGAAGTATAAAGCTGGTGAAAGATAATTCCTAAATTGCAGGTGTGACAATGATAATGTAATGAAATGTTAATGTTTAGAAAAATGAAGAAATATAACAATGTAGAGAATATGCAAATCATTTTGTTATCATTTCCAATTATGTGTAGCTTTCTTGAATAAATATCATCATCTGGTATTAGGATAGAGCAGGGGCATACAAATCCAATAAACAAACAAACAAACAAACAAACAAACAAACAAACAAATAAATAAAAAAATAAAAAATAAATATCCAATAAATAAATAAGCGCACCATTGTGCCTACCGTCCCTGTCCTATTGTCTACTTTTTATCATTACTTATCTAATGTTTTATATGTACAAATTATCACCCTATAATTGTTTGACAAATAAATAAATAAATAAAATAAATTGATATATAAAGAGCAAGATTACAGTTCAGTAATGGAGCATGTATTTATGCATGGAAGGTATTAAATTTGTAGTATCTTCAGGAAAGGCTGGAAAGAGCCCTTTTCAAAGATTTGCCAATTACTGTTAATATAATCAATACTAAACTAGATGGACCTCAAATCTGACTAGATCTAAGAAACCCTCTAATCTATAACATATGTTCCTATAACAGATTGATGTTATCGTTATACAATACAACTGAGCCCCTTCCCCTTGCTTTATGTTTGAAAGTAGACTTTTGAAGATAAAGTCCACTCCACGGCATTACTATGTTATATCCAATTTACCGGTACATAAGAATATTTCTATTTATTCAGTGGTACTTCCCCTCTACAGTACTTAGCCAATGCATCCTGCAAGTCTCTTCTGGGGTGCTCTCCAATTTGTTGGAATAGTTTTGGGAGAGGGAAAGAAATGGTTCCAGAAGAATAAGTTCTCTTATGGATTTTATTCCTTCATTAACTGTTTTGAACAAAATTTGCCTAGTGGGTTAGGTTAGTCTCAGTGACTATGACTGATGCTCAACAATAATGTTGTGGAAATCTTCACAAATGAAAAGAATAAATGATACTTAAATTTGTAGGTTTGGAGATGGGGTGTCAAATGAATAAATACTGTAAATTGTATGTATTTTTTCATTTTGGCTGTATTATTTTTATTCTGTGTGTATATTTCTATTTATAAATTGTATAAAAAATAAATTGTATAAAATATATGTATGTATGATCTAGTGCCTCATTAAATTTATTATAATGTGCCTTTATTGTTATGATGTGCTTGGAATAGCAAGGGAGAATCCCAAATGCTGAAAAAAAAGTCATACTGTGAAAGTTACAGAAGTATTACTAGGAATATTATTGGCGACTGTATGGTTTCAGTATTTCAAGGTGATTCTGCTAACTTTTTGTGGTTGCAAATAAAGCTATTTAATATTTCCTCCTTTTGCTGTTTTGTTCTTGGAAATGTAGAACAAAATGAACATAACACTATTACGTTCCACCAGACTTAGGTAGAACATTTGATCATCTGAATTCCTTTTTCTGTACCTTCTTCACTCAACTGGACAACTTTTAAGAATATCCAAAGAACGTACATGTCCAATACACATACCAAAATCTTCTCAGAGTTCTCTAATAAATATATTAGAGAAAAAGATTCTAGCCAAGTCTTGAATTTTTGATTTTCCATGTGCGGGGAGGTAAAGTAATACCTCATGATACGAACTTAATTGGTGCAAGGAGGAGGTTCGTAAGACGAAAAGTTCGTAAGACGAAACATTGTTTCCCATAGGAAACAATGTAAAGTCAATTAATCCGTGCAACCAAAAAACCCCCCGCAAAAAAACGGCTTTCCGGCTGTTTTAAAAGGTGACAGCCGGCCTGGGGGGCTTCCCAGCACCCCCCCCGAACCCGGGTTTGGGGTTCGGGGGGGTGCTGGCAAGCCCCCCAGGCCGGCTGCGACCTTTTAAAACACCCGTGCCGCTTCGCAGCTGTCTCCTGAAGCCGAACGCGGAAGTTTGGCTTTGCCGTTCGGCTTCAGGAGACAGCTGCGAAGCGGCGCGGCTCTTTTAAAAGGTCGCAGCCGGCCTGGGGTGCTTGCCAGCACCCCCCCGAACCCGGGTTTGGGGTTCGGGGGGGTTCTGGCAAGCCCCCCAGGCCGGCTGCGACCTTTTAAAACACCCGCGCCGCTTCCCATCTGTCTCCTGAAGCCGAACGGCAAAGCCGAACTTCCGTGTTCGGCTTCAGGAGACAGCTACGAAGCGGCGCGGGTGTTTTAAAAGGTCGCAGCCGGCCTGGGGGGCTTGCCAGCACCACCCCGACCCCGGGTTCGGGGGGGTGCTGGCAAGCCCCCCAGGCCGGCTGCAACCTTTTAAAAGAGCCGCGCCGCTTCGCAGCTGTCTCCTGAAGCCGAACGGCAAAGCCGAACTTCCGCGTTCGGCTTCAGGAGACAGCTGCGAAGCGGCGCGGGTGTTTTAAAAGGTCGCAGCCGGCCTGGGGCTTGCCAGGAACCTCCCGAACCGAACCCGGGGTTCAGCCAAATTTTGCCTCTTCTTACGAACTTTGTTTGAGTTACGAACCGGCATTCGGGAGGCTTCTGGGAAGCCCCGCCGCCCGGTTATTACCTTTTAAAACAGCCGCGCGGCTTCCCAGCTGTCTCCGAACGCAGGTTCGTAACTCGAAAAAAGTTCGTAAGAAGAGGCAAAATTTTGCTGAACCCCGGGTTCGTATCATGAGTTGTTCGTAAGACGAGGGGTTCGTATCTTGAGGTACCACTCTATTTTATATAGAGCATTAAACTCTAACCCCTTTAAAGATAATAAGAGTCTCTTGATATTTATTTTCTCTTTACTCACTTTCACTTAATAGATTACATCTAACACACATGTGGTTTCCTCATAATCGGGACCTTATTGAACCAGGCTATGGAATACCTGTCTATTTTGAATCAATTATGTATGAACTCTGAGAAATTCTGGAGATTTGAATTGTGTTCTTATCTTCGGAAAAACGAAGATAGATAAAAGGGGAACCACAAGAATCAATCCTGAAATCTTTACTCTTCAGTTTGTTCTTTTAACCAGTAGTGTAAAGAGAATGCTTTCAAAATTAGTGATGACAAAAAAATGGATGCAATAACCCTAGAAGACAAAAATAAAATAAATCTTGATAAATTAGTAAACTAAAAATGATGGCATGAAGTGCAGTGAAGAAATTGCAATCTTTTTCACTTAGGAAACAAATTGATATATAAGATATCAAATATCTGGTTTGCTAATAGTTTTGAAAAAGAAAGTAATTGGTTGTAATCTAAACCGAGTCACCAATTCAATGTAGCTAAATGCAATTTAAAAAACAACAAAAATAGTATATTTTCTAAATCATGGGAAGTCATTATTTTTCCATTGTGTTTTGATCAAACTTCGTGTCAAGTTTTAGTGTCCATTTTTGGGCAAAACATTTTAAGAGATTCAAAGACAAGCAGGTTTAGAAAGGAAAATTCCAATCTAATTTAATGTATGGTAAGTTAAATGAAATGGATTGCATAAAACCAAAAGATTATTCCCCCTTTTTATGTTATTTCTTTTTATGTTTTATTAAAAGAATTGCTTGGAAGCTGTTAAGAGATTCCTTGAGGGTCACATGCAAAGTGTAAGTAACCTAGTAGTATGCACAATCCCCAGGCCAGACCTGGCATGAACAGAGACATCCCAATTCTTTCTTAAGTGATATGTTTATTAGGATCCAAGCAAAGATGAATTCTTCCATAAGGCTGGGAAAGGAATATGTACAAGATTTCAGCAAGCATTTATACTTTATTTGATTGCATAAAGAAAGAAAACACATGAAAGGAAACTCATGGAGCAAAAAATATCAAAATACCCTTATCACTTCCTCTCTATTAGTAAACAGCAATTTCAGCAATGTTTATTTAAAGAAACTATTGTAATTTCCAGAGAAGCCATACCAATTTCCTTTTAAAGACTTGTTGCTGTCTCAGCTACCTCCGACACATCTTAACACACTCGGGCATCTGTTTCCCAATTAATGCAATTCAACATAGGAACTTTCATCAAGATCACTATTAATAGCCTGACCAACACTAGAACCTCAGTTTTGGACAGTTTAGATTTATGATTAAATGCAGCAGGTTTGTTCACTCGGGTATCCAAATATTTAGTTATGATGTTTCCCTTGGTTTCTGTTTCTACATCAAACACATTTCAGCCATTAAGCATTCCTTCTCCATAGTAGGTGGAGCTAGTCTCCAAGGATGGGAATGACACTGACAATAGCCAGTCCGGACTGAGTTCGGAAACTTCAAATCGTCCAAAATGCAGCCGTGTTTGTGGTTATGGGCCTTCCAAGGCATGCCCATATTTCACCATCACTCCGCAGACTGGATTGGTTGCTGATTAATTTCTGGACACAATTCAAAGTATTGGTTATGACCTACAAAGCCCTACAGATTACCTCCGAGACTGCCTTCTGCTATATTTTAGCTGAAACCTAGGGAAGGTTGCCTTTCAAAGGAAAAACATCTACTTCATGTGCATGAAGTTCCAGACTCAATCTGTGGCTTGGAAAGATCTTTCAAGGCCCTTCCCTGAAAATACAACAATACTCAGTAAAGGTAGCACTGAACAAGGCAGATCAATGATTTCACTTTTTGGCTGGGTTAAAATGTAATCCACAAAGAATGGGGTAATGTGCTTTGTTTAAGTCAAAGACAAAGACACCGTAAAATGTCATACTACTGAAGCAAAGCAGGACAAGATAGGGCCCTGATCTAAATCCGCCCTGAGTTGCTTGATAATGAGATTGATAGCATATAAATTTAATAAACAAATAATAAATAATGAATGGATTTTGTATTGGAATGACCACAATCATTATGCATTATTATAAGTAAACTAGACTTTTTTCTTTGGCTTTTTCAACAAATCCTTGTAGTGTTCTATTTTCAGGTTATTAAGATGTGCTTCCTCAGAATTCTAAATATTACCTCTTTCCTAAATACAAAGAACAGTTAATGCATGTTTGTGATTTCTGTGCTACTGGCACGTACTTCCAGCTTCCTCTGAACTATCTGCATTCATTAGTGTTCTTGGAAAACTATTTTATGAAGGTCAAGGGTGGGATGTTTTAGTGCCCTGGTTTCTTGTTCCATTGTTAAACTTACATAAGTACTTAACTTTCTGCTTGCTTAATAATTTATTTCAGTGCTATATTATTAGGTCTGAAATGTTTTTTTAACTGGCTTCACACCGAGAGCTTGACAATTAAAATCCTAGAAGTATGCTTGGCTTTAATACTAAATATAGAATATAAACCCTGTTGTGTCCAAAATAATCTACAAAGGAAAGAACTAGATTTATTGGAAACTGGCTAATACAACAAACTCTTCTTTATGTTATATCTAGTTAATATATTTTCTTGGAAGACTGAATATAGGGAACATGAAAGGTTGGGAAGAAAGCCAATGATTATAGTCTTTGTGTACTTAAAAATGTACTTGACTGAGGCCGATATTCAAAACTGATTATACTAATTAAGCTAGAGACCATTATACTGATTAGCCTCAGAGCACTCTTGAAGAAACACATCTGTTATATAATTGTAAGAAAAGATATTATCTTTATTAATCCAAAATCAGTTTAATGATTAAACGGAAAATACTACCCATAGCCCAGGATAGTTTTAAGGTATCAGTTGAAATCTTTGTCTTTGAGATAACTAGGATTTGGGCTTCTTTGCATTTTAATTTTTTACTGGAATTCCTGGTATTTCCCCCTCTTTTTTTCTTTCTTCCAGGTTTGTTTTATATCAATAATTCAATAGATTATTAGGGTTGAAGTATTACAAGGCTGATAAAATGAACAGAACATCACCGACTGTTACCTATGGCTCACATCTCAAGCCATACAAATGCATTCCTAATAAACCATAACACTTACTGAATAATGAAAATGCACTTGGTGTTTTTGTTGTTCTTTTTAGATGGGAAAAATAAGAGAAAAACAGCGTGACAGAATGGAAAAGACTAAGAACCGGGACAATGGAAAGATATGATATAATGTAAAAAGATGTGTGAATTGTAAAATATGAAATTTGGATGTGGATTTGTGAGAAAAAAAGTTATGTTTAAAGAATAATAAAAATATTTTTTTAAAAAAGAAATAAAATGCACGTGATGGTTTTGTTGTTGTTCTCTTTCTGGTTTTCTTCTTTCTTCTGGGTTTTGTTCCGCTTGACTTTGTGTCTCCAATTCTATGCTAATCTCTTCTTCTTGCTCTAAATGCTCTTCAGTGAATTGGTCAGCTTTGTCTATTTTTATCTTTTTATCCTCCCACATCATGAGATGTCCCTCCGGGACTAGCCACCTAAATGGTATTTTTCTTCTGATTAATCTTATTGTGAGGTATTGGAAGTCCCTCCTCTTTTCTCTTTGTTCAATTGTGACCTTCACAGAGGTTGTCTCCCATTGCCGCCAGCCAAGACTATTCTGGCTCCCATGAGGGGTGTGTGTGTTGCCACCGCTCAGCCCATCGGCAATCCTCCTCTTCTTCATCACCCCTTCAAGGGTGGTTCTAACCTGGTTCTGGGTAAACTAGGACTCCAAACGACGTGGGTTTCAGGGTTCCCCTATGGAATGAGAGGGAAGTCTGTGGCATTGTGGTGTTTGGCCATGCCCTCTCCTTATCTTTTATTTCTAAATCAATCTCCCAACTAGAATTATTATGTTGCAAACTGTCACAACCAGTCCATTCCTTTCCAAAATGTCATTTCCAGTAAAAGGGTAAGGGCCCTTTCACATGATAGTCCTCTAATGCTTTTTCTCTACTATTATCTGCAATAATGACTTTCTGGATTCAACATAAAATAAAATGGCTGATCAGTTCCTTCCTTCCTTCCTTCCTTCCTTCCTTCCTTCCTTCCTTCCTTCCTTCCTTCCTTCCTTCCTTCCTTCCTTCCTTCCTTCCTTCCTTTTTTCAGTTGGTCAAAATAGAAAGATGTTATTTTCAATTCCCAAATAACTAATATATCAGTGATGGCAAACCTTTTTTCCCATGGGTGCCGAAATTGTGTGTGTGTGCGCTATCGTGCATGTACAAGTGCCCACACTCATAATTCAATGCCTGGGGAGGGTGAAAATGGCTTCCCTCTCCCCCTGGAGGATGAAGTTGGGCCCAGTAAGCCCATTTTTCACCCTCCCCAGACTCTAGAGGCTTCCCTGGAGCCTGGAAAGGGCAAAAATGCCTTTCCCTATTTCCCCGGAGGCCCTCTGTAAGCCGAAAACACTCTTGCATAGCCTCAGGGTGAGCTGAAAATAAACAGGCTGGCATGCACAGCACATTGGAGCTGACCTAGGGCAATGGTTTGTGTGCCAGCAGATATGGCTCCAAGTGCCACCTGATTCACCATCACTGAAAAATATATATATATATATATATATATATATATATATATATATATATATATATGTATATATATATATATATATATATGATCTATTTGAAAGCTGGAGCTGAAACACTTTTTTTAGAAGCATCTGTAATAATAATAACAACATGACACATTACTATACTTAAAACACAACAGAAAGTTTTAAATTCAGAATAAATAAAAATGGTTATTTAACAAAACTCCTACATTTCTAATAGGTTTCTTAAAAGCAAGCTGCTATTTATAATCCAAGTATTATAACCATTGTGTTATTATAGCATTAATGTATCAGGTGGTCTTCAATATCTTACAGAGTATCATAAACATTGATTTATTTAAAGAGGTGTTCCTTGATCTGCAAAGTAGTCAATGAATCCAGTAGTCAATGAATTTAAGGTTAGCATGAAATAAAGTGAAGCTCATTATCTGCAAAGAAAGTCTGAAGTAACATGCTGTGGAACTTGATATGATTTGAAATTGGAGCAGAGAAACATGCTTTTAAATTGCTTTGATGGTAAGTGAGTACTATCTATCCATAATGGTATCTGCAGAAAACAATATTGTAAGACATTTGTTGTCTCAGTGCCCAAATTTATTTTGTCTTTATTTCAAATCACTTGACATCCTTCCAAGGTACACTGGGACCTAAATGTAATAGGTTTTATATGGAGACTACTCACAGATTGTGTCAGAAAAGAGTGACAAAATGGTACTTGAACACTAGTACAGCTAAGGATGATTTTGTTCTGATTGATTTCATGTAATTATGTATTCATGGAAATAAATGCAATGCTGAAATTTGATGTTTTTCTTTACTAAACTAGGTTCCTATTAATTTCTTAATTTAATCAAAGATTTAATCTTTTGCCAAATCTCCATAGCCAAATGTTTGGTCACAGTCCTCAGACTGGTAAAAGTTGAATTATACATGGCAATGGACCAGATTACCTCTGGAACCGCCTGCTACCGCACGAATCCCAGCGACCGATAAGGTCCCACGGAGTTGGCGTTCTCCGGGTCCTGTCGACTAAACAATGTCGTTTGGCGGGCCCCAGGAGAAGAGCCTTCTCTGTGGCGGCCCTGGCCCTCTGGAAACAACTCCACCCAGAGATTAGAATTGCCCCCACCCTCCCTGTCTTTCGTAAACTACTCAAGACTCATTTATACCGCCAGGCATGGGGGAGTTGAGATAGCTCTTCCCCCTAGGCCATTACAAGTTATGCATGGTATGTTTGTGTGTATGTTTGGTTTTATAATAGGGGTTTGTAGTTGTTTTTATTATTGGATTGTACATGTTGTGTTTATTATTGTTGTTAGCCACCCCGAGTCTACGGAGAGGGGCGGCATACAAATCCAATAAATTGTTGTTGTTGTTGTTGTTGTTGTTGTTATTGTTGTTGTTGTTGTTGTTGTTGTTATTATTATTATTATTATTATTATTATTATTATTGTCGTCTCTATAATTAAGAAAAATCAACCAGATAGATGTATTTCCAAATCGTAATGATTTGGTTTGATGAGGTAAACCTAAAATTGTATCAATCAATCAATCAATAAAGCAATCAATCAAATGTTCTGCACATCTGCAGAAGTGTTGCACATGCACAAAGTGCATCCACGTGCCCACTCGCTCCCATTTCCAGACCAATAGCAAATAGCAGGTAAATGAAACCCACTACCGATGTTTTGGTGTTTTTTCTGGTGTTTTGCTTGTCTGTGTGGGTGGGACAATCTTAGAGATTCCTTGGTTGGGCTGTTTACTGATGGCTCTTTCCCATTTTGTTGATTAGGGTATTAGTTGATCATTGGTCTGAAGTTAACCATGGAGTTAATCTAGATTTGAGTGCTGATTACTAATAGAAAAGTGCTGGAGTCTTTTTCTCTTTTGGGCTACAAGCAGCAACAAGCCCATAACCTAGAGGCCTTACAACTGGCAAATGGTTGGTAAGTAAAATTGGATAAATCAGAATCTGTACTTAATTGAAATGAATGTTACACATTACCAAAAAAATAGATAAAGAGAAGAAAAAAGGAAAAGAGAGAGATGAGAAAAAACAAACTTGGTGTGAATTATTGATGTTAATGGCTGCTGAAGCATTACATTAACTCTTATAACTGATCGATTACTTAAAAACAAGAATTTGAAACATAAAGAAGGCAAAGGCACTGTAATTTGTGGAAAAGATTGACAATACCATGTGCTCAGTTTTCTTGCAAGATACATAAAACAAATTTGCTGGCATTCCATTGAATAATCCAATTATAAAGTATTAAAAGAAAAAACAACAACTAGTAATCTGGCACTTATTGGTACTAGATAAGTAATGTAGTGGACACCTTTATGTTTGCGATTTAGTAACTTCCATATTTTACCATCTGGATCCATTAATTTATTTGTGCAGGATAATTTATAATGATATGTACACAGATATAGAAATGGACATTTAGTTTTTTGACTGGAGAACTGGCTTTATTCCTGATTCTAAGAAACTGATTCTGCAGATTCTCTTATTAATTATCTGGTTGTTTATTCATAATATTTTTTTTATTAAGTCAGCCAATGTAAGACCTTAACCTATCTCAAATTGTAGACTGAGAAAAGATTGTTTAGGACAGGGATCCCCAACCTTGACAACTTTAAGACTTGTGGAATTCAACTCTCAGAGCTTTGCGGACTGAGGAACTCTGAGAGTTGAATCCCACAAGTCTTAAATATGCCAAGGTTGAAGATCCCTGGTTTAGGACAAAGAGTATTACCCCCTATGCTGAAGGAGCCAGTCCGATAGAGTGAATAAGGCATCAGGTAGAAACCAGGAAATTGAGTACTACTCCATCTTAGCTCTTGAAAGCCAGAAGGGGAATTTGGGGCCAGGCCCTGACTGTTAGTCCAATTCACTTCACAGATGGGGTGGGCTACTGCCTGGATGGGGAGAACACAGTGGGATAGCGAAAATGGAGCTCCACCCTACAGCACCCAATTTGCACTGAAAGATGTCGAAAGAAAATGCATAAGCCATGCCCACAGTGTGGTAGTAAAATTTTTGGTAGCCCTTCACTGCTCACAGCGTTGCTGTTGTGGGCAAAAATAGGAAAGGGAAGAAGTATTGTATGTACAGTATTTATGCTACCTTGAGTCACTTATACAAATAAGAAAAATGGGATAACAATAAATAAATCTAAATAAATAATATCCATGACATGACATTCCTGGATAATTGGTTCCACCGACATAGTTATTTCTTAATGTATGGCTCGAGTTAGCTGTTTTATTCTTTTTTTTTTTTTAAATAAATTGTTTTATTATTAAAATGAAAACATTTACATCGTATAATACAACATAAGATACAATTCGAAACATAAGGACAAACAGTACAGAAAAAAAAAAGAAAAAAAAGAAAAACAAAAGAAAAACCTATAGACAAAACGAGTAAAAGTGTCGGCAAGTGAACGGGGGAGTTGTATTGAGAACGAAAATTGGGTCAAATTGTATATGCTCATTACCATGTTTCGAGGATTGTATCAGAAGGGTTCAATGCCAGAGTTGAAATAAACACATTGCGGAGAAGTTAACAGATAATAATAAATCTACATATCTAAATATATATAACGTCTCGTGTTATTTTATGAGATAATAAAATGGTTTATACCAGATTTGTGACAGTTCGAAGTGTAGTCAAAAATCACAATCTTATAGCCTATTATTCACGCTTTTGCTTCCTAGCCAGTTATAAAAAGGGTCCCAACACTCGTTGAACATAGCCGAGGATTCATTTCTAACTTGTGAAGTCAATTTTGACATTTCTGCACAGTATAATATTTTTTTAATTATTACTTCATTTGGGGGTACTTCTTCGTTCTTCCACCACTGCGCATATGAAAGTCTAGCCGCGGTTACTAAATGAATGATTAGGTGTACTTGGGATTTCGATAGATTTTGTCTGATTATGCCCAATAAAAAGCATTCAGGAGTTTTGTCAAGTGTTAAATTTAACATTTCATCGATCCAAATTCCGATCTTATTCCAAAATAAATTTGCTTTGGTACATTGCCACCATAAGTGGAAGTAGGTGCCCAATTCTCGTTGGCATTTCCAGCAATTTGGAGAGAGTTTGTTGTTTGATTTAGTTAGCTTGATTGGGGTAATATACCATCGATAATACATTTTGATCAAGTTTTCTTTATAGGAAGTGGCGATAGTCAATTTATAATTCCTAGTCCAGAGTGTTTGCCACTCCTCCTCTTTAATTTTGTTTTTGAGGTCCAGGTTCCATTTCTTAACGTTAATTTTTATATTAAAGTTGTCCAAATCATTGTAAGTTAAGTAACAATAGAAATTTTTAATTAGCTTTTCTTGAGGGCCTATACATAGCTTGTCTAGAAGGGCATTTTTCCTTATCCCAGATATTTTTTTGTCTTTGTTATATTTAGATTGGATCTGGAGGTATTCCCACCATTCCACTTTTTGACCCAAATTTTCTAGTTCTAGCCTTGTTTTAATTGTTCCATTTGAGTTTAGAATGTCATTATATCTTATTATATTGTTTCTTTTATATAAATTTGGATGTACGTAGGCTTCTAACGGGGCGTACCACATGGGGGTTCCTTTATATAATTTAATTTTAATTTTTTTCCAAGTGTTGATTAGTGATTTCCTTATCAAATGGTTAGAGAAATATTTATGGGTTGTCGGTTTTTCGTCCCAGAGATAATAGTGCCACCCTAAATGGAGATCGTGGCCTTCTAAGCTAAGAAGTCTAGTATTAGTTAGACTCATCCACTCTCTTGTCCATGCCAAGGAAGTGGCAATATAGTAATCCTTCCAGATTGGAAGAGCCAGTCCTCCCTCTTCTTTCTTACCTTGTAAATATTTCAGTCGAATTCGGGGGCGTTTGTTTTGCCAAATGAAGTTGTTAGTTACTTTAGTCAGATTATTAAAAAAAACCTGTTTTAATTGTATGGGGATTGTTTGAAATAAAAACAGAATTTTGGGTAATATATTCAGTTTGATGGCTGCAATCCTCCCAAGTAGGGAAAGTTGTAAGTTCCTCCATTTTGCCAGGTCTGCTTGTACTTGGTCTATTAGAGTATCATAGTTGTTTGATTTTAAGCTAGACACTCTGTTTGTCAAATTGATGCCGAGATATTTAATTTTTGTAGTTATTTGAATGTCCAATTTAGCTGATAATATATCTTTCTGTGATTGTCGCATATTTTTGGTTAGAATTTGGGTTTTGGTTTTATTTATTTTGAGGCCTGCCACTGCACCATAATCTTCCAGGACTTCTAATAATTTGGGACCTGAGTCTAAAGGATCTTCTAAAATGAATACCAGGTCGTCTGCAAAAGCTTGGAGTTTATAGGTTTCTTTCTTGCAATTTAATCCCCTTATATCTTCCTTGTCTCTAATAATTCTCGTTAGTACTTCAAGGGTTAAGATAAATAATAAAGGGGAGAGTGGGCATCCTTGTCTTGTACCCTTGTAAAGAGAGATTTTTGTCGATGTGTCCCCATTGAGAATAATATAGGCTGATTGGACAGAGTAGATAGCTTTTATTGCATTTATAAATTTGGGACCAAATTCCATATATTCTAGTTGTTTAATCATGAATTTCCAGGACACATTGTCGAAAGCCTTCTGGGCATCAAGAAAAATTAGCGCCACTTGTTTTTCGTTATGAACTTCATAATACTCCAGTGTGTCTAACACAATTCTGATATTATTTTTAAGCTATCTCCCAGGAAGAAAACCATTTTGGTCCGAATGTATAAAATAGTTTAGAAATCCTTTGATTCTATTCGCTAGGATAGAGGTGAAGATTTTATAATCGGCGTTTAAAAGAGAGATCGGGCGATAATTAGATATGTCTGTATGGTCTGTATCTTTTTTTGGAATTAACGCTAGGTTTGCTTCTGTCCATGAAGTTGGGATTTTACCTCTGTCTAAGGCCTCATTCAGTGTTTCTAACAGGGCCTTTTCCATTTCTATAGGCAGATCTTTATATAGTTCTACGGGAAGCCCATCCGGCCCTGGTGCTTTATTGTTTTTTTGATTTTTAATTGCTTCTTTTAATTCCGTGTCAGTGATCGGTTTATTTATTATGTTGACCATATCTTGTGGAACTTTAGGTAGTTTGGCCTGTTCTAAAATTTCTTGCATTTTTAGCTCTTGAGTGTTATTTTGTGTAATATCGGCATACTCGTAAAGTTTGCTGTAGAAATCGCCAGCGATCTTTTTCTTCCTTTCCAGGTCGTGACATAGTTCCCCATTTTTGTTTTTAAGACAATTTATTAGTTTCTTTTCTTTTTGCTTTCTGAGTTTATTGGCTAACCATTTGCTAGGTTTATTGGCATTTTCAAAATTATATTGGTTAGTTCTTTTAATTTGTTGTGCCAAATTTTGTTGATCTATTAGATTTAGTTGATGTTTGATTTGTAGCATGTTTTGTTTAATTTCTTTTTTGGGGGGAAATTTCTGGAGTTCTTCTTCTAAGGCCCTATAATCTTCCTCTAATTTAGCCGATTTCTGCTTTTTTAGCTTAAATTCTTTGGCCATATATGAAATCGCTATCCCTCTGATAACAGCTTTGGCTGTGTCCCAAACATTTTGAAGATTTGTATGATCTTTGGGGTTTTCTTGGAAGAAATAGTTCATTTCAGTTTGGAATTTTACCTTAAACTCTTCCTGAGTTAATATGGATTTTTGAAGAGACCATCTGCAACACTGTTTAGATCCTTTCCAAATTACTTTGAGTGCATTATGGTCTGAGATGTAACTGGAATCGATCTCTGTCGAATAAATTTTGGTATTAATTTCTGTTGTTACCCAAACCATATCTAATCTTGACCAAGATTGGTGCCTATCGGAATAGAAGGTATATTTTTTAAGATTGGGGTTTCTATCTCTCCAACTGTCTTTCAATTTTAGTTCTTTAATTAATTCAAAGAAAGCTTTCGGTAATGTTCTTTTCTTTTGTTTGGTCATCTTGTCATTTTTATAATCCAGTTCGGGATTAATTATACCGTTAAAATCTCCTACTAGACAGATATTGTCTGTGGAGTGCTCTTTAATTATATTTAACAGTCTTTTATAAAATCTTTCTTGGCCTTCATTCGGAGCGTAGATATTAATTAGTGTTATTGTATCTCGTTCTATATTTAATTCTAAGATTAAAATTCTGCCCTCCCTATCTTTGTATTTCAATTTAGCTTGGATGTTCGAATTGATGTAGCATATTACACCCCTTTTTTTCTCTGCGGCCAAAGATGTAAACAACTTCCCAAGTTTATTTCTTTGGAGTAGATGTTCAAATTTATGTTTAATATGGACTTCTTGCATTGCAATGATGTCGAAATTTAATTTAGCAATTTTATTTAAAATTTGATTCCTTTTTTGGGGGGCATTCAGTCCATTTATATTAATTGTATATAACTCGATTCCCTTGTTTGGTTTTTCCTGAGCCAGGTTTAGGTTATCTATATTTAGGTCTTGTTGCCCTAGTACTTCTTGTTTCCTTTGGATATCCTGTATAGCCATTATTACCTGAGGTTAAACTATCAGTGGCCTGACTTCCCTCCAAACTAAGTAGGGTCTGCTCTGTGGATGGTGGACTGGTTGGTTGGGGGTTCCTTGTTTCTTTCGTCTCTTGTATATCGGAGGACCGTTCAGTGGGGAAGTTTTTATCGTAAAATTCTTCTGCCTTTTCGACCGAATCGATTTTTAGCTTCCTGTCTTGCCAGGTCACTAGCATGCCCTCGGGGACCAGCCATCTAAAGTTTACATTGTGTCTGGTCAGTTTGGCTGACAAAAAGGTGTAGGGTCTACGTAGATCTCTGACGTGTTTTGGAACTTGTTTAAGGATTACCAATTGTCTCCCCTTGAATTCTATGGGGTCATCCCTAGCTCTGTGCAATATTTCGTCCCTAACCGATTTTTTAACAAATTTGATGTGTACTTCTTTGGGGAGGTTATGGCGTCTGGCGTAATTGGTATTTATCCGATAAACTTCATCTATTTCGTTGAGCATTGTATCCTTTTCAATGCCCAGAGCTTTTGAAAGAATATCGGCCATAGTGTCTGGTAGGTCTTCACTTTTCTCCTCCCTGAGATTTTGGAATCTAAGATATTGATTCGCTTTCTCGCTCTCTAATTGTATCACTGTATTTTCAAGTTCTCTGTTGGCAAGGACTAGTTTGTCTGTCAGGTCTTCCAATTGTTTATGGTCATGGTCTATTTTGTCTTCTAGATCTTGAATCCTTTTATCTTGTTTAATCATTTGCTGTTCAAAAGCCTCATGCCTTTTGTCCATATTTTGCATCCTCTCTTTTAGCTCTGCTGTGTCATTTCTAACCTCACCTAGCTCTTTTTTGATATCTTGGTGGTTCTTAAGCATTAGCTCCTGCATTTGAAGGAGAGTGGCTTGAAGGTCTTTATATGAGCTAGATCTTTCTCTGGGAAGCATATCTTCCAGAGATCTCTGAGTAGAGGGACTCGGTATGGCTGAAGTTGATTGATTGGTTGGTTTCCTCCCAGAACCCACTCTGGACAAATTTGAAAGGCTTGTCATTTTTCCGATGGACCACCAACTAGCCCACTTGTATAATTGTCTTATGGTCCGATCCAGAGTTTAATTTAAATAGTATATACTGCTGGACTTTTAGTTGTTATAGAAGCGAGAGGGCGGTTCCAGATAAATCTATCGAAAGGCCCTAGTACAAATAGCAATGGAAAATTATAACCAGTTAAAAGGGGTAGAAGGAGAGAAAGTGAATAAGAAAGTAATAAGATAGGTTAATTTCAGTTGTTTTATATGAATATAGATTATAAGAGTGGTTCTTCTTTCTAGTGAAAGAGAAAAAGGAAGGGAAGAAGAGGCGAAGGGACAGGATCAAGCCGGTTTTATATTGATTACTTATATATATTGTATAGATTATTAAGAGAATAAGGCCTAAACTTGATTGAATTTAGTTTCTGAAAAAAAAAAAATTATCTCTTACTAAATACCCAAAGAAAATCACTAGATAGAATAATACATATAAACTTAATCAGAATAATATAATGCGTAAATCTTATCTAATATTCCTTTTGTTAAACTATAATAACTTTGTACTTAATATATATATATCCAAAGAGAGAATCACTTAAGGGGTTAGTATTATAATCAAATAGCCTATGAGGAAATCAATGAGTTAATGGACTCCTAACAGATTATTCTATACATGGGGAGCTTAAATTCAGTTAATATGTACAGTAATAGTTAAATGGTACACTAGATAGTTAGTTAGATGATTAATTCATTAAAATAAGTACAATAAGTTCAATAAATTTTAAATATCAGTTAATATATACAGTGATTATTTAGGTGATACACTTGGTAGCAGTTAGTATCCTATTATAGTACGTATAGTAATTATTAAGGGCAGAAAATTCTTTAAAGTAAGTACAGTGAATTTTTTAATTAATCAGTATATTAAGTATAAATTTAATATAAATTGTAAGATTATAAATTATAAGTTATGAGTTATAGAACGGTTATTGAACAATATAGATACCTTGTATTAGTTATCAAATATAGTCAGGTGGATAGCAATACGTTAGATTGGTTAGGTAAGTAAAGAGTTAATTGAATATGGTCGAAATTAGCTTGCTCAATCCAAAGATCATCTATCACAGCTGTGAATTGGGGTTGATACGGTCCTGTTGCAATCCTGAAGCTTCACAAAATCAGTCTGGATTGTGTGGGGGGTTGTGAAGCAATTCCTTCTTTGCTGCCAGCTTCCCTGAGTTAAAAATTGAGGCCAGACTGTGACTCGGCAACAAAGGGGAAGATCGAAGCAGAAACAGGAACCAGGAAGTAGATAAGTCACGCTGATGAATCGGAGCCTCTAGATGGGTTTAGAAATAAAGAAATAAAGGAAGACAAAACGGGAGCTCTTCTAAGACGATAGGGAATCCCTCTGGGACGTCAGATCTTCATACTGTGTTGTAAAAGCTTTTTATGGTGTTAATAAACGAAGAAGACTGTCGGAGATTGTTAAGACCCAAAAACGCTAGGTCGCCGCCGGCCGGAAAGAGGGAGATGACAGATCCTCTTTCTCCTTCTCTTGTCAGAGCTATTAGGATATCAAGCTCAAAAGACGCTGCCCAAAAGAGGGGAAAAGAAAGTTCTCCGGTTATACATCTCCAGTACGATCGCAGACTGGTATGTTGAGAGTCAACTCCACCGTTTCGTTCGCCTCCGCTAGTCGCCGAATAGTAATGACCAGCTGGGAGCTCTCTAGGCCGCCATGTTGCTCCTAGCTTACAGGCACTCACTCGTAGAGGGGTTTGAACGCTCCGTCGATCGGGCTGCCGCCACAGAATCAAACTAGCGTCACCCCCAATCCGTCAGACCCCTGATCGCAGGATCTGTGGCCCTCGGGGGCCAAAGAGAACCTATAAAAACGGAGGTGTTTAACGGAGCCCCGCTCCACACCGTCCGTTCAGCTCCGCCGCTGGCTCCGCCCCCCGAGTTAGCTGTTTTATTCTTGTATAAAAGGAAAAAAGTGATTAAAAGTGGTAAAAGCAATGTCACAAGAAGGAAGCTGCCCCTTTTTGACGGGGGATGTAACACATCACAATGATGTAGACATTGCTGCAATAATCTACTTCCTGCTTACTTTGTTTGTAAGATGTTACTGCCTTTGATATTTTAAAACATGTTATCAGGTGTTCTGTCTGGGTCCCTCCAGAAGCAAACACCAACCCAAAAAGAGAAGCCAGACACATTGGTAAAAAGCAACGGCAGTTTATAGAATTCAAAGCAAACACAGGTAACAGAAAATGTCCTTACAAACAGGAACACGCTGAAACTTCAAAGATGTTTCACGAAGGCCATGAAGTAAAACAGGATTCTTGCTGTCAAAAACAACGCTGGAGATAACAAACATACGCCTCCCCCAAGTCTTCCAGTCTTCTAGGCCACAAGCCAAGATCAGAGACACCGAGAAGCAAAGCAGGGTCACAGAACTTCCAGTTGATAACGCTCCACATGGCTTAAAGGGCTGGCCTGTCTTTTAAACCCTGCTGAGGAGAACCATACCCAAACCCAGCTGTTGCCAATTCAGTGATGCCAATACCTTTCTAATTGGTCCCGTCTCTGAGCTGCACGTCGCTGTCTCATGTCAATTATAGCCTGTGCTTCCTCATCCAATGAGGCCAGGCTACTGGCTGGGGAGAGCCCCCCCCCCGGGGCTCTCAGGCTGCTCTCCCTCATCCTCTTCCTGACTTTCCTCTCCCCTGTCTGCCTGTTCCTCCCCCTCGTCCTCGTCCTCCGGGCCTGGATCCAGCAGAGACACAGCCGGTCCCTGAGGAGCCTCAGGCTGAATCACAACATCAGGTTTTCTCCCTGAGTTCCCATTTCAGTGCTAAACATTGCAAAATTCTGAGAACTTAAATTTGATCATTCATTTTCATAATTTAATTTTGATGGTCTATTTATATAGAACCTTCATTATAGCATGAATCTATTATGGTAAGATAAAAAGTGTATTGGATAAAGACTACTTTTGTGGCAGTACATAAATGATTACCTAACTCCATGCAATCAGAAACTCTGAAAAGATTGAGTAAGCAGCTGAAAGCTAAATATTTTTAAAAATCTTTTTTGACCTCTAATCTTAGAGATTAATACAATCTGAAATGGAAACTGATTAAAAATTCAACCCCTGATAAGTATTTCTGTACCAGTGACACCCTATGACTTTCATTATCATGAATAAAAATGAGATCCTCATAGAATAGCAAACCCATCTTTACATTTTCAATTATTTGGGCAAATTAATATAGGCTTCAGACTTTAGGTATTGAAGATTAGTTTAAAAAATATTTTTTAAAAAGCAATTTAACTCTGTTATACAAATTTCTTGAATTATGGAACCTTTCAGGTTGACTTAGGTTCATGGTATCTTGAATATGCAGATTTAGCCTGTAATAATGAGATTATAGTGAGCACAAAGTTAATTCCATCTAGCAGAATAAATCTATTGTGACAATTTAAACCATCGCATTCCAGTGTGCAATTATGATATTCTAGCACATTTATGGAAATAATGCACTGACCTTAGCAAATTTCCACTGAAAACTACATTTGCTTTCTTAAGAAGACAATTAATGCCTTCCAGTGGTATATATGGGATGTATAATAATATCCCTTATCATTGGCATAATTATTTTGAACTGAAGGTCTCTCGGAATTTATTTATTAATTGTTACAGGGAAGTCATAAAAAGGGTAAATGCTTTCCCCCCCATTTTAGTATAATGAGACTACACTGGCTAAATATACAGGCAACCAATAATTTCTTTGATGGATAGATTTGCCATATGCAATACAGCATCCTGTATTTTATCATGTTGCAGGATGTGGTTTGGATTGAATTATTGGACCCAAGGGAGGAATTCCCAACCTTTAGAACAGTGAGAATCACTGGAAATAGAGGAGAATATCATTGCTGTTACAGTGGCTGTAGCTAATTATAACATACTCATTAACAAGAAGGAAAGTTTTCCATGGCTCCACTGTCCTCCATACTATATTTATTTGCTTTATTTTTAGTTGGGAAGCAGCCAAACTTTCGAAGAAATCAGTTTTTAAAATTCCTTGAAAATGTTGCTATAACAGAAGGCCTAAGAGTATTCATGGAAATAAATGCAATGCTGAAAATTGATGTTTTTCT